>NC_141755.1:72446360-72760110 GCF_982258835.1 Parasteatoda tepidariorum | reverse complement strand
CTTAAATAGCCCATTAATGAGATAAGTATCTTAGAACAAAAACTTCTTGATCTCTGATTTGATTCAAAATTACCTAAATAAGTGATAACGACATATATATACAGTCCCTAATCAATTTGTGTAATTCATTGAATGAAGTGTTATTCCAAGGTGGTTTAAAACTCTAAGTTTTTCATTTGAATTTTTATTTATTATTATTTTTTTCTTTTTTGGCGATTATTATTCAAGCAATGAACTTTGAAATCAAAAGAATGCCAACGAATCTTGCTTATAAGAGAGAATGAAAGAAAAAAAATGGAATCTGAAGCAGCAATGACCGATTTCGTTTTAACATCATAATCTCACGGTGTAGATTCGTTGCACGTAACCACGATTTCTGTCGTGGAAGTTCTATTTGGCGACTGTCGCGAGGAAACTTTCATTGAAAGCCGTCTGCAAATTAATGTTATTTGTATTTCGATGAATGTTTTGGGTGTTTCAGAAGTAGTTTTTACTCTTGTCCATCATTTGATTATCGGAATCAAAGTATCCGGTGCAATTAAAGTCGCATTTAGGGACAAGACTCGAAGTTGAGTAACCTGCGACCGGGATTAATTAAACTAGTGTTGCCAAAACACGAAATGAAAAAAAAACTTATTTAGGCATTATTTCAAATCTATCAATATGATTAATGGTTAAGTGTTTTTTTAATGTTTGATCTTCCAGCATATGGTGATACGCTTGTCAGAAATTAAAATGTGCTTAGCAAAAGAATATTTTCTTAGGATTGAAACTAATTTTAATTGATTTTTTTTTTAAAAGGTCCATAAAATAATATTTGAATTTAAAAAATATATGTATTAAATAATTACCATGCAACTTTTTTTTAAAGAGAAAACGCTTTGAATCTAACGTAAAATTACAGCTCTCGAAACTCAAAGCGACATTTAAAAACTGATTCAACTGACTTAAAGACTATGATAAAAAATCTATGCTAACTTTTTTCTCTCTTTGTTTAGCCACATAGATTCAACGCTACTTAGATTCTTTCTATAATAAAAATTTGAATTATAGCTTACGCGAACTATAATAAACCTAACTCAAATGAGGGGAAGATGATTGGTTAGAATTATTATTTTTTTCCGTAGCGTAGCTAACGTATATGAGAACTGTAAAATATTACCATAACTGACTTGATATAACTATTACCCTCACCACCTAACAATATAATATAAAAATTAAAATATTAAATTAATACGTAATATCTTCATAATTGAATGTTTTTTACAAACTTTTGCAAACCATAGTTATTATTACCCAAGTTATTTTTGGTCTTAATACTCTTGACGAAAATAATTTATGTGTGACAAAAGATGAAGCTATAGTATAGAAAAGAAAATCGAAGAAAAAAAATCGTTTTTTCTTTTAATTGTTACACAGGCATACTTTTTTTTTAAAAAAAAAGTTTTATTTGCATGTCTGAAAAGGCGTATGCAATTCAAAAAATTCAATTAAAAAAATTTTTTTTATAAAGGAGAAATAATATATTTTCTATTTTTTATTACTGATAAATTTCTCTATATGACCTAAAAACACAGTTTTCCATAATTACCGGTGCATTTTTATCGTCAAGAAAATCACTTGGCAGTTTTACCATATTGTTTTAGTTGTTATCAGCCTAAAATTAATAAAACTTATAAATGTATTATTTTATTATAAATATTTTTATATCCTTATTTTAAAAGTATTTACCTGTACAGCTATTATTATTAAATTTTCTAAATTAAAATTTTAAACCTAAGAGAATTATTATTTTTTATTATTATAACGTATAGTTTCACGCTATACTAAGGTACAGATATTTAAATCGGCGTCTAATCTTAATAAATGTTTTACAATTATAATTTTTTGTGCGAATTGCATTAATATACTATTATGTATATTACAGTTAAAGAGATTCTTTAAATGATTAAGAACTTAACAATCAGCTTCATGTTGAAAAGGATGCATGCAAAAATAGTATTTAACGTATCCGTCCGTTTGATAAGCGAAAATATTAAATCACAGTAGTGAATCATACAGTCGAACCTCGTTAACGTGAAATTGGCTGGACTTCCAGAATTATTTCATATTAACCGGATTTTATCTAATCCGATACATCACGAGTCAAATGTATTACGTAATATTACTAAATATTATGTACTAGTCGGGATAACCTGGTTCGTAGGGTGTTGGGCCTATGTCCAAGAGGTCGTGGGTTCGATCCCCGCCGGCCGAAGACTCCCCGTGTAGTAAATGGTGACTGATGCACGTTAAATCTGTCGAGTCACTAAGTCCTCCATGTTCCCATAACAAATCAATACCTCTAAGGGTACTGATCCAGGAATTTCCTTGTCTTCTGGATTGGGTTCAAAATGACTACGGAGTTGAACATTAGTAGTCGCAAACCCAAAATTTGGTCGGCTGTTCAACGACGGTTATAAAATAAAATATTATGTATTGTATTAATGTACGTAAACAATACTATCATGTCCCAAACGAATTGAAATAAGCTTAAAATTTTTAATCATTTTATTTATTTGCTCATCTGCTACTTCTAACAAGGAAAAATAGAAAAATTATTCTTCAAACTAAATAATTAGCACTTATTATCTGAGGATGTGTCCAGTTTCCCTTCATATTAAGAGATAATCAACTTGAAAACTTCATGGTTAACATGTGAAATACAATTATAATAAATTGCTGACTAACGGGACCAAACATGTGTTTCATGTAAAACGGTATTTCATGTTAAGCGATTTTGTGTTAATGAGGTATTTGTTATAAGAATATTTATTATTTTAAATGTTTTTTTAAAAAATAATAACTTACAAAAATTGCTTACTTTGACTAATAGATCTTGATAGCGAAATGTTTGGATGTGCGAAGTGGAGGCACAAGCGTAAGCAAGCAGAATCCTTTTTAGAACATATATTTTACGAGAGTAATTTCAACTTTCGTAGAAAAAAAAACTGTTTTATGAAAAGAAACAATAATTATTTCGAAGCAATCATTGGGGTTGATGAGCGACAGTAAACGAGGGGGCTTAGCCCTCTAGTCAAATATAAAATGGACAGGTTAACTTCGACGGAAACAAAAAGAAAGATTGTAAAAGAAGTAAGAAAAGATATAGTTATCTAAATCCTTTTCAACTGATATTTTTAATTTCATTTCGCGGTGATATTTAATAGAATCGTTCGAAAGGAAGATATCAAGTATAAAATATTTTGCTAAAACATTTTTTAAAAAAATTTAAAATTTCAGATAGTTTTTCGAAAGCTCCGTCATCATACGAAATAATGCTTTTTTTACGTAAAGTATGCTATTTTCGTAACTGCTGTCAGTTTGCTACACTTACTCTCGACTGTTAGAACAAATTTAGCCTATCCAAATACAGCGCTGTCTATGCTTATTCTGAAATGGCTCAAAACATCAATATGGAGAAAAGCCACAGTTTTGTGAAAATGAAAAGTGTTTGTGGTCTAATTTTTTAATAATTTAAAACTTGCTCCAATGCTGCTTTATCTGGGCTCATAAAAATTTTAAAATAGAAGAATTCAATAATTTTCATCTAAACGGAAAAATGTCGCTAAATTGGTGATTTTTAATATGTGTAATAACTTTCAAAATATTTAAGTTATTTGTCCGTTCTAAAACCCAGATAGTTCTTCATGTCAAGATGATATGTAAGCTTAAAATCGTCGCTTTGCACTCTTCTCTTCAAGTGTAAGGTATTTATGGCTTTTTTTTTTTTTTTTTTTTTTTTTTTTTATTGGCGACAGAGCTTCGAAAGACCTTGTTAAAGAATAAAGTTCATATTTCTTTGGTTTCATGCCTTTTAAGTAGAATCTTATTTGAGATAATTCGTATTTGAAATGTCCTAAATGAAATAAAATCATTACCAGCTATCAGATTATTAGTTCTAGTCACGACGTTTTTTCTATCTAATTTAACTGATATATATTAACAACGGATGAAATGGAACTAGAAATGGAATTATCTCTCTTCAGAAATTATTTTCTGAACATGTGAGCGCCATCTTGTGTCTTATTTTAGAAAAAAAGTGTTATGTTTAAATTTACATCTCATCTTGAATTTACAAATTTTCAACTTCTAATCCAGCATTTAAAAAAAAAATTTAAAAAATCAGTCCTAGAGTTTCTCTATAATTAGGCATAATTCTTTTTCAAGCATCACGAAGCAGTATTTTTAGATTAGAAATCAACTTCTAATTATTAAACAAGATTTTTTTAAATGTATTTAAGAAATGACAAACGTTATGTTGGAAAAACAAAAAGCAATGTTGGTACTATTTTTAACATCTTACTAGAAACGTCAAAATGCTGGTGCCTAACACAAAAGAAGTTTTAATAGCAATTAAAAAATGTGGCGCATATTATTTCGACAGTAAAAATTCGTCATAACGAATACCACATTTATGAGGTCTGCTAGTCTGCTATTACAATAGGTTTTCAAGATGAAATGTTTTAATATATATATATATATATATATATATATATATATATATATATATATATATATATATATATATATATATATATATATATATATATATATATATATATATATTGCCCAGTGTCCCTGAAATTCCAGTTTATAAAAAGTTGTTAAACCAGCAATATTTTTCTCGATTATTCTTCATCATACTTGTCGCTTGCAAAATGTCCTGATTTACTTTCACCCCTTTCGTAATGCTTCGACTTTTATTTCTTCCGTTACATTAGTGGAAGAAGATAAACTTATTGTTTATACTTTATAGCATATCACTGACATGAACTGCCAATAAAAAAAGAAACGAAAACCTAAATCTTATATCGCCGATTTTGACATGAGAACTTGCGGAGTTTTTGAGGAAGAATGTCCACAAAACTTTCCTCTTAAGTCTTACTTACACAATTTTCGACTTTCTAATTGAAAGAGAAAATGTTCTATGACCGTGAAAAGAAAAGAAAATAAGAAGTCAGGTGTTTGACCTAGTGGAATAAAGAATGAAAAAACTTATCAGACTTGGTGACTCTGTTGAGAAATTCATGTATTGTAACATTCAGTTTCACCCTATGCAATTTAATATGATGTGAATATAATTTTGTTTGAGGCATATATTCGGGTAATATAACTGTGCAAAATAAAAGATAATACTAATTTAATTTGCGTTATTAAAATTTATTTTTATCTAAACTGTACCATGAACGTGATTATAGCATTAAGTATCATTATAAACATGATTTGTATCAAGAACAAATTTTTTATCATCAGTTGTATCATAAAAAATGTTTTGTCGTTTTAAAACGATATATATAAACAACATAAACACTTTAAATATACAGTGTTATATGCTACCAATGATGGTTTTTACTAACAATGCTGACTGAAATGGACAACACCTAATCATCCAGAATGTTAAAATAAACATGCTGGTTCTTGTTAGTTATCAACTCAGGGAATAAGTCCTAACCACAACAAGAAAAACATCCACGAAACATCAGAGATACATGGTGTTCAGGGCTTAATTTGCTTGAGGACTTAGTCCCCTTACTTTTTTATTTTTTCAATACATTTTTCCATATTAGATGGAACGCATGGGATGATGTATGTTCTGAAGAATATTAACATACCTGCAAACTTTTACATGTTAAGTTTTAAATTAACCGTTTTTATCCTTTTTTTGCAAAATTTATAATAAACTTCTGTTTTCCAAAGTAAATTATAGGCTACTAATCTCGTGTTTATTGCTGCATATCTGGAAATATGTCTAATTGTTACTTTGTTTCTTTACATAAAGTTATCAGGTTCATTGTTTAGTATAAATAGCATTTTACATGTTTAGAAAAAATGTTTAAAGTGTTGATTTTGCCTGACTATAGAAATTTGCGTGACATTTAAAAATTAAAAATATATGCACAGTTAATATTTTGCTGTTTTTTTTAACTGATTGGTGTGTATCCCTCACTTTTTTTCCTAAAAATTAAGCCCTGGTGGTATTGAATGATTTATTTAGAGATGAATATTTTTTTGTCTGGTGACCTTACACCAGTGATTCCTAAAAGGTGCTTCGAATGGTTCCCAAAAGTTTTCAAATTGGAACAAATCTTGAAACCTGTAATTATATTCATATGTAATCATTATTTATTTAATATTTAGGTTATTTTTATTGAATTATTTAAGCAAAATGTATTGGAAAGGATCGCAGTTTTTAAAAAATAAAAATAATTTTACTTCTATTTTCCATCAAACTTTTTAATACTAAGGAAATAATTAAATTCAACTGTAAAAAAAAATTTGTTTTTTTTTTTTTTTAATAACCATTTTTAATGCCTGTTACAGTACTTTTTAATGCAAAGAAAATCATAATCCAGCTTATTTTATTCAGTTTCAGTGTCTGCATACAAATTTAAATAATTTTTCAGCTAAACATAAATTCAGAACTAGTCTGAAAGCCAGTGAATATCTGGCATGATACCTAATTTCACAACTATTATTGTTAAAACGATGAAAAAATTTATTTAATTCCTAATCGAAAATAGTTTTAAAATTACTTTTTTTGTCTTTCTTTGGTTACTATGTTCAGAATTGCTTTTATTACACTTATTACATCGGGGTGCCGCCAAAAGAAGGTCGATCATTTCGGGTTCAGTAACCGGAAAAAATTGAGAACCACTGCCTTACGCATCCCTTTGTACTTCAGTGTCTCGTACGGGGTGGGGCACTAAGCAAAAGTCGGGGGGGGGGGGAATTACATTCGGTAAGACAACAGATCCATTTTAAAAAACCGTAAAAGATACAAACAAAACAACATAAAGATTAAAAAGAATATATATACTTTGAAGAATAGCTTATTTTTGCCGAAAGAAATTTTTAGTTGTTACTTAGATAAGAGATTACGTGGAAGAAAAATAAAATAAAATAAACTCAATCTTTCTAAATTTAATAGTTTTTCTGCGCTATCTCTTAACTGTGACCCTGATGGGTATGTTATTAAGTGCCTTCCGTGGAGGCGGTCCGAAGTTTTACTCTGCTTTCCAACAATGGAAGGGCACTTTAAGAGGGACCACCTAATGAGTTTGATGTCGATGTCCAGAGGTAAAAGTCACGTGTCATCTCTCTTTTAACCCCGTCTGAAGAACTCAGTGAGAGTGAACTTCTGACTTCCATCAACGGTATCACGATCTCCTCTAGAGCCATCATCGTCAACTTCTCGAACGTTCAAGTTTTAAAAAATAATTCCGTAGGACAAGCGTTAAGTTAATAAACATGAGAAAGTTCCACCATCTTGATACCTGAAGAGATTAATAATAGGATTTTGGAAGAAAATAAAGGCAAGGCATATTAAAATCTTATGGTAACTTTAAAACCTTAAAATTATATATCCAAAGAATAATTCTATTCTGTAGAACAAGTGTTAAGCTAATAAACATGAGAATGTTTAACCATTTTGATACCTGACGAGATGGATAATAGGATTTTGGAAGGAAATAAAGATATATTAAAACCTTAAAATTAAGTATCCAATGAATCATCCTGTAGAACAAGTGTTAAGTTAATAAACGTGAAAAAGTTCCACCTTCTTGATACCTGAAGAGATGGATAATAGGATTTTGGAAGAAAATAAAGGCAAGGCATATTAAAATCTTATGGTAACTTTAAAACCTTAAAATTATATATCCAAAGAATAATTCTATTCTGTAGAACAAGTGTTAAGCTAATAAACGTGAGAAAGTTCCACCATCTTGGTACCTGAAGAGATGGATAATAGGGTTTTGGAAGGAAATAAAGGTATATTAAAACCTTAAGATTACTTTAAAGGCTTAAAAATTGTGTATCCAAAGAGTTAGAAGCAAGAAAAATATCCAATTACTAGACTCGAAAATGTGTGTATCTGTTCACAAGCCAGAAAACTTCAAAAGTTTTCCTTGATATTAAATTTTTTAAGTAGGTTGAACACATGACTTATGCAAATCTTCACAATTTGCCTTCAAACTTAAAATGTATGTTACAAATTAATAATAATGGATTTTAGAAAAAACTCCATTTGTGCAAACATTAATAAATTTAAGAACTACAAACTTCTGTAGTTATTCGCATTGATAATCAGAAACGTTTTAAGTTTCATCCTATATAAAAAAAAAATTAAAGGCTGAATAAAAAATAAATGGCTGAAAAGTGAAAAGGATTCATGAATTTGGAGAATAATATTTATTAGCAATCCCGATTGTGAAAATTCGGTGAAAGACATTCTACCATTTTCTTCTAATGCTCCAAATAATTCCAAAATTCAATTGTAACTTTCTTCAAAAATGACGAAAATTGGAAGCAAAATCTGAAAAATTCGTTATAGAGAAAGAATGTTATGAATGTTAATAGAAAATATATTATGAATGTTAATAGAAAATATATTATGAATGTTAATAGAATTCCAATTAAAAATTTCGTTATACGGAGAAATTCGCTGTAAGAGAGACTATGTTGTAGAGAAGCTTACTGTCAATGTATTTAAGTGTGTGAAAAACAATTATTTGAGCCAAAACCTAGTTTCAGAAAATTTTATAAAGACAAAACAGTATCTTCAACTTATATTTATACCCTTTTCAAGCCCCCCAAAAAGAGAGTGATTTTGAGGTCTTTTAGCTTTTTAGCGTGCAACTTCAGTTATACACATTAGAAAATTAATTTCATAAACATTAAAGACATTCATAACATTAAAGACCTTCATAAACATTAAAGACATTCATAAACATTAAAAAAAAAATTTGAGATAAAATACTTAGCCCCCACCAGTAGGAATTTTGTTTGAGATGTTAGAAATTCGTTCTTATTTGAACATTGTATAGAATTCAAACATAAAAAGACCAAATTTTTGGTTTTAAATAGCCAAAAGTAAGCTGTTTGGAAGGAAACTTAATTTACTAACAAATCATGTTTCATAACAATTTTTTTAAAGAGCTTTAACACAATTTTTCATTTATTAGATATGTGGTATCTTTTTTTGTTAGATTGTGACATCTTTATCAGATATGTGATATTCTCAAAACCTTTAAAATATTCGCACATTTCACCTCATCTTTCACCTACGAACTAAAAAATAAAAGAAAAACAATATGATGACATTCTACACCATAAGAATAAAAGGGGTGGGAAGAATCATTCTAATTTGAAAAACACTTGTTATGATCACATCAAGATACAAAAAATTTAAACTTTTGAAACGTTTCAAGAGAGATATCATAAATTCAAGATAAGGGATGGCCACGGAAATATTACCTCATTTTAATATCAAAGTTCATATACCTTCAGATCTAAGATCGTGCTTAGTTTTATAGTCACATTTATACGGAATCACTTGTCAAAACCGGAACAATTTACTGCCTTCAGGTGGAAGGCCTAATAGACCAATAAAAATTTAACAAGATGTTTTCAAAGATAATATTCTAAGCTAAAGAATATATTTTCTAGTTAGTATCGTGATTTCTTTCAATAGAATATTGCGATGGACTCCTATTTTAGATTCTCAAAACCTTCTAGCAAATTGCCTGCAGTTAGAATTATTTTCAATATAATATTGCGATGGACTCCAGTTTTAACTTTACCATAGTGCATGCAATTGGCATTCTTTTCAATTTAATATTGCGATGGACTCTAAATTTCACTTTCAAAAAGTATCTTGCAATATTGCGTAAAAATTATATTCTTTTCAATATGATATTGTGAAGGGACCCCAGTTTTAACTTTCCTAAAGCCATCTAGCAATATTGGCTACAATTGGTATTTCCTTCAATGGAATATTGCGATGTACTTCAAATTTAACCTTTCAATAGCAATCATGTAATGCTGTTGTTGACGTATGCCTGTTTAGGCAGAGGGAATGTGATTGTTCTTGTTTTCCAGTGGCGCCATCTATGGCCAAGAGTTCGACTTCTGCCACAACATACGTTGCACCCGTTTATAGGGCGGACCCATTCATACATCCACAGATCGTAATTTTGCCCTGCATCAGAAAACGATCGATTTCCAATCCAGTACCCCCAGAGGTCTTGATTTGCTATGGGAACATGGAGGACTTTTGCGACTCGACAGATTTAACGTGCATCAGTCACTTTACTACACGGGGAGTCTTCGGCCGGCGGGGTTCGAACCCACGAACTCTCAGATATGGGCCCAGAAACCCACCGACCAGGCTATCCCGGCCCTCATGAAATCATGTAATATTACACACAATTTACAATCGTTTCAAATATGATATTGCGATGAACTCCGATTCATCTTTTTAAGAGCCAACTTGTAATATTGGTATTTCTTTCAATAAAACATCGCAAAGTACTCTAAATTCAACCATTGAAAAGCCATCTTACATTTTTGCACGCAGTTGGGTTTTTTTAAAAATATATTACGATGGACTCCAATTTCATCTTTTCAGAAGCCATCTTGTAATATTACATACAATTGGTATTTTTACAACGTGGTGATGGACTCGAAATTTAACTTGCCAAAAGCCATCTTGCAATATTGGAAGAATTATTAAATACTTAGTCATGAATCAAGCAAGGCTGATTAACAAAGGTAATGATGTACTTTAAATTTTAAATTACTTATTCAAGTGGAAGAGAATTCGCTATGAAAAGTTTCGGCCACGGTATAGGGTCCTCTTAAAACTAAAACATTCTTTGTATCTTCTCTAACAGCGGGAACAAAAATATTTACTGCAACTTATTTTGAATTCTACTCATACTTATAGTTTGTCTACGATAAGAACTCCCCCTGACTCAAAGTCTGAGGCCGTTTGCTGCTATGGAAACAAGAATAGCGCATTTCAGGGCGGGTAGCTGCGCTTCACTCTAGGGATAACACAATAGACCGAAGAGATTCCCTTTCTCTCGCCGACCCGACTCGAAACCACTCCAAAACAAGAACCCCACACCCCTACTTGAAATAGTCATACCTCGTTGCCATAGTCACCGCCACAGGTCCAGACGAGTTCTTATTTTAGACAAACTATACCATACTTAAATGGTTATCTCTCGTTACCATAGTCACCGCCACGGGTCCAGATGACAAACTATATGTTATCTGTTCTAAATTTTAACTACTTATGAGAAATATTCCATATACAAAAATATGCCACTGTAATAACATTTTTAATTGAATTTTAGGGCATCAGTTTATCTTAAACAATAAATTTATGGGAAAAACTGTTGGCTTTCTGTTGCTATTCGCTGTTTCAAGAGTAAGCATTGTAAAAATATTACATAAAAACATTAGATAATACTTTAAAATATTTGAAAATGTTTACAAGGGATAAATTAACTAAAATATTTACATAACCTATTTTCTATAAAAGTAAAAACATTGTTTGCGGACGTGCATCAAACACTAGCATACTTTTCTCTAAAAATCTATTACCGAGTATAATAATTCATAAATAATTTAAGGTCATTATTTGTTAAAAATATAATCAAATAATCTTTCTTAAATCGAAACTTAATTCACGAATTATATTTTAATATTTGTAAGTCATTTTAAAAATCAATTTTATAGTTACGTTGACTCAGTTAGCAACATGATGTTCAAAATTGGTTTTTTAGTTCTAAAAAATAAGTTTTGAAATAATTTATGTCAATTATTGATTTGGGGAGAATTCAAAATTTACGCTGAAAAATTTTACTGCGAATTAAATTTAAACTTGATTGTTGCCAGAGCTTTAAGCTGAGGTCTTGTTTATGCTTCCACCTTTTTAGAATTTTCTATCTCATTCTAGCATATAATTAAAACAATATATTTTTAATTATTCTGAAATTAAAATTAAATTAGAAAATAACATTCTCCTAATCTTAAACCTCTTTTAAATGTAACAAAAATCCAAAACTATCTTAAGACAGAATCATAAATTCTGTAGAAAACAATAAAAACTAACCTTTATAAAGTGCCTCTGATCTAATCTCTTTCAATCCTAGAGAAATGTGAAAAGAACGATTGATCTCAACGGTGACAAAGAATGCCGACTTGTGAATATATTATTGGAATGAATTTTTATGAATGAACAAAAGTAAAATTAATGGTGTGAAGATAACGGATGCCGTCTAATAAGGATACAGTGAATTGTGAACAATTTTTATTTTTTATTTTTTTAAAGAATAAACGTGATGGTTAATATAAAATGACTTTCATTCATTTTTCATCTTTGAAGGAAGAAAATATTATTTGCTATATCTCAATTGACAAAACAAACTAGATCAGGGTCGTAGCCAAAAAGTTAACTCGGATTAGCAACGCTATTTTTAAAGTGGGGCATTATGTATAAGAATTACCAGAAGAATATGAAAAATTAACAACTTACCATACAGTATGAAAAAGAAATTATTTGTAGGCATTTACAGACACGTAACATGTACAGAGTATTCCAAAATCCCGTCTTCAAATTCAAAAAGGGGACAAAAGGCATCAAGATGAGGAAAACTTACCACTGAACATGAAATCGCAAACCACGTTGAGAGGTTAAAAATCGCGCTCTAAATCTAGAAGAAATGTCTGAATGCAGCAACGTACCTAGTTGTATAGACATGCAACATGTACAAAATATTCCAAAACTCCAACAACAAATCCATAGGAGTGATAAAAGGCATCAGGAAAAGGAAATCTTACCACAGAACATGAAATCGCAAACCACGTTGAGAAGGTAAGAATCGCGCTTCGAATCTAGAGGAAATGTCTGAATGCAGCTACGTACCTAGTTGCATAGATATGCAACACGTTCAAAATATTCCCAAATTCCATCGACTAATCCAGAGGGGTGATAAAAGGCATCAAAAAGAGGAAAACTTTAGACAGAACATGAAATCGCAAACCACGCTGAGAGGGTAAAAATCGCGCTTTGAATCTAGAGGAAATGCCTAGAGAACACACCGGAGAATCTCATTGCGCGGATTGTCGTCGCTTTAGCAAACATTAAAAGCCTACCTAGCATTTTCAAATTAGTCTGGAAATCGTTTTTACGTCGTTGCAGATGTTACAGTAACGTCAGAGTTCATCACTTCGAACAAATGAATTAATTAGTAGTAATTAATCAGTATAATTAAGACATATTAATGATCAATATTATTAAAAGTAGTAATTAATCAAATATATCTTTTTAGTATTTAGCAAGTTTGTAATATATTTTGTATATGTTTTGCAGTTTTGCATCAAAACCCATATAGATTTTTCGTGATTTTATTTAATGCTCTGAATGCCTTTTAACACTATTCTAGATCTGTCGGTTGAATTTTTTGAACATCTTGTAATTACAAAAATGCAAAATTTCTTAAGACTCAGGATCAATTTCTGAGACCTATAAGCTTTATGCTTATGCATAACGGCTTATATGTTAAATTTTTATAGGTGAGTAAAGTTTAATACACTAATGTAGTACCTTAGATCAGGTTTACTTGGGCCCAGCATTCAAAAAAAAAAATGATAGAGCACCAATGAGCGCAAAGGGATCCCTAATTTATGCTGTTCGCAATGATGAAAAGAAGTAAAATGTTGATGATTCGGGAAATTATGATCCATATTGGCATAAATTACAAGAGGAGCTTCAATAAATGTCAAAAAAGATTTCGTTTAAAAAAAAGTATAATGGTTTGGGGTGCTTTGAAGAAATCAAAGACTTTGCCGATGAGTATCTATTTTAAGATATTTTGAATTATTTCAAAAATTCATATAAAATTGCCAAATAGCTTTTATGTGACTTTAATAGTTTACAGATCCATTTAAAAAATTAAAATGTTTAAATATTCGCGAGATTGGGCTTGATTTATAGAAATCAATTCATTTTGCTTATCTTAAAACTAATTTGGTTTTAGGACTTTTTTGTGGATAGGTGGGTGGAAATTTCAAAATTTTACGTACTGTAAAGAACCGACCATAAATTTACACTTCTGAGCTTATTTATAACCGAATTTAATAATTTTGTTTTTATAAATACAATTAACTCGAAGAGAAATAATCAAATAAATGACCGCATAATGCGAAAGAAAACTGCTCCAAATGTTACCTACTTTCAAGTAAGCAAGCACAACATTTTTCTTAATTTTTATTTATTTTTTGAAGTTATCAGCAGATATCATAGATCACAATTAAACATTAATGAAGTTAGGGTAAAATACCTATTAAGCAGTAGAGATGAACCTTTAACCAATAAACTAATTTTTTGGTTAAAAATTTGTTTGGGTGTATTTTATTTCGATGAGTATTTTAACTAAATCCTAACTAGAAATATGAGATTTCTCACTAAGAGGAAACAAATATTTAATCAATTGTACATCATTTTGCTTATATTGAGAATCAGGGTAATACGATTTGAGTCATAATTTAAAACTTTTTAGCTTTACTAAAATAAAAGCAAATAAATTTACTGTTAAGGCTATAATTTTCTGCAAGAATTTATTTCAAACTTTTTTTTTGGTCATATAATTAATTGAGAAACAAGTATTATTAGATATAGTGTACAAAAGTTTAATTTAAAGTTCTAAAAGAAAAAGTAATGATATAAGTATTTTATTTATGTAAAATTAAAGACAAATTGAGAGGGGCTATATTTTTTGTGGATCACTGTTCTTCAGCGAATACAGTATAAAGAAACCTTAATAAAATTTATTTTTCTTCTAAATTCATCCGACAAAAGACCCATGCCTTATTGAAAAACAGATCTTTTTCTGCATCTCTATGAAACCAAATGCTTTCAGCACTGCTATCTTATTCAATAACCAAAAAAATACGTAAATAAAAACAATTTTCATGCCAATGTACACCGAAGAGCTATTACATTATGACCACCCTCCATCTATAACGATGGGCTCGTCCAGGTTTTCATGGTTTCTCGCCCAGGAAAAATGTTTTCATGGGGCACATTAGGACCCATAATCCTCATAGAACAATCCCTGGTGTTTACCAATAGGATAATTCACCATGTCATAAGGGTCGAATCGTCGAGGATCGTCGATCGTGCCACTCTAAAAAAATTTCAAGACTGAACTCATTTTTTGACCAAATAATACTGTATAGCGTTGTTTACCAAACTTTTAGAAATTTATAGCACACTGACACCAAAATTAACCTTTCCTTGATATTAGCCTACATATTAAATCAATCATTTGATTATTTTTTCTAATTTTTTATTTTATGTTTTTTTAACAAACAAAACAAAAATAACGACCAACCTTGTATATTTTTTAACAACTATTACTGAACAACCTGAAACCATTCGTATCCCTGTTTTTCACTTCACCATTACTTATTTTTTGCTCTAGCACTATAATTTCTTTCTTTTTTAAAAAAATAATCTTGATTTATCTTTGACCAGCATGACGATAGGTTATGGTGGAGGAAGCAAACTAGAGCAGACTTAGATTCATTAATAGTACAAAATTTAATTATACAAGTAGATAAAGTTCAGACAATCACATTTGTCAAGACTTTAAAGAATGAGATTTAGTGAAGCTGACAAAAAGAAGATAAATTTAAGTCCTGACATCAATACCATATCATATGTTTTCATTAAAATACAATATTTTTTTATTTCGACAAAAAAAAATTACAAAATTTCTAATGAAAAAAAAAATTATTTCTTTAATTGATAGAATTTATTAGTCTATTGATTTTTCTCAAGACTGAGAGTGGCACCCATGGGAACATTCCAGTGACTTTCAAGTCATGTCTTGGCCCCCAAATTCACCTGACCTTAATCCATTAGAGCATTTGTGGTCTTACTTGGAAAACCAAATTCGTGCTGCCACGCTACCCCCTCGCAACGTGAGGGAATTGCAGGACCAGTTGGTGAGCGCTTGGTACCAGATACCTCAGACTACCTATCAGCACCTTGTGGAATCAATGCCACGGCGAGTGCTAACAGTTTTGAGGGCTAAAGGTGGTCCTACATGTCATTAGCAGGGTGGTCATAATGTAATGGCTCTTTGGTGTATATTTTTGATGGGAGGTCACTATGTCTATCACACCTCTTCAAAGCACACTCCTATTCTTTTCTTCCAATTGTTCAACTGTTATCCCTTCACTCCTCATATTTTTACATTGTGAATTGAATTATGAATAATTTTGATAGAAATTTAATTTCATTACTAACCACAAATAGAGAATATCTTATTTATTTCAGGCTTTAAAAAGTCACAAAATCATATCACACAATTACTGAAAAACAGAAGCAGTAGGACAATAAGTGGAGAAAAATTTATCAGACACAAGTATGCATCACATTTAGTCATATTGCACAGCTTAAAAATATATACCAGTTTTTAGTAGGCATAACGAAAAGCTGCATTTTTTGATCAAGATTATAAGTTGCACCAATCAAAATAGTAATTTTCTTTCCTTAACAATCTTTTTTTAGTTATAGTTAGTTTTTTTCTTTCTCTTTTCACTTCCCAATATTTTATTAGATAAGACTATTCCTTTGAAATATTTAAAAATAAAATTATTCCTTCCCAATATTTAAAACTTTATTTTGATAAGATTATTCCTTTGAAATATTTAAAGTTTCACTATATTCCTTACCAATATTTAAAGTTTTATTAGATAAGATTATTCCTTTGAAATATTTTAAGTTTCACTGGATGAGATTATTCCTTTCCAACATTTAAAGCGTTATTAGATTCAAAATTTAAATGTGATAGATTTTTTTAAGTAGTTGACTCACATTCCTTAGCCAAAATATTACTATTAATCGCCCTATAGAATCTGAAATATATTTCCTACCTAATTTTTGTCAGTCACAGTAATCAGTTCTCAAATATTACAACTTAAAAATTATTTATGTAAAATAATTAATGTAACAAAAATAAAATATTCATAGTTTTTTTTTTTTTTTTTTTTTTTTGTAAAAGAATGAACTACGTAAAAATTAAAAAAATAGAGCACTTTTTCAACAAAATTGTTAAAATCAAACTTTTAATGAAAAAATGAAATTTTTTATGTAGAATGAATAATTATGAATTAATAGTATAATTATGAATTAATAATAACCTTTAAATAATGTAAGGAATAAACAAATTGTTTCAGAGCAAATCCAGCATTATTTAAAAAAAAGGGGAAAAAAGAAAAGAAACTAAGTTTAGAAATTGCACATTTTATCTTTCTTAAAATACAGTAGTAGTACTATAGAAAAAATTATGATTGTTAAAAGATGGTCATAGAAACTATTTAAACTTTTAATGTAAGTAAAAAAAAAAATTGATACTCCACCCCCCAAAGAATGGGGAGGGGGAACATACTGCCTACCCTTTAGCTGTTTAACGAACTGGTAATATAATGATGCATACTTTAAATCATGTTCTGATAAATGAAATTCACATGAAAAATAAAAGCAGTAACTAAAGTTCACAAAAAAAATTAAAAGAAAAAATCATCACCATTCAATTACAAATCGATATGAAACACATATATTACTATAAGTACACATTAAATGTATTCATAAAGAGACTACCTGATTTTGAAAGAAAAAAGCAAAGAAAAAAAAATAATTTAACAAAAATAGCTTTCGTTTTATGGCAATATTGCTATTTAGGTCATTGTATATCACAAAGCTACATTGCAAATCACAGTCAAAATATGATAATGAAATAATAAAAAATAAATAATCACTACTGCAATTAGTCCTCCAACTTAAATTACAAAAGTCGTCACATATAAATATTTCCCTACAATCAATGTTACTGATGTTACAATGTTACCACAGTCTAAGGCCACATAATTGTTTACATAAAATATTCAATAGTAATTTCAATCAAATGTAAGTAAAAAAAAATAATAATAAAATTCAATGAAAGCTGTATTTACAAAATTAGTTAAAGATGCTCTTACCTAATGTGAAAATAAAGTGACTCTCACACCTTCTATAAGCAAAAATTATCTTTTAAATATTAAATAACTTATACGAAAACTTATAACAAAATATTCTCATGCAAAATGCATCATAAAAATTCATTAACTATGACTCTTATCATGTAGGCTTTAATTTAAAGAAGAAAAAAAATCTAATATGAAAATTAGGATGTAATTGAAGATTAGGAATAACTTACATTCTTTACTTATCTTATTTTGTATTACTAAAACTAAAATTTAATAGAGAAAAATTTTAAAAAAATTAAGATCTTAGTGAGAAAATGTGTTGAGAAGAGTTGTACAAAACCAAGTAGGTGAATAAAACTAAGACTCAACATTTTTTACTACACTGCTATTGCAAACATGAATAGAAAAAATTCAGTAGATTTTACAAAATAATATAAACTTCATGATAATTGTTGCATAATGTACTAAATATTTTACGCATAAAGAATTTTAGAGATTTTTACAGTCATCAAAATATAAAAACTGCAATATTTTTCAGTTATGATTGACATTAAACATACTTGAAATGTTATGCATTGTGTTTACTCATAATTTGGAATATTAATCGACATTTAATTCATCAAAGATAATTAAAAAGATTGTTTTTTAATTAATTTGAAAAAAGTGAGTTCTGAATTAAAATAAACTGAACATTTTAAAACAAAAAAAGTTTTGAACTGATTTTGATAATTGAATCTCGCTTCATTATGTATTGGTAATACTTATTTAAATATTCAAGAAAGCAAACAATAATCTGTACAAAAATTCTATTTCAATAAGGATTTTTTTTTTTGATAACTTACTCAATTTTAGTGAATTTTCTAAAATATACAAAAACCTGGAGAATTTTAATTAAACCAGTAGACCAGGAGAAACTGGCAAAATCCAGTAGTCTACTGGTAAATCCAGTAGAGTAGGCAGCTATGCTACTGTCATTTATCAAAAATAACATGAAACTAATTGCAGACAGTCTCCAGATTATTTAAAGATAAATGAAAGACTGTGTAAAATATTTGATAATTAAAGTTATGATTACAGGACTTAATCCAAGATTTCACAATATAAGCCAAAGATAGCCATGCAATAACCATGTAAAACCCGGAAGAGAATCCAGCACTTGCATGGGTACCCATCAATTCCTCTACCAATTTTATTTTATAATTACAAATTGCTTGAAGATTTATTTTAGGTGATTTTAACATCGGGTTATGCATTTTTTAAGCTATTTTTCAATAATTAAAACAGGTTTTAAAACACACATAAAATATGCTAAGCCTTTTTTTTCTTTCCTATTAAATGGCCAAGTCAAATAAAACTGACTTATCAATTTTTCAATTGGATATGAAGCAGTGGCTATATTCTTGATTCTTTAAGTCAAAATCTCTAGAAGGTTGGAAACAGCGTCTCAAGTATAAATAACTGGCACACGAAGCTTCTAGCATTGAATGAGTAGATGACAGGAGTAAAATAATTATTAATTTTACTGTCTTTAGATAGGGTGATTTTTAAAACAACTTCCTAATGTTTCTTGCAGTTTTTATGCTTATTTTCACAATTATTTTAGTAAATATATTTACCAATGTTCTTTCACTATAAGGTTTATTTTTCTGTCATTAAATTTTTATTTATTATCTTTATCATTATTAAACATTATTATTCATTGTATTTATTAATAATATTATTTATTAATATTATTATTATTTATTAATATTATCATTACTTTTAAATAAAACGAGAATTAACAGATTATTTTATGCAAATGTATATTATGTATGTATAAATTGTGCAAAATATGAAATTATTATTAATACAAGCTTCTTACAGAAAGTGTGATAGTAAAACACTCTTTTTTCACAATATATGGTAAAAACAGCCTTAAAGACCACTTCAATAAAAAAATAAAAGAAAATAAAAATCACTTAACGAAAAACACACAAACATTAACAAGGACTAATATATATTTCATTCATATGGACATGAATTGCATCATTTTTTGAAAATACTTTATCAACAAACTTATTGATTTCAAACTATCATGCATAATTACTCTGTTATATACAATACAAATGTAACCACACAGTCATTTCAATTAAGTACACATAAATTTGAGTACATTTTTTAAACATATGCACAAATTCCATCACCATATATGCATAATTTCATCAAATATAAATAAATATTTACAAGTAGTATACAAAATATATTTGTAGAGGTAGAAAAATAAAATGTGCTAATTGCCATACACAAAAAATATTTGACTTACAAAACATGTAAAAGTACTTGATAAATACATTCCATAGAACAGTAAGTAAATTTAAATTGAGCTTGTAAATTCTCTTTTCTAAACTCAAAATGTAACTCAAAAAGGCAAGACAGTGGTAACTACTATTTTTCATATCAACCATAATTTTTTCAACCACCAAATGATACTATTTCTGATTAAACTTAATTTATTGCAAACTTTTATAGTGAGTGTAAGAATATTAATATAATGGAAACACTTAATATAAATTATGTGCAATAATTGCAGAAAATATAATAGTTTGTACACAAATACTATAACACTATTTTTCATAACTATTAAAATTAAACCTTGATATGGCTTTTATTTTTAGAACTTTAATATTTTTATACTTAGACATGAAAAACATAACAAATTTATTTATTTGATACAGTTCAAAATTTATTCCTATATTCTGCTATATAGTGGTTCTTTTGTAATTTAATGATATCATTACTTAAAGCAAATTAATTTAATTTTTAAGGATTTAATTTGATATGTTTTTTATTTGAGATCTTAAATCTTGAGCTTGTTTAGATAAAATAGTAACTATAAATATAATAATACTTTCTTCTCATATTCATTTGGCTAATGTTAAATAATAAACACAAAATACATTATTTTACAGCTTCAGTCGGATATAGTTTTTCAGCCCGCTGTTATTTGATTATTATATAAGTTATTAGTCCCACTTGGCAACTTGAAGAAATCATGGTCTACATCAAAGACAGACACCAAAATGATTAATATATTCAGCAAACATGTAATATCTACATCTAAGACATATTAAGTGATAACATATGAAATGGTTAAATTCTAAAAAAAAAGGAAAGACAATCGTACAAACTACAAATCACAGTTATATAAAAGTCTGAAGAAGTTATTTCAAATTATCATTGTTTTTTGAAAATAAAAATTACCACCAATGCAATACATTTCAAACACACAACATTAATTGCAAGTTCAATAGACAATAATGCATTAATAACAACTAGATTTTTAAATTAAAAATTTAATATTATAATCACAATTCTTTAATAATTTTAAATCAAATTTAATAATATAAATTTTTAAAGCAACTACAAGACAATGGGGCTTTCTTAACTTTGTTTATAAATTTTAAAAAAAAAATTTAAAAAAAAAGCAAACAATGAATTTTAAATAAAGCTCAAAAAATAAATTTAAATCAGCAATAAAATAATATGCTTAACTTATTTATTATATCTATATTCTGCAGCAATATTTATTGAATCTAAACTATCAAACATCAACTTATGTAACTATCAAAATTTTTCAAACTATAAAATCACATAAATATCTATATGCAGCAAATTATTAAACAAAAAAGAAATTTAACAGTTTACAAACTTTCCCTGCAAATTTATTTCATATGACACTTAGTAATATATTAATTTATATTATATTATATTTCAAATATATATATTAATATACATCAGACTAGCAAGAGTTTCAAAATAAGTTTTAAGAAATAAAAATTAATTAAATTTAAGGAATAAGTTTTTCTTTTAAAAATTTTTACACAAAAATTCATCAGTAATTTTGCACAAAAACAAACATCGAATTGAAAATAAAGGGTTGCTGAAGTACAATAGTTTATAAATAGAGTTAAAAATATCAAATAATATTCATTCATCATGCTATTCATTTAAGCTGATAAAACAAAAATTTAATTTAATATATATTTTTATACTTAGTGTGTTCTTTAATAAACCCTCAATAAATATATTTATTAATTTTAAACATTCAAATATAATTTTTAAATTGATTCACTGCACAGAATATGCAACAACAAAAAAAGGTAGTTATTATTTTCATTAGCAAATGAAATAACTTTCAATTTAAAATAACTTTTTAACGGAAGAAATTTTGTAGACTTAGTAATTTTTATTGTGCTTTGTAATTTTAAAAATGTTCATATTAAGTTTTTCAGCACTCTACCTATACACTCGACAAATGAGAAATTTGCTAATCAAAAATAATTGGTCAACTAATGCACCAAGATATGTGGCATTAGAATTTAAAAAAAGCAACTGTCTAGTTTGCATCAAGTATAATCAATAAATTATAATTATATTTAGTTTAGAGCAAAACAACTAGCATTCAAACCCAAAAAACACTTTGAAAACAAATTTTGTAAAAAGAAGAAAAAATTTAAAAGGCTCAGAAAAAAAAAGAGCATTAAATTCAAAAAATAGATTTATGCCTATCCTAAATACATTCGTTGTGAGGTAGATATTATATAAAACAGTGATATATTACTTAGTAAAAATTATTAAACCTCAATATTTCCTGGCACATGAATTAAGAACAATAACAATTTTCCTGCTTCTTTTCCAAATCAAAACCTTTAGTCTAGAGGAGCACAAACTTTTCAAAACAGGGGCATTAAAAAAAAAACTTCTGCAGACTTCAGAGGCTCTAATGACTTCAGTTTTTATGCCAATGATTACAAGTTAATTATAAATTAAAGTGGCGCAACAGCCAATGAAAGGTCAAGGCGCCCATCTCAGTTTTCTTGGCCTTGGGCTCAGAGGTGCAGACGAAAATGTTCCGGTTATGTGGTCAGCCAAACACCGAATCCACAGTATTTAGTACACGAGTATGCATGGTATTCATTTTATTGACCCACTGAAGGGATGAAAGGCTGAATCAACCTTGCCCAGCTCGAGGTTAGAACCCAGGACCTGTGGCACAAGAGCGTGAAGCGCTACCACTCAACCATCGGGATAACTTAACATAATGCATTAAAAACATAATGCAATTGCCTTAAAGAAATGGCAGAGCAGATTTTATATAATATTATATGTATAGATTTACAAAATATATGAATAACATTTTTGAATTAAAAAACATTTGAAATTTTACATGCTTTATAATTATAAGTAACTGATTTTAACTTTCTTAGTGTGAAAATTAATCTTATGATTTGTTATTATATTTAAATCACTAATTTTAAAATATATATGTATCTAACATGTGGTGATTACATTAAAAAAAATCAAAATGTTATGAGATTTATATTATATGCATTAGTACTTCTATATTTCAATTTTCTATGTTATTATGAAAGTATTTTTTCAAAGGTTAATGAATTTAGTTAAAAACTGTGATAACACTTTTTACACTATTAGTTTAAAAAGTTGGTTAGTAATTAATAATCAATTTTTCCAATAAATTTTTAGCTGAGGGGCAGGACCACACACTTGTGAGCCGCAATTCGACTGTAAGGCGTAAAATTGTAACCTAAGCTCCCAAAGAATGCCGTGGAAATTATTTATCACTTTTAAATTCAATTTAAAAAAAGTTTTGACCACTCTATATGTTAAGACCGCGAAGAATTATACTTATTTGCATATGACTGAATATACCTCAAAGTTGACAAAAGTATAAAATTCTTATTAATGCTCAATGAAGTTATATTTTCTAAGATTAGTAATTGACATTCTTTTTTGAGTTGTCACTTTTTTTAGTTTACTAATATAAAATAACATCTAACATTTCTTATAACATTAAGTTCAAATGCTTATTATCAAAATTCAATCAAAATAGTATAGAATAATCATTAATATCAAGATTTATAATAATTAAAGAATAAAAAAGTTACTTATAAATGAGTCTTATTTCAATCAGTAAAATTATTTAGAATTAACAGCAGTCTCACTTTATGAGTAGTTTTACTTTCAACATTTTTCATCAATATTAATAATAACTAAAAAAAAAGTAACTAGTTATGCACATCTTAATTTAGTCAGCAAAATCTATCTTTAGGAATTTATTCTAAACCTTTGCTAACAGTTTACTTTGAATAAAAAAAAAAAAGGAAATTGTACTAATAAACAAATTGCAGGAACTACAATTACATGAAAAACAAAATTAAACAAATCTACTCATGGCTATTGATTCTATAACTAGCCACTAATTATTTTTAAAAAAATTCCTTCACAAAGAATTAAAA
Source organism: Parasteatoda tepidariorum (assembly GCF_982258835.1). Taxonomy (NCBI): domain Eukaryota; kingdom Metazoa; phylum Arthropoda; class Arachnida; order Araneae; family Theridiidae; genus Parasteatoda; species Parasteatoda tepidariorum. The sequence continues at coordinate 72,735,946 of NC_141755.1, read as the reverse complement.
ATGATAATCAAGTCAAATTTTAAATTACTTGAACTATAATGAACAAACATATACACTGACTCACCTTTGCAATGGCATTTTTTATACATAATCTCTTTAGCTTTGTAACTACTGTTGATGCAGTAAATGTGTTACTTGACTTAAAAATGTTTCTAAAAAAGCCAACTCTTTATAACAATGATAGTTATTTCTTAACATATTAGAGTAAACTTTGTGTTATTGACTTGTAAAGAGATTTACAATATATTATTACAAATAATCTTCAGAAAAAACAACACTGTTAAAATATTAATAGACAATATAAAAGTATAAATTTACACTAGAGTATGTTTTTTTTTTTATTATTAAATTTCACTTAGAGACAGGATTGTGTTTTTTTTTTGTATAATCACATTCTGAATACTAGTACCAATGAGAATGAAAATATTAAATTAAGCAAATTAACAAACTGAAGAGGTTTAAGAGGTTCAACCTAATATAAATTTAACAAATTTTGAAATGTAATAACCATATTAAACTACAACTTTTTCTATACCAAAAAACTAAAAAAAATAATTACAAAGGATGTTTTTTCTCTTATACAAAAATAAAAAACACAAAGTACTCTTAAAAACACACTCAAAATCATTTCTATAAAGAAAACTACAAAAAAGCACCTTAGTACTAGTTTTAATTTGCCATTTTCCTTTAATATGCTTACATTTTTAAAAATCAGTCTTAATTTAATTTACTAGCAAATATACAAATGTAACAAAACATTATAACTTTCCCTTCTTTGTCAGTATTTAGGCGATTCAATATTTTTACAATTCTAATAGAAATTTAAGCAAATTTATAAATATGGCAATAATTAATATGAAGCTAAAAAAACATGAAACATTGTTTACATTAAGTTTTTAATGCTTTTATTTGTGAGAATAGACAAATCACTACAGAAATTTTTTCCGGATCATTAGGTATGCCAGAACGTTACGGGTATTTTCATTTTCTATAAAATGAATTTTCTCCTTAAAATGCTAAAAGTGGTTTCATAAACAATTTTTTGTTAAACCTAAATTAAGCAAATGTTCAACCCAACAAGTATCATTAAAAAAAAAAAAAAAAAATGAAAATGACAAAGCACTTTTTTGTTTAAGCAAAATAACATAGTTTCAGCTAAAGGGCTGAAAAAACATTCAAATTTGTTGCACAATGTGTTTTGTTAGTCTTACAATTTACAAAAAGCAAATCCAAATTTTTCATAAATATTAAAATAAGAAGTTGGATTATTTGTATGTGCAAAAATGTTTATAATAATTACATGTTGTACAATAATTAGATACTTTAATTAAATCACAGCACATTGTCTTAATAACAGGAAAATAATAGTTATGTTTTACTAAAATATGGTTTAGTTTAAGAAACCACTTTTTTTAAGCCACAAAATATTAGTTACATATTTAAAAAAAACACTAAATTTTTTTTTTCTTTTTTGGTCCCTGTACCACAATGGTTAACACAAATAAGCATTATTAATACTTAAAATGCTTAATCTTAAAATAAACAAAATAATTACAATAAAAACTATATATGTAATGAAATCTATTAAAGTGCAGAAAATAGACATTGACATTTGTCGAACCAAATTTCTAACTTAACTTTTTTTTAAACTACTTATATTTGGTTGAATAATTCTAAAGCAATTTTTAAAATCATTGCAGACTAGATTTAGTTTTGTACTTATTTATACTTTGTTCTCATTTAGCAAACACCGTTGCTGTATATGATACTTTAGTTCATTTATTCTAGTTAGATCAATGTTTCTCAAATTTTGACTGCTGCTCTGAGAACCTTTAAAATTTTCACACTTAAGTCTTGGTAACAAAAAGTAAATCAGTGATAAGTTGGTAGGTAGTGCCACAATGTCATCACATAGATAGAGAACTTAAAAGTCTCCGTGTAACATTATTTAGCAACCATCTTACCTTTGAAATAAACTGAAATTGTTACCCATCTTTAAAAAAATGTGTCTATTTTAATGCCAGAAAATAAAAATTGACACTTGTGTTATATGGTAAAAACCATTTTAGATTAAGTGTTTTCCCAAACGTTTCATGAATGGGTAAAAATTTGTCATATATAAGTGAAGTTTACTTGAATGTTACCTAATTAGGTTAAGTCAACAATAAGTTTAACATGAAAATGACATAACTGATTAAGCATTAAAACAAAACTAAATGTTCTGAAAGAGGATTTTCTATTTTTATTTAAACCTTTAAAAATATTTTTTATGTTATAAGATTTATTAGTTAAAAATTAAAGAGGAATTTATTTCTATTTTTTAACTGAATTTAACAGAAAACAAAAAGTTAATGATTTTTTTGTTTAGCTCCTTACTTTTCTTTCCGGAAGAAATTAATTCAAATGGTAATATTGGTAAAAATTACCAAAGCTCTTTAGACAAAAATTTACAGATGAAAAGAAAAACTTGAACGAATTTCAAGAAAAAGTATAATATTTAATGAGTAAAATTATGGAAATTTTATTAACAAATTTTTGCAACATCAAGTAATTTTTTAAAAACGCAAAACAAGTTGTAAATAAAGAAACACAGGAAAATTTTGAGAGTATAGTTCTGCATTGTAATAGTGAGAAATTGGTTTTTCTTTTCTCAATCATTAATAACTCTTATAATTACAAAACTTAATTGAAAAAAAATTTTTTTTGTATTTAATGAATACTACAAATTAAATTTTTGAGGAAAACATAAATTTAAACATTAAAAATTAAACTTAATATTTTTTTCTCTCACAATCAAACTGCAAAAAAATTCATAAGCAGCACAAATATTATAGAAGTCACAAAATTTCTGAATTTGGCACACATCTCAAAAAATACTATCCCAGATAATATTTTATTAAAAAAAAAAAAATACTGTCAGGTGAAAAACATTCAGTCAAGTCTTATTATAATGAATAGCTACATAACACATTAAATTATGAATAACAAGTTAATTCTCATAATTTATATTTAAAAAAAAAGAATTCAGTTTACATTGAGAAATCTATTTTTGACTTTTGCTGCACACTGTATTTATTAGTACAGCTTTCAGAAGATCTTAGGTTTTCAATGACAACATTGTCACATCCTTTGGAGAATGATGGTTTCCTTAACAGCTTCATCCACTGTAGCTTGACACCACCTTAAAGCGTGTATTTGGAGACTATTCTTGAGAGGCAGTGATCTTTAGTTTCCTTCAAGAGTTAGTCCACTGAAGGAAAGAGAGAAGATCTCTAACAGGTACATGATGGGCTAGGGCCTTTACTCTCAGATTTCGGTCATCTGTCAATAAGACTACTTCCCGGAACAAGGTGATGGGATCATCTGGAAAAAAATTACACAATAAGTCTATGCAATATGATGAGTTTGGTAATGAAATTCTAATTTGGTTCAACACGCCTTATTTATATCACATGTAAGTCGACTTTTTGTCTTTGGCTTTGTTTTTAGCTTTTGCTTCATCTTTAGAGTAACTTTTTATTAGTTTCTCTATGCAAGCTATAAGCTGATATACTCATTTCAACATCTGCTTTTACGGGGTTCTCACGCAATTTCAGAAGAAAAAAAAATTATCTGACTTTTCCAAGTATATCAGGAGAATTTAATGAAAATCAAGGCCATATTATATGTAATACCATGCAATTTTTTCTCTGAAAACTTTGATTTTTATTAGTAATATCAAATTTTGTGAGCAAAAAAATATCACTGAATGAGGATGGAAGTATGGAAGTTACACTAAAACGTGAAATTTTTTCAACAAATAATTCTAATGGATGTTACAATTATTTAACTCTAATCTCAATAATGATTACTGTGACTGAAAACTCTGAGACTGGTTATTTTCCAGATGATGTAAGAATTTTCCAGGCTTTTGAAGAAAAAAAATTTCAACATTCTCTAACTATTCCCTGTTTTTTAAGACTCAAAACATTCTCTGACAACTACAAGTTTTCTCTGTTCTCTCTGACCCGTGGGGACTCTGATTTTAATACCTTTAAGAATTTATTGTTTTGATTACAAATTACACAAATACACTCTATGAATCTCTTAGTACTTGAATATTTGACGTAATTGATTGAATTTTTTTTAAATAATAATTTTATTTACGAAAACAGTGTAATAAAAAAAATTTTACAACAGGAATTTATTGCTATGAAAGAAATACATAAGTTTATTATAATTGAATTGATATGGAAGCATATTTCCTTTTTTGCAAAGTCTTAAGTCCAGTTCACATTTAATTTATTGTGAGCAGAATCTGTTTTTGAGATATAAAAGAGAGCTCCGAATGCTCACTAAAACTAATTTTTGGAAACGTTCATTTTTTAAACTCAAGCTACACTTTATAGAGATCATTTAATAAAAATTTTACAGAAGAAATTATTAGCATGCAGAGTGATAAAACCTTCTTATCTATAGATGAAAAAATATATAGATCTACACATGAAAAATATCTAATAAGCCTGTAAATGGACTTATTGAGAAAAAATTTTGTCATAAAGATGAATTATAATTTTACTACATCAACTTAAACATGACAATTTACTGTTGGATATTGAATTTTCTAAAATTTTGTTTTAAAAAAATATTCATAAATTGACTATTTTTATTTTATAAGAATAAAAACCTAAGTCTGGATATCTTAATGAATGCCATTCAAAACTTTATGAGGCAGTAACAAGAATATAACATTCCCACAATGCATAGGATGCATATGTGAGTTGAATATGAGAAACAAAGTAAAACAAAATACTATTACTTCAACAAAAAGAAAGATTTTCTGATTACATAACTAAGAAACAAAAGGAAACCTCACCCATTGAAAAGAGACAAGTTAGGACATTACAAAATGATTTTGTAAGTAATAGATTAAAAAAAAAAACTTTCAGCAAATCAGAATCTTTAGAGGGTTAAGAAATATATGTTTTACTTTGATATAATTAAATCAAATCTTGGGAAATATTTTTAATGCATACCTGGATTTTTAGGCATAAAATTTTCAGCCCTATCTTTGCAGTAAAACAAACAACAAGTTAAAATGAGATCATCATTTGTGCCCTAAAAAAATCAAAAGTAATAAAGTACATAATAAAGTAAAGTAAGTAATAAAGTAAAAGTAAAGACTCTTTACATTAGTAATATGTATACAGCATCCTAAATCAGACTGACAGTCTTTAAAAATTTATGACAAAAAACTTAAGGCAAAAAAAAAAAAAAAATCCAAGTTATTAATTCATGTTACACAGCATGTTTATTTCAAAAATTTTTGATTTAAATTCAAAAAGAATTTTTTAAACCATGCAGTAGATTGTAATAAGTAACTCAAAGGAGTGTGAATAAAAATTGCACCACAATCTATAGAAAGCTTTTAGTGATTGAAAATCACATAACAGTTTTGAAATATCTGTTATCAACTACAATCACTTGTCATAATGTGACAGCTTGTAATGTGCTTCTTAATTATTTTTCCTTCATTTATAGGTGGAATATCCCGTGGAAAATTTTTGAACAAAAACTAGAAATTCAAGGAGAAAAATTTAAGACTTGTCGCATGAAATTGCTGCAAGAATAATTTTAAAAAATCAAAAAACACTTCAGTTACTTTTCTTTGATAATTTTTTTTAAACCATCAATCCAATTTAGGACCATTATTTTAACACTTTTTAGACTTAGCTTGTTATTATTAACAAAATAATTATTTAAACTTGAGTATGTATTTTTCCATACCAATATTGAAACAAAATGTATGAATAAGTTTCAATAATGTAAGCATGAACTAAAAAAAAAATTTTATTATACATTTAATAAACAAACATTTATTTCAGATTCATATATTAATATGAAGCTATTTGTTTTGCTTACCTTGTTTTGACCCATCTCTTCACTTCTGAAACTGATGGTGTCTAATATGGATCCCTTTGAAGTAATTGCTCTCAGATGAGGATGCCTAGAGGCAAATTGTTGTTCAAGGAAAAGAATAGTTTCCCGAGAAAGAGCTGTCACACGACTGGAATGTTCACTACCTCTTGAACCTCTGGCCAAACCATCCAGTTCATTGATCACTATAAAAAAAATGAATTTTATTTTCTATATCATAATGTTATACATTATTTCATTGAATTTATAAAATTTCATTGAATTTGTAATGGAATTAAGAAAAAGCTAACCTAAACATCTCCGTCAATTGACCATATGGGAAAACTATTAAGGGCTTTTCAAACAATTAGATTTGAAAATACATATAACAAAATAAATTTTAAAATGTTAAAATGAGTGTATTGTTAAATCGCAAACAGAGATACTGGAAGCATCTGATTGAGAAAAAAAAACAACTTTAAATTCATGTTTAAAAAAATTAATTACATTTGTAGTCACTTCTGTACATAAAAAATATATGAATAAAGTGACATACATAAGAATTCCATGATAAAAAAAATTTTAAAAAACAGTGGCCGATTTACTCAGGCTAAACCTAATATTTTAGCTTTAAAAAAAAAAAAAGAAGAAACAGAATTGAGTTTCATAAGTTCTCAAATTAGATCAACAATCAACATTAAACAATCAACATTCAACAAAAACAATCAACATTAAAAAAAAAATCTTTTTTTTTTGTTGTTGTTGTTCTCTTCAATATTTTTAAAACTTATTTTCCCGACACAGTTCTGAAATTGTTCTTTTGCACTGAAAACAAAGTTTAATCAATTCAGTCTTTGATTAAAATCATTCATATTTGATTAACTTTTAAACAAACAAAGCATGACTTTTAGAATATTTCAGCAACTTATATAATACAGATTAAAACAACATATTTCCAACATAAATTAAATGAAGACCCTATTTGAATAATGGGGACATCTCCACTTTCGCCCATTTTAAGATACAGCCCTTTCAAATAATAAGTGTACTATTTTTAATCTGTATACTGTCCGATTTGTGGTGTGCTCAATTTAGTACTAGTAAAAATAAGTTTGATGAAAAATGAAATGAAAATAGGGCTAATTCTATTATTTAATAAGTGGAGTTGGGCCACTACTTTAATAAGGCCTTCAAATATAACACAATGCAATAAAATCTTACCAACTAAAGGAATAATTAAATGAAAATCAGTAGAAGCCAAAATATTTTTAAAGAGCTTGAGATGGTCGATGAAGCAATTTGTATCAGGAACCAGGTATCTAGGTTTAATTTTAAGAACAATAGGACGCTGACACTGGTGCTTGTGCAATACAGCCTGAAATAAATCAGAAAGGTAACAGATTGTAATATAATACCCATCAAGACACTTAATGATATAATTTGCTAAATAAAATCTTGAAACTTACTTGAACCCGAGCTTGGTATTTTTGTTGCTCTTCCCTAGCTTTGCTGAGTGCTTCCTTGCGAGACCAGAGATCTGAAAGCTCATTGCTGACTGATGTTCTACTAATTGAGTCCTCTTGCAATTTATCATTCAAATGCTCTTCTCTAAATGAATCCTCTGAGGACTAAAATTTAAATTTGCATTACATAGCTAATAAAATAATTTTTAAAAAATATTTAACATAAGTTACAAATTTATATTTTTCCAAATCATTCCATTTAAAAAAGTTTTGAATTGAATGCACGTAATGCATGAAGATTTCAAAAGGATGAAATTCTTTATTATCCAACAAATATCTTTAATAATGAAAGGAAGAATATTTGTATCCACCTAAGTATGATCAATCTCGGAGTTATCTTTCTTATAACTCCAGAATCGCCAAGCGCCACGATCCTGAAATTCTGGCAGTGGGTGTAAAGAGTGATTTTCTGAAATCCTAAAAGCCATAATTTAAAAGCTAAAAATCAATGTTTGGTGATTTTTATGATATTCCTGCACATTAAAACTCATTACCTTAAAGCAAATTATACTAGATTTTAATTTTATTTTTCATCATAAAATTCACACATTTTCCTTAAAAACAGAGTGTTTCTTATTTTTTTAGGACAAGATTTTCCATTTTTTTTTGCAAAATAATATGAGAAACGTACTTATTTGTGAATTCTCACCAACATGTTTAAATTATAAAATTAATAGATTCTTGGATATTTCAAATTTAGATGATAAAAAATAACAGGATTCTTCTCTCATTTACAACACAATTGACAAAAGAATATTTGATACACTGTTTCTCCATGTTTGTGAAAAATAAGTTTTCTCTCCCTTCCAATGAAGAAAAAGGAAAATATTTTGTTAATCATTCTTAGCTTCGCTCTCTTTCGTGAACCAAACGTTATCCTATCAGGTATCTAATTACCTGATAAGATAAAGTATATCAGGGTATATAATCTTAAAGTATATCAGGGTTGCCAATCAAATCTGGAAAAAAAATTCCCTGTGTTTTCCCTGTACATATTATACGCAATATATTAAGAGGAAACAACAATTACTGTACTCTTGTGTGAACTACATTGGGCTAACTACATGTATTAGTTTTAATTGCTGGAAAAACAGCTGCAAATTAACAGCAACAGCAAATTAATTGCTATAGTAAATGAAACAGTTTAGTATAGCTGAAATATCATGGTTAAATATCCCATAGATAATGCTTTGAATGGTCACCATTTTTTAAAAGACAAAAAATAATAAACAAAATTCTCTGTATTTTCCCAGTTTGTAAAGAAAAAAAAATCAAAATTCCCTGCATTTTCCCTGTTATTTTAGGTGACTTTTAAATTCCCTGTATTTTCTAGGTTTTCCCTGTTCTTCCTGTAGAGTGGCAACCCTGTATATAGGCTTAGCTACATAAATATATTTGCGATTTAATCAACCTAAAAATATATTTAGATATGAATAAAGCAAAATTTAATTTTAAAAATTACTTAAAGGATGGGTTATATATTTTAAAAATATCTTTTTAATAAATAAACTTATAGATGAAAAAAAACTAAAGAACTGATTGACAATACATTTCTATTACATTTACCTTAGATAAAAATATCTTTTAAATAAAATATTTCTTCTTATATTTCTTATATTCTTATAAATATTTCTTCAAAAACGCAAAAATTAATTCACAAATAATATTTAAGAAAAATGATGCTCTTTAAAATCACATTTCATCTTGAAATCATTGAGATTTTTTCACAAAACAATACCATCTCACCCTATTGGCAAGAATTAAACAATGGGGAAAAGCAGCTCACATTTTCTCCTTAAATAGCATTTCAGAACTTCGTAATCTGAAAATTCATGCTGATTCTATAACACTAGATAATGTATATATTTGTATAAACTTTTGGAAGAAACCAATAGTTCAAAAGTTTGAGCAAATTAGATTCTACTACACTGAAATTCGGTCATGTTATGTAAAAAATATAGCACAGTAACTCACCAGTAAAACACTCCGTTCATAAGTTTCTTCATAAGATAAGTTCTCAAGTAAAGCTACAAAACATTTAGCTCCAACATCAAATTCTAAATAAGGAGGAGACACTCCACACAAATAATCCCCAAAAAACTGTATTTTGCTTATTCTTAAACAGTGCCTAGCTTTATCCTAAAACATAAAAACAAACTATTCATTAAAAAAAAAAAAAAAAAAAAAAAAAAAAAAAAAAAAAAAAGTGCACCAAATTACTCTAATCTTACACTTGGAAATTAAAAAAAAAAATTAGGAAGAGTCATTTAGAGTTTAAAAAAATAAATTCTCATGTGCAATAAATGTATGAATCAAGATTAATCAATAACCTAAAATTTCGTTTGTTAATTTTACAATTACTTACATAATTTACTTGCACATAAACACAAGAAAAAATATTAAATAAGAAGAAATATTATCAGGTAATGTTTAAGTAAAAATATATTTAAAAAAAAAATTTTAAATTTAGCAAATTTGCAAAAATTTATATTATAAAAAAAAATGAAATTAGCTTATCAGTGCTGATTTTAAAAAAAAAATTATTAGGACACAAGCATTAATTATGAATTACTTGGGCTTGTACATGAAAATAAGAAAAAATTAAAATAAAAATTTTTAAAAAACAATACACAAGATTAAATTCTAATAATGCTGAAAACATTTGTTTATAACAACAAGTTTATTAAGTATAAATATTTTTAAATGAAAGAAATTCTCAAATTCAATCATCTAAAAATTCTCACAGTATTTGGATTGAACTTCTACTGTAAAATATTTATTAAGTACAGGGTTCATGCTCTACTTTAAAAATAAAATTCAAGTACTTTTCAAGGACTTTTTAAGACTTATTATAAAATTCTCAATGACTTAAATTTCAGTAAAAGATGGACTAAAATGTAACATTTTAAACTAAAATGTTTTGACGATAATAGTTAGTTGACAATAGATGTCAGACGATAATAGCAGCACTGAAAAATAAGACTTCCATTGCTCTCTCTCTTGATTTCGGAAAGTGATCCAAGTATAAAAAAAAGCAAGGGTGATTGGCATCAAGTCAAGAATAAAATTCATGATGAATAAAAACGTTGGACTTGAATTTTGCATAAGGCCTATTTTAAGCTAGGTATACAACCTCTGAATAAGCAAAGATTCGGGCAGAGGACGGGGATGTTCTATATAAAACAGTGATATCAATTAGATATTTAAAAACAACTCTGCCGGGAGATTTTTATTTAATATTTAAAGTGGCAGAAGCATTTAGACAGTGAAATTTAAATTGTTCTTAAATATAATTTTGAAATTTTGACCACTTTCAGTTCCACTTAAATCAGTTTAATATGAAGATCGATGATTGATATTAAAATCGCCTGAATAAGAATAGAGATTTTGTCAGAATCTGGCACAGTTCCCAATATTTAAAATTCCTAAAATCAGCCGAACATTCATAAAATCCTAAAATCAAACAGTACATGTCATCATCTGATAGGAGGGAAAGTCGTTCTCTCACACTTACGCGCGTCAAAAGTTAAACACAGAAATAGATCTGTTTTCCTGAGTTTTCGATACTTTTCAAGGTAATTTTTAATTTTTCAAGGATTTATTATCATTTTCAAGTACTTCTAGGGGCCCTTGAAAATCAAAATAAAATTCAAGTACTTTTCAAGGTTGTTTCAAGGCCGCGGGAACCCTGTAAGTATAACTCAAAAGAGCTGAGACAAAAGACACTGATAAATTTGATCCTGCACTTAAACTGGTATTGAAAAACTAAATTTTCAGCAGGAACTATTAAACATAAAAATTAAATATTACAAAAATAAAATAAAATTTTTTTAAGCACAATAAGAAAAATATCGATTAAATGAAATCTAGAAATTACAATTACTGTTCTTACTTAAATAACTTTGTTTTGAATTACACACTTTTGATAGTTAATAAATGAGAAAATACAAAAATCCTGAATAAATAATAAAAATTTCACAGAAAAAAATTCAATCAAATAAAATGCATCCTTAACTAATGGCCTTAAATTTTAAATGTACTGATCAAACTTTGTAACTTTAAATTTAATTAATGCAAATGTACAAATAGTAGATTTCATCAACTTACAATTGTAAAGTATTGTGAGAAATTTAAATTAAAGTTTATGAAAAATACAGTAAGAATCAAAGCTGTCATATGGAAAAATAAAACTTCAAGCAAGAAAAAGAACGATACTCTTTTTCCATAGAGGAAAAATGGGGGTAATGAAACAGGTTACCCTGATTTGGATACGGTGAATTCGAGCAAGCTTTTATTTATGTATTTGTTTGTATTTTGATTTCTTTTTTATTATAAATTTATTTTGTGTTTATTATACAGTTCTCTTCAAAGCCCATCAGATTTTTTCATTTTAAAATTTTTAACAGGGTAGTCAACTGGATCGTATTTAGGAAAGTTAAATATTACAAAACTAGCATTTGAGGCACGGTGGCTCAGGAGATAGAGTGTCATCACTAGCCATCACTAGTTGATACGAGTTCTGCACCCGGTTTGCATCGCCCACAGTGCTGACGTAAAATATCCTCAGCGGTAGATGTATCATGGGTTCGAGTCCCCTTTCTGTCAGGCTAACCCTGGCAGGTTTTAATGGTTGTCCTCTGCATGTAATGCAAATGGGGGTTAGTTGAATCAAAAAATCTTCCATGAAGGCGAATTTCTCCCAATACTTGATCCAGGAATTCCCTTGTCTTCTGGATTGGGTTCAAAATTACAAGGCTTAGGAATTAAACATAAGTAGTTGCAAATCAAAAAAAAAAAAAAAAATTGGGTCGGCTGTTCAATGACGGTTATAAAATTAAAAAAACTAGCATTTTCAGAATGAGAAAATATTGCTTACTTTATCATAAGGAAGTATTGCATAAGCAGGATTCTGAATAGAGCCCAAAAGAGGAACAAAACCAGCAAAAGTAATATCTTCTTCTAATATAATACATTCACTATCTATTGTGAGGAGAAAAACAAAAATAATCTTAATTTTTAGCTATTGTAAAGTTAGAAATAATTTTGATTAAGATTAGCAATGTAAAGAAGAAAATTGCATCACACAACACTTACTACTAGCATTATGAGTTACAATGACTGGATTAGTTATGTCTATTTCTTGTAGAACAGACAATAGATTAGCAAATGAAACCCATATATTGTTGTTCACCCTAGAAGAAAATGAATAAAAACTTAGTCTACAACTAACAAGTAAAACAAATAATACTAAATAGCTCCTATATCTAAAGAGAAATTTACCACAAGCCACTTTAAAATTATCCAGATTAGGGTTGCAAATAAAAATAAAAGTGGAATCAAATACCATTATTGGGAAATTTTCCCTCAAACCTTACTTTCTTACTTCATACCAGAATTATTTCACTTTATTTTCCAGCAAACAGACACATAGCAACATGAAATTTATACCAATTATTGATTACTTAATTCAGCTCTTGTGATATACAGATTTATTTTAATTTCTAGTTCCTTTGAAAAATAACTTATTTAATATAACAATATAATAACTTTGAAATATTTTAGTAAGAAAACTAATGTTTAACTTACTAACCATTTTTTGGCACACAATAACATAAATAACTAAACAAAAGTGCCAAGCATAGCTTTTAAAAACTAATTAATATATGGTAATTTAACATCGTTATGACATAGAATTGCAACTTTAAATGGTTAAGATTAATTTTATAAACAAGAAAAAACACAGACCAATAAATTGGAGATTCTAGAAAATAAAATACTTTGTTGATACATGCTAACTCAATAGAAATTTTTTTACTTTTTGCCAAAATTTGGCACTCAATCAATCACAAACTGTTAGCTCTATCTCATAACACTCTAAACTACTTCACGAAAGAAGAACTCTGGTACATTTTAATTTTAAAGAAATATTAATTTCACAGAAAATGGTTTGATTTGTTACTATTTGCTACGATTTGGCTCTCTGTCATTCCCAGACTGTTACCTGTATGCTGTAATAGTATGAAGAACCTTTTCAAAACAAGAATTATAGTAAAACATAATTCTAAGAAATGTTTTAATTTGTTACTATTTGCTACAATTCGGTTCTCGGTCAATTCTCTGACTTAATACTCTTAAGAACTTTTTAAAACAAGAATTATAGTGAAACTTAATTGCACAGAAATGTTTTAATTTGTTACTATTTGCTACAATTTGGCTCTCGGTCAATCACAGACTGCTACCTGTATGGCATAATACTGTAGTAAAAAATACTGTGCAGAAAATGTTTTAATTTGTTATTATTTGCAGGGTATCTGCTACATTTTTGATTTTCAAATCCATGACTTTCTATGACTAATTACAAGAATTTTTCATGACTTAACGAAGTTACTATTTTCTCCAACAAAAACACAACAATAAATTTAAAAAAGCATTATAATAACATTAATTGAAATGATAGGTATAACCAAAACTGTTATACCCTGTATCTTATTATTTATAGATTTTAAATTTAAAAAACAGAGTAAAGAAAGAGTTGAAGCAATAAAATAGCTGAAAAAATTACAAAAGCAAATAATTTTATTCTTCTTTTTTTTAGGCAGAATTATATTCTAAAGATACTTTTCATCAGAAAGGAAAGAAATACTCTTGATTTTTCTGTTCTCATTTCAGAATTTAAAAAAATCGCCAATGAATGGAATCAGCTAGAATTTTAAATTGATAAAATAAAATAATAATAATAAAAAGTCCGAAATCACAGAAGGTTAAAAGATAAATTCGCTCCAGATATGATGTTTTTTCTTTCATATTTTGAAAGAACACCAAAATTAAGAACATGATAAAAACATTTTATATTTTAATAAAATATGACTGTGAGTGGGGATTTTGTTAGAAATTTAGATATTCGGAACACCGTGAAATTCAATTTTAAAAATTAGATTTTTCGGCGACCTAAATCCATGAATAATTTTTTTTATAATTTTTCCATAATTTTTTTTAAAAAACATGACATCTCATGACAAATTTTGTTCAATACAGAAATTCATGACTTTCCATAATTTTTCACGACTTTCCAGGTGCACAAATACCCTGTATTTGATGCAATTTAGTTCTCAGTCAATCACAGACTGTTACTTCTATGTTGTAGCACTCTAAACTACATTTAGATACAAGAACTCTGGCGAAACTTAAATTATAAGACTAATGTTAAATTGTAATAAAAAATACAAATTCTGAAGAAAGGATATAATTTTAAAGCATTTGTTTTTAACAAATAGGATACTTAAAATTTAAGCATACTTACTGAACATTTATCTCTTTTACAAGCTGCGAAGAAGGGGGAGGCCACAAATACCTTTGACAGGACATCCAATCCGTCCAGATTTTAATTGATGGCAATAACAGACCAAAATCATCGGATATGATGTTACTGGAGTATTCAGGGAGAGATTTGTGGGCAACATGCAGTAAGCAGCATCGATCCATTAACAGAGACATCATGGCCATACTTGAGTACAGTGCTTGTTCCTGTAATAAGGACCTCCCTCCTTGCTCTCGGCCATGCTCTGAAAGGTACAGTTTAATACGCATTAAAGATAAAAATAGAACAGAGAATTTAATAATTAGCAATTATTTAGTTGCACCTTTAAAAATATAACAAAATTAATTTAAAAAATTCTTAATTTTAGTTGTTTTTTATGAAATACAAAAACCTATAAAGATTTAATTTAAATCTTACTAAATTTTATACAATATGGACTAATTAGCTCTAATCTTTAGCAGCAAAATAGCTTGGGCCTCATTGGTTCAATATTCATGCTAAAAGGGCCCGATATTTTAAAGCCACTTTACAACCAACATTGGCTCTATATACTATATTCTCAGATACTTTCCCTATTTTATATTCATTATTCAGCTAATATAGGACCATTATTGGCTCCAAAAAGGCCGATATTGGACCTATACAGGGTGAATATTAAAAAATATAGATATCCCAATATTGGTCATTCGGTGCATGTTTATAAAGAACCCATATTGAGCCAATTACGAGTTCAAATAGGGACAAGATAAAATTGCTGCTAGCGATGTTATAACTTCAGCCTATGTCTAAAAAATAATTCTGAAACAAAAAAATCTTTCAAACATGGGAAGAAAAGGTAAGCAGCTTATCATTATAATAAACATAACAAGACAATTGTCATTCAAAATCTAACCCAAATCCTACCAAAATGACTTTGTTTGTAAAAAAGTATAATCTTAAATAAAGAAATCGTTCTGACTTTCAACGTTTTTAGAAGCTTTAAAATAATGATTTTTAAATGAAAAAAAGAAAAAACAAAAATGAATATACCTTTTAAGGCTGAGTTTGTGACAGAAAAAATGTTAATAGCTAACAATTGTAGAAGTCGAGCTGAGTTCAATGGTAATGGAGATCTTTGGAGAAGGAAATAAAATTCTTTCAGCATATTATTCAAGGTATCAGGAAATGATTCCATTCTAAAAAAATAAAAATATTATATTTCAAAATAAACTTTAAAAAAAAAAAAAAACATTAATCAAAAATAAAACATTGTAATCACCAGAAAAATAAATTTCTTGGTTATTAGATGCTGTACCACAAATTAAAGGTTTAAAAATCTTTTATATAAATTTACAAAAATTATTTTCTTTTTGCTTATTCATACATTTTCTACTTTTCTTTACATTTAGTAACTCACTAATTAAATTACTCATTCTTTCATTGCTCACTAGTTACTATTTTTAATGCAGTAATTATAATTCACTATCAAGGTAAACCAAACAAAAACAGTATAGTCAGAGTTGCATTGGCAATGCAAAATAAAATAATATATGAATTTATCTTTCAAAGTTCTCTTTTAGATAATTTGATTTTCTAGAACCATAATAAAAATGTCTATTACTTCCCCTATTAACCCTTTGAGCAAAGAAATTCTTTATAATTTCTGAATCCTACAAAATATTTTGTGATTCAACCTATTTGTTTTTCCCTTATTTTATTAATAACTGTTTAAGCTAGATATTCCTTATGATTCCCGGACAGTTTTCTTCCGAACATTATTTTTTTGTTATTTAAACACATTGCTTTCCTGTAATTCACTATCAACTGTCTAAGCTAGAAATTTTTTTGCAATTCTGAAAACGAAATTATGCTCCAGAATTTTTTATAATTTAACCAAGTGGCTTCCTTTATCTTTCACTATTAGCCCTCAGATTTAGATATCCTTTTAATATCTAAACATAATTACATTCCAGATTTTATGACAAGTTGCTTTCCTAAATTAATAAATTTGTTTTGTTTTTTTCTGACACCCGTTGCCTGAGTGGTAGCGCTTTGTGCTACCGTGCCACAGGTCCTGGGTTCGATCCTTGGGCCGGGCAAGGTTGACCCAGGCTTTCATCCCTTCAGTGGGTTGATAAATGAGTACCAAGCATGCTTGGGAGCTAAACACTGGGGGTTTTTGCGTTTGGCTGACCAACTAACCAGAACATCTGCTCCTGCACCCCAGAGCACAAGTAGGCCTTGGACCTCTATAGGCTGTCGCGCCATTGAGTTTAGTTTAGTTCGCTTTTTTCTTGTTCTCCAAATGAAAAGGAATAAGTGGAACTTCCCAATTAAAGGAATAAGAAAGGAATAAATGTCAAATTATTAAATTTAGCACAACAGACCAAAATTTTATCACCAACAATTCTTCGTTCCCAGAATTAATTGTAAACAAGTGAAGTTTTATGTTTTTCACAAACATAAGTTTCTTGAACTTAACCAGCATAAATTGCTTCAAACAATAATGCATAATTCCCAAAAGATTAGTTACTCTTATTATTCATTCCTAAATCAAAACAACTGACTTTATGACATAGTTAGAGACCTATACAATGTAAATCTGAAAGCATAGTTTAATAAAGTATAAAAAACAGAAGAAAAAAAACAATGCCAGGAAGAACTAAGTTTAAAAAAAATTTTAAAGCAATTTAAATTAATTAAACATGATTTGATTAATAAGATTATTCATATATTATTTGAAGAAAAAATTTACAGCTAATTGAATAGAAATATTGTAAAAACTCACCCAACTTTTGTAAACAGTTTGCCATGAACATGTAAAAAGCTAGTTACAAATCTCTTGTTTAACTGAAAAAATTATAATAATAACTATTAACATTTCAGCCAACACAGTAATACAAAAAACTGTATAAACATAACTTATTATCTAAATATTAAGGCTAGATAACACATGTTACAATTGAAAATGTTAAAAGAAATCATTGAAATCAACAAAAAAAGTGAGATTCAAAAAAATATATATATTCTTATAATATTAAATATTATTTGTATTAAAATATTCACTGACCACAAATAAATTAATTAATAAATAAACTAATACCTTTGATTTTATATTATAAAAGAATGCTTTCAAATTAGACTTTTTAAAAAAGGAAAGAACTTGATGCATGCAATCATTAATTTAAAAAAAAAATTTTATGTCAACAAAAAAAGCATCTGCATTTAAGATATATTTTTAGAGTCATCCCTAATGGCACAGTAAGCAACAATAGGCTAAGACATTTTTATCAAAAAAAATAAATCATTTCACAAATTTTCAACTAATTTTTAAATTTTTAAAAAACATTACTGTAATTACAATAGAACTTGAATAAAAGTAACTTTCTATACTCAACCTGTTTATCCATTTGATAAAAAGAAATAGAGAAAAAATTTTAAGTTGAAAAAAATTTTAAATATAATCACCTCAACATCAGTTAATTTCTTCAAATCGCATGCGTCAATAGTATTTCCCACTTCAGCAGGACGCTCTGTACTGGAACCATCATTCTTGATCCAAACTTCATAACGCTCTGTTGCCTGATCCTCAAAGACCTCTGTTTCAGTATTCTCGTGTACTCTTTTCTTCTCATAACTCTCATACTACAATAATGAATTTTAAAAAGCCTCTTGTAATCAGAAGGTTTAGAATAGCATTTAAAAATTTATAGATTCATTCAAAACAAATCAATTTTCTTAGCTAAATCTTTATATCTTACAACAATTTCAACACATTACAGTTTTTGACAATTTGAAGTTAATTGCTATATCAAAATCACCTTTCGAAACATCCACAATCACATTTACATTATACTTGGCTAAAGTATCAAATGTTATTATAAGTTTTCTCTAAACAAAGTTAAAGATAAATCTTTCTCTTCTAAATCATATACAGTCTTGAAAAAAAAACACTACTATTTTTTAAAAAAAAAAATTTAAAAAAACATTACTGCTACTGATACAACCTTAAAATCTTTTTATTAATATGCATAAAATTGACGAGTATAAAGGTAAAAAAATCTATTGCATAAATAAAAGAATGCTTATTCAAAGTGTAATTTTGTCCCCAATTTCAGAACATAAATTACCAGTATCAATAACAAATTTTTTTAGTTAATTCATCAGTGCTGCAGATAAATCCATCAAGGCAATATAGTAGCCTACCATGTGAATATTAGACAACAAAATAAAAATTTATCAAGGATTACCAAACAACTTAAAGAAAGTTGTTTGGTAATAGATAGAATTTATACTAGTATTCTATGTTTACTAATAAAGTTAGCAAAATAAAAAGCTTTTTATGTCTTTTAATTTAAAAGAGAAATATTGTGAATGTTTTACAAATGGTTATCCTTAACAATAATTTATTAGAGAAAGTATAAGATAAAATAGATTTGGAAAAAGCAAATTGGAAAAATTTCCAAAATCAAATGCACATTAGTATATTTCAGAGATTTCAAATGAATAAATAAAACTGTTAGAAATATAATAAGTCAAAAATAAATGTATCATAAAAAAAAAACTTTCCCTAATAAAAAAATAATAATAATTTATTGTGCTTACTATATTATTTTCAATGAAACAAAGACCAACGATATAATTTTCAAGTTAAACTTATATTTTGCTTAAACAGAGCATTAAACACATAGCTTCCTACATGTGAAATGACATAATGTTAAAACATACCTTTCTTTTAGCTTCTTCAAACAACGATAAAAGGCTTTCTTTAGCAGAGAGAAAAGGATTGCTAGCAGCCAAACTTCTCATATAATAATAAACAGCATCCAGCCTCCGTCTCTAATTAAAAGATAATATAAAATTATATTAATAAAATATGAAACAGGCAGCTTTTAAATTAAACATATTTGAAAAGTTTCAGAGTACAACAGAAAAAATGAATTTTTGTAATTTAAATTGAACTACTAAATGCAGTACTCAGTAGTACTTTGTTGCACTATAACTGGAGAATGGATCACCCTTGTGGATGATATGAAGACATGCCATCATAATTTTGAGCCTCTGCAGAGGGAACAGCTCCCCTGCTCTGGTAGTCAGCCAACATGTGTGCAAGTTGAGCATTTCATGATAGAACAGTTGAATGAGGACCAGTATCTCTCACCTCAGTCTCTTCACACTCTGATCAAAGTGGTCACCCACCTGCTCACTGATTGCTGCCAGTGATGCTTGACTTCAGTTATCTACAGGGAACTGCGTCTAATGATCAGTCCACTGTGTGGCAAGTCATTTTTATGGCTTTTTAAAACTTTTTTTTTAAAAAAAAAGCCTTATGTAACCCAACTTTTTTTTTATAATATAAAACTTTAAAAATATTTTTAGATTTTTTAATAAGATTTTATAACAAAACATAATTTAAACATATTTAGATGTAAATTCCTAAGGCTCTTTTTTTTTCTTCATTTGTTTGTTATCAGCAAAATAAACATAAAATTGAGATAAGTTCATTTAAAGCATTTTAACTACCTTAAAATATACTTTAGAAAGATTCTATTTATTTCTTAACTCAGAAGTTTTTTTAGAACATGACGAATCATCGTTCGTTTATACTTAAATGATTCAAATCAGTAGGTTATGTTGAAAACCAAATAACTGTGATTTTAAACCAGACTTACTGTATTTAAGGCAAGTAGAGCTAACTGGTGATAAGGCTTTCCATTCTTTGGAGCTATCTGTTGTGCTTTCAAGTACCAACTAAAAATAGAAATAAAAAAAATACATTGAAATATTGAAAAAGTTGAAAAGTAATAATTTAAAGTATATGTCTTTGTCTTAAAATAGAAAATGAAAACTCAAAAAATAAAAACAATGATTTTGTTTAAGATCTTGAAAATTTATACCATTTTGATACTCCTGATTAAAATGTAATATAAAAATTTTGGCTCAAATTAATAAATAATTCGAAAAAGCATCAATTTATTTATTTTTCTTGCTGGCAAATAAAAAATAAAACCACCTCAAAATACTACATCATATGAAAATAGCAAACCTAGAATAATAACGAACACATAATGAACTTATTTAATAAAGGGAAAAATTATAAAGGAAAACTTTTAAATGTAAATGAAAAAAAGGAGGAAAATAGAAAAAAATTTACAAATTTAAATTTAAAACTTGCCAATTATAAACGTCAGTATAATGACAAAAAGTTTAAATATAATAAACAATTATTATTTTCTTTGAAAATAAGCATTCCTCCAAAACATTGTTATTTAGTGATTATAACTAGATTGAAATTATTAATTTAGCATAAAAAAGGGTGCACAACTTATGGCCCACAGACCAAAAGTGGCACATAAAACCAATGAATTGGTCCTTAAATTGTCTTAAGTATTAATAAAAATGTATTCGAAAATTTCCAACCAGTGAGAAACCGATCTAGTTCGCACAGCATTTTAACAATGTCACCATTTCATAATTAAAGTTCTATTTATGCGATGGATTCAGAGTTTGCAATGAAATGTAATTACTTATGAAATTGTATAAATAAAAAGAGAGAAAAATTAACATTTGATAAATATAAAAAATTTATAATTTCAAAATTCCAGCAACAGTCATCACAATCTTTACTTTATTAGCAATAAATTTTGCTTTCTGCATAGTAGTGAAATCTAAGTAAATCTTTTAAAATTTAAGTAAATTAAGTTACCTTTTTCGTTACATGCCTACAAATTTACCATAGTCTGCTTTTTAATCTAATTAATATATATTTGATTAAATTTATTTACATTAACTATTTTATTATCTATGCAGGAGAAAAAGATTAATTATACATTTGTAACTCACTCATATTACCTTAGCTGAGTTTAAATATTCCCCACATATTATCTTAATTGCAGCATTATATTAATATTTGCCCCTATCACTGTATTTTGTAGTTTTTGTAGCCCACTACCAAAAAAAATGGTTATGTATCCCTGGTATAAAACAAAAAATAATCCTTTTAAGTCTAATGCAAGCAGGTGCATTGAAATTGTTCATTGATTACTCACCTTCGAGCTTTTCCATAGTTAGAGGTCTGTGAAATTTGTTCTTTATAACGAGCAAGATCCCCTAAATAAATTAGATTTTTCTGAACGCTAATAAGAACACATCGTAACTGATCAGAGAGCAAAGAAGTATTTAAATGTTCAGTCTCCAGAAGTTTAGACAGCTTAAAACCATATGTTTCTTGTTGCTTTTCTAACAAATTTTCATAAAACATAGTTCCCTAAAAAAAAATTTAAGAATTGTAATTGTAGAAACAAGTTTAAATTGACATAATAATGCAGGAATTGTAACAAATCATCACAAATACGCATATTAAATTCAATTGAAAAAAATGTAACAAAATAATTTGGTACTTTTATGATTTTGAGAGATCATAAAAAAAAAATCTATCACCACAATATTAGTAGTACCTTTTGACAATTAATTAAGTATCATAGGCATCTTTAACAGTTTGGCAATTTGGTTACAGATACACTTTTTACAAGCAATTTTTTAGAGCTATTTTTTTATTGATAATTATCCCTAAAATTGGCAATTACAAATAATTCTTTAATTCTCACACAACTATCTCCTGTACACTTACTAAAAACTGAATAAGCAGTTCTATGATTAATAGAAAAAGGAGTTTCCAAGCACGAAGTCCAAATAGGTCAACAGCATCATTACGCTAAAAGTTTGGCACTAAGATCAACTGATCTTTGTCTTAGTTTGCACTGCTGAAATAAAAGAACTCCAGAAAGTTTAAATAAAAAATATCTAAAAAATCTTGATCAAGAATCTTAATGCTCAAGATAATATTAACTGTTAATTAAATTTTAACTTCGAGCTGACAGAAGTCATAGTTCTAAACAATATTTAACATGGCATTGCAATAGCATAAATAACTAAATGTGTATAACAGGGTTCCTACTCTTTTAACAAAGCAAAAATTAAGCACTTTTAAGGACCATATTTTGAAAAAATAAAGTACTGTTTTTAAAAAAATTAAGGACTCTAAAAATAGTATGATTGTTTATCATCGAATATACTTATGTCACCAGTGAGTGCAAATTATTTACCTTTCTAAAAATATCAATAAATAAAAAAATGATAAAAAAAACAATTTTATTATAATTTAAGAACTGATATAAATGTATTAATTGAGGGCTTGCCAAAGAAGTACTAGGTAATTTTTGCAAACCCGGGTCAGGTTTTTCATAAAACATTTTCAGACTGTGATAAGTCAATGCCTTTCAGATTGTAAAAGTTAACAAATGAAACTAACCTGTATTCCATTTTTAATGATTTCATTGAAATTTAATTGTAAAATTAAGTGCAGAATTTAAGATTTGAAATTTTTTTCATGCATATTAAAAAAAAAGAGTAAATAACAAAATTTGGCAAGAACATTAAAATAATTATAACAACAAGTTTTTATATTCCGCTACTAAGCCAGCAAATGTGTCTGATTTACTTTTATGATGAACTTTAACAAAATTATTTTCAGCCAAACCAGTTATTAAGAATTAACTTTAATGTTACTAAATATTCCGGCAAAAAACAGGAAGTAATTTTAAAGCAACCTAAAATTGAACAAAAATTGAAAACAGTATATTAAGTTGCAGTGTTAACTGAATAAAATTATTATTAAAATCTAAGGATCATTCAATTGAGTAGATTTATATTTTATGTAACAATTTGCTTATCTTTAAGGAATAAAAATAGCGTAACAATCTAAAACTTAATAGTTACCAAATACTTAACTTTCTTGTTAGAAGCAAACCATGCTTTTTTTTATTTAGGAGGAAAAAAATTTAAAGTATTTTTTTAAAAAAAACTTGAGATTTTCATCAAAAACCCAATAAACTCCATGTTTCTGATGAAAAATCTAGGTGGGCTGGGATTTCTCAAACCCTGTTTCTTACAGATCTGTTTACTTATTAGTACAATCATGAATTTTAAAAAAACATTATGCTTTCTGTATATTTATGTTTACTTATTACACATTTAATTATTATACAAATTTATTTAATTCTTCAAGATTTTAGGAAATAGTTTTAGTTATGGATTCTTGTTCAAAAAATTTTTTGATGCTTCTTTTCTTAGAGTTTTACTTAACCCTTACAAGCAGATGCGTTACCAGTAGAACTGAATTTCTTGAATTCTTTGAATTTTGAAGGTTAGTGTGAGTCTTTCACTTAGGTACTTTAAAACTGTCCCCCCCCCAAGAAAAAGCACTATCTTTTCCATGTGAAGTATTACCCTTGTTCACACTATTATTTTCCTTTAGAGTGCTTCACTCTCCTCATAGAGTATCATTCTGGGCAAAAAGGTAGAATATATTAATGAAAGAACCAATATATTAATAACTGGACATACTTTCTTCCCCTTACCTATAGCTCCCCCCCAGACACATTAATTTTTATATCTCTAAAATGTTTTACCTGTAATGCATGGTCTAATTCTAAGTCTAAATGTAATGCATGGTTTAATTCTAAGTGATAAAAGGACATTTTGTTTTAAAAAATTGAATTGAAAAATTGTTCCTATTAACTATAGTGATGCTAAAAAATTAAGGACTTTTAAAAACCTTGTACCAAAATTAAGTACTTTTAAGGGCCCTTATTTTCCAAAATAAAAATTAAGCAGTTTTTAAGGACTTAAAAGGACCGTGCTAATCCGGTATAAAATTATATTAGCACTTAAAACAGGGTTGACAAGTTTTTGACAATTGACAATTTTATACAGTTTCAACTGCCATGTCAAAAACCCAACATTTTGGTAGAGAAAATAAGTATTGGTAATTATAAAATATAAAGTAATTGTAAATAAAAGGGCATACAAAATTGCAAGTTATCAATATACTATGTTCTTTAATCATTTTGACATTAAACTTCCTTTTTAATATGACAATTACTGTCAAATTTCCAAAATTTTGGAGTAGATAATCATAATTTGCAATAAATATTAATTAATGATACATAAAAATATGTAAAATTGTAATTTGTCCAATCTGTCAAGTTCTTCAATTATTGAATTTAGAACATTGATTGCTTCACATAATTAAATTATAATTACCAAAAAGTTGACAAATAAAAGTTTGGTTAATACAGAAACAAGCATAATAATCTATTATAAAGTTTAATACATAACAAAAGTTAAGATATTAATATTAACATGTATTAGGATACTTATTCTAATTACAGTACTAAATATTAATAATACCATAATTAAACACTGGAATTGATTGATTGAAAAAATAAAAACTTGGTTTAAACAAATAATCATATTTTTAGCTATCATTTTTATCATATTTTTATATGATGCTCATGTGTATATAAATATTAACAAATCATGAGAATCAAAATGTTAAATGTTATGCAAATGTTAAATCATAAAATTTTCCATCACATTAAATATTTAAGAAAAATCTTAGACCAGAAAAGTTAAAAGTATAACTACATGAAAACTAAAGTTGACATTTAAAGGAAACAAATATATTCCATTTTAACATATTTTAAAATAAATAATTTTAAGTAGAGTGAAAAATAAAATCATTCTGTCTAATTAATATTTAATTAAAACACTTTCAAAATACTTTACTACAATTAGGATGGAATAATTATAATACTAGATCTAATTTTCAGAATAGAACTGCATTTGTTTACAAGCCGCAATGGCTGTGGTTAAGGCACTGTACTGTCATAGGGAAAAACTGGTAATCGATCCCCAGTGGCAGCTTCACGCCCACCCAGTTTCAGCTCAATGGGTACCAGATTGTCTAGGAAGTAAAGGCGACCTGTGCACAATGCTGAGAAAATTGTTGCATTCATGCCATTGGTCACAAAAATGTGGAGCCTAAACTTCCATGACCCTAAGTTCAAACAGGCTGTTGCATGAATGTTTTTTTCTTTTCTGTATATGCCTATAACAAACAAGAAAATTGAATTTCTTTCCTTATTCAAATTTGATTTATAGCTAAATTTGGTAATCTCACAGCCTCGGTACATTTAAGTTAGTTGAATGTGGGATCGAATGGCACCAAAAAATGCCTTTAATCATCAGAAAAACTTGTTGACATGCATACTGATGTAGTCTGTAAGCAACCAATATATCAAAATATATAAAAAAGAATAAAAATCCCAATTTTTCAAAATTTACTTTCTTAGCAATGTCAATAATAGTGTAATTTTTAAAACCATGTACGATAATAGTTTATAAATAAATAAAGTAAATAAGCAAAATATTTTAAGTGCATTACTGTTAGTTACAACAGGAAAAATAGTTTAAGAAACCACAGGTATGGTATACCTCTAAAATAATATTCAAAAGAGTTTCCTTGATCTCTTCAGAATTATTCGGATTATCTTCCAATTGTTTTCTATAAGTTTCAATTATATGGTGATAAACTGTCTTCCAGAGAGTTTGCTCAGGATTCTTTTCAGCACAATATTTGGGATCTGCCAAAATTATATTCTCATATCGAAGCTGCAACTTCCATCTACAAAATTAAAAGAGCATTTTTAATTTCAACAAGAAAAATAAAGTAGGTAGGTAAACATAAAAAAACACCACTTTTCAAATCACTGGATCACAAATTAAATGTTTATTAAAATCAAATCTGCAGAACCAGAATTATTGCAACAAACCTGCGAGCTAAAAATAACAGTAATTGAAAGGTGAAATTTGCTCACTTATAAAACAACTATAATACGAATAAATTATGAGTTTAATCAATTGCTACCTTTACCTCGAGGCTACTAAATTGCACATAATAAATCATACTCACACAATTTATGAATCACATACTACAATTCATTATGTGATTTATGTATCCCATACCCTGACTAATTTTCCAAATAAATTTGTCACTAATACTCACATAATTAATGAATCACACACTATAATTCATTACGTGACTTATATGCCCCATACCCTGATTAATTTTCCCACGAAATTAATCATCAATTCTTACACAATTTATGAATCACAATATACAATTCATCATGCAACTTATGTATCCCATACCCTGATTAATTTTCTAATGAAATTAATCTCCCATTGTGATTATTTTTCTAGTCACTCAAAGAACACACTGCAAATATATTCCTGTGGTTTAAGAATCACATGAAATTAATATTACTGACATTTTTGAAGTAATATTTTGAAGTAATTTTGAAGTAATATCGTAACATGTGCTAAAAAAATTAATAAAAATGCAAGCAACCTTCTTGTGTATGTTTTGATGCATTTCTGAAAACCAAATAATAATAAAAAAATTTGCATCACAAAATTCAAAACATAAGAATCTAACAGATCAAAGCTTATCTCACAGGGTAGTGATGATGTATCACTAAAGACAACTGTTGCTCTAGTTGCAAATAGATACAGATATGAAGTGTCTTAGAAAAATTTATATCCATCCATATACAGTCCACATGTTTACCATACTTTAACATAATACCAATTAGGTATTTCAAATATGTATGAAAAACTGGTGTTAGTCCACTTTACAGTTTTTATCTAATTAAAAAATTATCCATAATAGTTCAATGTTTTTTCTTATGATAT
Source organism: Parasteatoda tepidariorum (assembly GCF_982258835.1). NCBI lineage: Eukaryota > Metazoa > Arthropoda > Arachnida > Araneae > Theridiidae > Parasteatoda > Parasteatoda tepidariorum. The sequence continues at coordinate 72,708,634 of NC_141755.1, read as the reverse complement.
AAATTGCATGTTTCCTACCCTTAATGACTACTTTAAAAATGAACTGATGGCAATTTTTTTATAATTTTTAGAAGATCCTAAAACAGTGAACCAATAAACCTAAATGCTGAGGTACCTTGATCTACTGCAGAAGGCACATTAAACCACATAACACAAATAATTTTAAGAATAATATCGAAGGGCAAATGTTATCCAATTGAGTAATTACATCAATTTTAGTATAGTTAAAATTTAAAATGCATAGTTGAAAATTTACAAAGCAAATCTTCAATTGTAAAAAATTAAATGAAACATTCTCACTTCACATAATTACCACAAGTCAAAAAAAAATAGAAGAAAACCATCCAGGAAAAAACAAACATAAGTAGAAGAAACTCTTTCTCAATATCTTAATAAAAAGTATCAAATATTTAAACAATCTAATTTAAATAATAAAATTAATTTGCAAGTTATTTAATAAATAATTTTAAATAAGTAAAAACCAAAAATCTACAATTTGGAAAAAAAAATTTATTTTATGAGAAAGTAACTATAATTTTCCAATATTTCATGTGAATGAGTGTAATAAAACTGAATTTTTATAATAATTATAAAGATCTGCTGAAATAACAATCAAATTTTATTAATACTTCTAAATTAAAAAATTACTAAACAAATACACTACTAAAACACAGTGAATTTAAAGTTATAAACAGTGTACAAATTTTTATAATCAAATGCTAAGTTTGAATACTCAAACGAACTCTTAAAGATTTTAAAGTTTCGTATAAAACTAAAACTACAGTTGCTTTTTAAAAAAAAATTTATAAAAAAAACTATAAGAGAAACTTATAATATTCTAAATTATATATTAAATATGAAAAGTTTTAAGCTATTCTTAAACTATTTAAAGCTCAACAATTATATTCATCATTTTTGTCCAGTTTCTTTCATTTTGCTCAGTTACTTCAGTGTCCTGCAAAAAATAGATTTCATTCCTACCCTGTTTTTGAAAAATTTCAATTGTTTACTTAATATTATAATTAATTTAATAAAATTAGAATTTTCTTAGTATTTAAATAATTTATAATATTTTTATGTTTTAAGATATTGTGTACAAATCTAATTTTAAAAAAATACACATTCATGCAGAGAGTAAATCAAAAGAAAAAGGTGAAGAAAACTGCATTAAATAGACTTTAATTTACCTGCATTGCTTCAAGCCATTCAAATTATGCATTAAACCTTTTGCCAAGACAGAAGTGAGTTCTTTTTCTAGCATCACAATCTCATGCAAATTCTTTTCAACAATGGGTTTCAATCTAAAAATAGATATTCAGTCAATAACATTTGAGTTGAGCTTTCAAAAGGTAGAAATTTCTGACCAATCATAATTGGTGAATAAAGAAATGTTTTATATTTCCTAACAAAACATCAATAAAAATTCCAGATACAATATAAATAGAATTTTTATCTTTCTAATAATAATTATATATAGCTACCAGTATTTTTAAATGAAAATTAAGAAGAAAATCATAACTAAAAAATAAATAGACATGGAAATATTTTTTATAAAACAGCTTTTTTTCTAAGTAATACATCCTGAATGTTTTCACATAGATGTAACATTTATTAAAAAGTTTAAAGCATTTCCAATAAGTGTACTGCAGCTTATTTTTCTCTCTAAATATCAGTCTTTTGATGTAAAAATTCTTTTTTTAAGGATATAATAGTTACATTTTTCAATATTTAAAATATAACTATTTGTATAATTTAATATTTAGTAATATAGTATTATTCTCCATATTATTTACCAATTTTTCAGTGAAAATTTATAAATAATATAGAAAATTTTATTAAAAACATTTTTAAAATATAATTCTGATAAAAAATATAAATAATTAAAATGTGTTTAATGAAACAATTTTTCCTAAATTTCTTCTTTACCCCTAAAATTTTTTTTATAACAAGAACCAAAAATAGCATTTTTGCTTACATTTTTTTAAAAAGATTTTTAGAACACTTACGTCATTAGCACTAAAATACTATAGAGAAAATAAGCAAAAACTTTTTAACTGTCAAAGCACAAACTACAATTTAAAAAACTGATGTTTCACTACAATTTTGTTCTAGATAATTAAAAATTTATGCCATGCAGCATATTTTGAACTGAACTATTATGAAAAATAATTGACATTAATTTGAGAAAAATAATTCTCTAAGAAAACACAAAAAAAAGGTGTCACTTGTCCAATTAATGGGTGAATTAAAGAAAAAAGTCAAAAATTTAGATAACTGGAATAATAAAGCTACCACTTCACAAAGATTTTCTCTTAATCAAAGAATAAGAAATAAAAAAAATGATAGAAATTTTTAAAAAATATCTAAATGAAAAAAGACAATTTTAAAACACATAAAAAATTTTAAAAATAAGGATATTGAAAAAAAAAAACTAAATTCAAATCATTAAATTGAATATTGTTTTTTACAAGTAAGCAGAAGTTTTTACAAATAAATAAGCATTCAAGTTATGGCTAATGTTTATCAAGTACAGAACAAAAAGAAAAAATGGGGAAAATAAAAGATTTTCAGCAAATAAAACTTTACCTCCTCTTAGCTTGGTTGACAGGAACAACATCTGAGTAAGAATGAGGAGTTGGATAAATACCATTCATCTGTGGAGCATGAATTGGAGGACTACTTCCACTCATATCTAAATAACCATTTAGAACATTATTGGCACAGATATTACCAGGTTGCATAAACTGGTAATGTGGGTTTGCTTTAGGCGGTTGAGGTGGTGGGATATAAGGCCCGGCCTCCACTGGAGCAGAAATATAGTGGGAATTCAGAGAGTCTGATGCGTACAGCATATGATTCACTTTAGGATATGGCACATGAGGAGGTGGTATTGGTGCAGGAATGTTGACAATCTCAGGTTTACTAGGATTGTTAGGATCAAACAACAGTTTAGGAATGAACATTTTTGGAGGTTCGGGATATACTTTCGGAATATGCAGTTTTTCCAACATCTCCAAAGGAGGATCAATATGATCATGATCTACAGGCAACTTCAAAATACCGCCACATCTACTTTGAACAGAAGAGCTGGAATCTGAGTTTTGCAGCTTCTGTTTCTGAAAACGTGGTGGAATAACAAAATCTTTATCGTGCTTCTTTCTTTCCTGTTTTACATCATGTAAATTTACATTACTGGAATCATTAAATTCAGACACATAACCTTTATTATCTATATTTGTTACTGAATTTTCTCTTTGTTTCATTTTTCCTCTATCTAAGGAATTTGTGTTAGTTTTCTTTTCTTTCAAACGAGCTGCATTATCTAATGACTTGTTTATTCTTCCTAATGATGTATCAGATTGTTTATGAGCATTCGAATCTCTGCTAGATAGATTCCTTGAAGACATATCAGATTGTTTCTGCGGAACAGAATCTTTTCCTGGTAAATTTCTCGTATCATACTGTCTATGGATATTTGAATCTTTACCAGATAGATTCCTTGTAGATACATTCGACTGTTTTTGACAATTTGAATCTTTTCCAGGCATATCAGATTGTTTCTGATTATACAAATCTTTTCCAGGTAGATTCCTCGTAGAAGTATCAGACTGTTTCTGAACAGTTGAATCCTTACTGGAATATCTCCTCGAAGACATTTCACACTGTTTTTGACTATTTGAATCTTTCCCAGAGAGGTTTCTTGTAGATATATTATCCATCTGTTTCTGACTGTTTGAATCTTTTCCAGGTAGATTCCTAGTAGAAATATCAGTTTGTTTTTGATTAGCAGAATCCTTTGCTGATAAATTCTTAGTGACATCATTGTGTTTACTTTTTTCACCCACATTTGTCACTGAAATTTCTCTTTGTTTATTTCCTTTCTTATTTCTATGCCATCTTTGATCATCTCTACCTGATTTGTGATTTGCTTTAGTATAATGTTCAATCTTTTTATCACTGAAAGCATTAGATAAATGTAGATGCACATTACTGTCAGAGTAACCATTGCATAATTGATCCTCTGGTGAAGATCTAGAATTGGATAAGTGCTCTTCCACACAATCTGCCCAAGATTTTGTATTCACAGGAGATTCAGAGTCTTTACTCGATTGGGGTTTACTACTTTTAATCCCATTGGATTCTGTTTTTACTGACTGCGTTTTAACTTTCGCATCCATTGACTTGTGTCTATCACAATGAGAACTGGATTTTTTCCATGAAACCTCACCATCCTCCTCTTCATATTTAGAGGAAGAATCATTCATAGATGAGCTCGGTCTTTCATTGAGTCTTGAGGCATTGAGCTTAGCTTTAGGCATATAAACTTGAATGTCTGGTCTTCTACTTTTTGAGATTTTAGTAGATTTCACAGACTCACATACACTACTTGATTTTTCCTCAGCAAAATTAGGAGGACTTTCAGAACTAGGAGAATCATTTCTAGGATTACTTATGCTTTCTAAGTTAGATTTCTTATCATCTTCAGCTTTTGAGCTTTTATTTTGCAAACCTCTACCTGGTTTATATATCTGTAACTCTGGCTTACGGCGTTCTCTTTTTTCAGATTTTGCTACAGTATTGCCATAACGAGAACTATCATCGCAATTTTTTTCTGAAACAATAAAAACTATTTTGTAGGTATATATAATAATAATAAGATTAATATAATATATAATAAGATAAATAAGTATATATATAATAAGATTAAAATTTTAAAAATATTAGCTTTAAATGCTATATTCAGATAAGATAAGATTAAAAAAAAAAAAAAACTAAGTAATAATTCTTTACATAATGCACCATACCCTTATTGCACCCTTAGATGATAATTTAATAACATATCCCTTGTAAGCAAAAGTAGAAATTAAAATAATAATTTTTATAGCTTTAAAGGGAGTGTTGATTCCCAAAAATTAAAAATTGAAGCTATAAGCTATTTAGATGAGAATATACAAAACACAATCAGAAATTAAACAAAATAAAAATGTGACTGATTTAGAGGTGTGCCCTGCATTACTGAATTTTAATTGTATAATTGAAAAATACTGAAGAGCACGTTCACTAATTAGGGGTCTGTCCAGGCCGAATTTACTACCGTTTAGTGGTACCTTCACAAATTCAACTTCAGGAAAAATGGTAGTTTCACAAATTCAATTTTAGGAAAAACGGTAGTTTCACAAAATACTTTCTCTTAAAATTTTATTTTTGTATCCCTTAAGAAACGATAAATCCATATTTTTGTGTTGATTTTTTAATATAATTTTTAATTTTACACAAATTATGTCTAAATTTTCACAAAATAGGTACCTCTCAGAAAAACCTAGACAGACCCCTGCTAATAGATATAGGTGCTATTGTTTGTAATAGTGTGGGCATTGGGCATTTGCAAAATAAACATTAAAATTTTAAAAGTAAACACTTTTTAAAAATATTTATAAGTCTTAAAGCTTAATAAACCAAATTTTAAAAATAATGATGTAATGCTGCTTTGCGTTACTTATCCATCTGTGTTATTGTGCCCTATGTTACTATCAGTAAAAAGAACAAGAATATTGAGAATAAGCTCGGGTATTTTAACAACAAGAAATGCACCAGAAAAAGAATTCTAGAATAACTATTTCTCTGGTTAAGAGGTGAAAGATGCGATATTTTATAATCATCTGTAACTATACGTAAAACAATCAGGAAAATATTTAAAATTTAACTGTTATTTCAATTGTATTATGAAATAGTAACTGATGTTGTTCAAAGAAAACCTTAGCACATTATTTGTAATTTCTAATAATAAATGTTTTTAAAAAGCTAATTAAAAAATTTTAAGCACAGATAGAAATATAGATAATTCGATGCATGCAATTTGTATTTTATTCTATTATAAACCTAATATTTAGAGCTGATTTGTTAATAATAAAATGCAAGGTTGGGTAAAATATCAACAACCCTGCTTACAGTAGGTATTTTACAAATTCCGAAATGGATTTTACAAAGCACACTATTTTTAAAAAATATTTTACTTCAAAACATATAGATGCAATTTTTAAATTTTTGTTGAAATTTATACCAACTTATCACAATTTGATCTTTTAATAATAAAATTCAAATCAACTACATCCAGCTAAATGTAGCACCAATACAATCGATCTTGTATTCAAGACATTAAAAAACAAAATTTAATAGTTTCAATTTAATCAGAAGAAAAAAAATCAATTCTTAACAATAAATTTTTACTTTCACAACAAACGAGTTTGAACACGAGTAATGGAAAAATTATTTAACTTTTAACTTCACAATTTAAAAATTGAATTGTACCATCAAACACTTTACGATGTATACAATGCAAAATTTCTAAGAATTCTAGAAATAAATTTGGTGTCAACAGCTGTATCATTCATGCAACAGCCAATGTTGTTTACCTTCATAAAGAAACTCTCACTATACTAATTCTCTTAATATAAACACTTCCAACGTATATCTTGTAGAAGCTCGTCAATAAAGAAGGGTAAAATAAATTTATGTTACCTGTGTCATTATTGGCAGGAAATTTTAATTCTTGATTAGAAAGTTGATCATCAATACTAACTGCCATATTACCAAAACACAAAGAGTGTAAACAACTACCACCATTCAATAGTAAAATACTGAAATAAAACGCAGGATATCTCTTTTTGATACTGCGCAATCGCAAAAGAAATAATAAACTGTGATTGGTTAAAAAATACTGATTACAAGCTTGAAATTAAAGTTGTAGTTGGAAAAAAAGCAGTTTACGCTGGTTATCTCTTATTACGTGTCAGGCATCTGTCACTAAGCAAACATAAAAGTGTCATTTATGAAATTGACATATTCTAGTGAAGTTTAAACAAAGCTATAAGAGTGGTTACAGTCTCGCAGTGGACTGATCGTTAAGACACGGCTCCCAGCAGCAGTGGCGTATCTAGGGTATGGCAAGTATGGCGAATGCCATGGGCGCATTATTTCAAAAAGGCGCAAAATCAATCAACATCAACGATTATTTTTTTAATTAAAAATTTTACTAATTTTTTTTTTCAAGTTATGGCAGAATTAAAAAAAGCATCCAACATTTAACCTTTCCTCGAGGGCTCGAAAAGAAGACATCGAGGTCTTTCGAGGAACTCTTTTTATAACTGGGGGAGTGAAATATGAAAGGGAACCGCTAATAATAAAAACAAAGTAGGTGACGAGCGTTAAACAATTTTAACCTCCCACTGTTTTTCATTTTTTTAATAACTTCGTTTGAAAACTCATAGACCACCTCAGTTAGGGATAATAGGAGAGCCAAGGTTTCCAGCGCTTTCACATAACTCGAAAAGCGCGGGAAATCTAAGTTGTTATATTGGATTCAACATTTAAAAAAAATGGGGGAAATAAGAAGAAAAAAAACATTCCACATACCCCCTCTTTATAAACAACTTGACGTCTGTGTAATAACAATTCATACACGTTTCTGCATTCATTCACTAGACACTTTTTCTTTCATTATACTTTCAAGTTGAGCAACAGAGGATTCGAAATAAATAAAAAAAACTTTATATTCATGAATACATTCAAGATAAATACTAAAATAAATCAGTAATTAAAAGTAACTTTTTCTTTTCCACTATTATATTTACGATGATTTCGGCAAAAACCAAATTTTAATTATAATATCGTAATTTAAAGAATAATGCAGAGTTTTTAATAATTATAATTATAACTCTCTTTACTAACTTTTTGATACTTTCCAATAAAAATATTTTTAATTTCTGAGAATTTTCTAAATATTTAATGTCGATCAAAATCCTTTGACAAAAAGACTTTTAGCCCCATATTTAATTTTATAACCGTCGTTGAACAGCCGACCTAATTCCGTAGCCTTGTAATTTTGAACCCAATCCAGAAGACAAGGGAACTCCTATATCGAGAAATGGGAGAAATTTGCCTTCGTGGAGCTAACCCGCATTTGCGTTACATGGAGAGGAAGACCACGAGAATCTCCCACGGTTAGCCTGACGGGAAGGGAACTCTAACCCATGATCCGTCTACAACTGAGGATATTTCCATGATATTTCACGTCAGCACTGTGGTCGGTGCAAGCCGGGTGCGAAATTCGTATCAACTGGGATTCGAACTCTGTTCGCCTCATTGCAAGGCGAACGCTCTATCCCCTGAGCTATCGCGGCTCCCATATTTAAATTAAAAGGAATTTAAACTTATTTTTTTCTAAAATGTAGCTTCTTATTGCTTCACGATACGTCAAAGCTGTAATAGAAGGAATTTAAGTTATCGCTGATAAAATGAAAAGACAAAATGTAAGCTCATTATTCATTATAGAAAATTACAGGGAATTTTATTTTTTTAGTGTATTATTAATTTCATTTTTTCTACTAAAAACAAAAAAATAAAGCACAAACTTAACGTGAAATTTTTTGAGGAAAACGAAAAAAAAAAATTTTTTTTTTCCAGGTGTAAACGATGATAAAATAAACAGTTTAATAATGTTCATTCAGAAGGGTTATTCACGAGTAAGAGTTATAAATATTGAAGTTCCCAATATTATAAACAAGCAAGACATTATTTATAAGACTTTATTGAAACTGTAACTCAGAGTCAAACTATAATATTGCACAAGGGAAAAAAAAAAAAACACTAAAATAGCCACAAAAAATCATGGTTACATATAAAAATAAAATAATTAACGAAAAAACATAATTTAGATTACAAAAGTATGGAATATGTACTAGCATTAAGAATGTATATTGTAGAATTGTATTGAATGTGTATTGTAGTACTATGTATGATGTTATAGCTCTTGAGTAGCAAATATATAGATATAAGTCAATGCCTTTTTCCTCGGCAATACATAGCGTATTTGTTTAAAATCGTGTCCTTTTTTATAATAAGATGATAAAAACAGAAAACAAATCCTAAAAATAATATTTATTAATTTCGTTTATCTAAAATAGTTTACTTAGACAGTCAATTAAATTTAAAATAATTTATTTGGAAAAAATGCTTTTCTACTTAGATTATTTGATATTATTTATGTATAATTGAAAATGCTATACGTTAAATATAAATTATAATAATATAAGCTGAATCTTTAAATTTAAAATATTTATCTATATGAAAAAATTAGTAGTACAACAGACTAAAAAAATGAAAGGCGAACGAAAGAAACTTTGAAAGTTCAAAAGTTGGTGACAAACGTAAAGAAATTTTTCTCCCCTTATCTTAAGGAAAGTGAGTTAAAAGAACAATTTTCGGGGGAGGAAATGAATGGAACCCCTTCAGGCAGAAAAACCAGATGGCCAGATGTTGATGACCAGAGGACAGAGAGATGTGAAAACCATGGGGTGTCCCAGTCTTGCTTAGACTAATTATTCTGTAGTGAAATGCTTGTAAATCTTAAATTTTATCAGGGGTTAAAATCTCTTTGAAAAACGTTTTCCGAATTTGCTGAATAGATTTCAAGTAGAGCCCCTTCTATAAATTAGCGTAAATTCTTCCTCAACAGGAGATTTTTACCACCCATGGTGGGAATCACCGCCACTAAAGTGTGAAATACTAAAAATAGGAGGTTCCTATGATGACTCGCTCTACAAATAATTTAAACCAATGGAACGATTTAATAATGAATACTTTCCACTATTTTGAAAAATAAAGGGCAGGCGTTATAAGTAGTTAGGTGCTCATACAAAAAATTCTGCTCGTTTTAGTTAATGTTTCAAGATTTAAGCCAAGAAAATCAAATATTTAAAGTCTTCAGATTTTTATAATCTATTTTGATGCAGTTTCTGGACTTTTATAGTTGGTTCATAGATTTAAGAAAACAACGTGTACTACAAGGATTTTCTTTGATTGTAAGTAATCATTTCCTAAATATTTAAATTAATGCATTATACTTAAATTATTAATACCGTTATATGCGTTCGTTATATTTTCTAGAAATGATGTCGATATGCAGGGATGTAAGATTTCTCCGAAATATTTTATTAAGTGGTAGAGAGTTAAAAACTAAACCTTGCAAAATTTTAGATGATATTGGTAAAATTTGAAATTCTTACCGCAAGGTAACTGGAGTAAAATTGTATTTCATGGAAAATTTCGAATTATACATACGTAGTGGCGGAAAATATAATTTTAAATCAGATTTACATAAACCAAGAATAAAACATTAAAACATAAATTTTGCTACCACTAGAAAGAAGTTCCCCATTAAGTTGCAAGTTAGCATCTCTGTATGTGTAGATCGAGTGGGACATTTGCTCTCCCTCCTTTTAATGCTATAAATTAGAATTTATAATATTTTTTAGTTTTTATTGTTACTGTTTTATGACAGTACATTTAATATACACATAGATTTTTTGTATTAATAATTATATATTGTATAATTAAATACTCGTTAATGCATTATAATTATAAATAATATGTAATAAAAAAAACAACGAATGTTAAAATTTCTTATGTTAGTGGGAATATATTTTTTTAATTTTCCTGAAAAATAATTGCGATAAGTAAATAATTTTATGTTTATTGCGTAACATTCATTACGTTCAGCAAATAGTTTCCAACAACCGATAAATGTTTCTCTTTCTATTCATAAATAGATAGATTTTGAGTTTAACCACTTGTTTTTTTTCCTTCTTTTCTTTGAAGGGTTATATTAAGAAACAATGCTTTAAGTGTAAGTTTCAATAATCCTTTTACTTACAAATTGATTTTTTTTAATTCATAAAGACATGTTTTTTTGTACTTTTAAATTACATTTATTTAATATTTATCAACCTTTCTTCGAGTTATGGAACACGCTTCCATAGCATCTCGGGTGCAAAATTTTGTCATCTTTCTTTCCCCTATATCTTTTATTTTATTTCAGATTACAATTTTCTTCCCTTTTCAAAAAAAAAAAGAAAAGAAAAATTAGATTAAATAATTACTTTTTTTTTTAAATTTTATAAGTCTTTTACAATACATATCACTTACATTATGTTTATATCACTACATATTATATTACTTGAAAAAAAATCAATAAAGTAACAATCACAATAATTATTTTTCATTAAATAATTATCCTTATTTTAAGAATATAAAAAAAACAATAAGCATTTTAAATATTGAAAAATTAGACCTTGTTTAATAATGAAGTATACACATTCTTATAATGTATTTTCATAAAGATACAAAAAAAGCCCTCTTTTCCTCAAATATTCCAATCACTTATATTTCTCTTCTTCCTAAAAAGCAAATTTTAAAGCTAATTAATTTTGATTATCTTTTTAAAAAAAGTTTTTTTCCCTGTTATACAGGTTGGTCTAAATTCATGTTGTTTGAATATGGAGTTAGGATTCCTGAGAAATAGAATTAAAAAAAAGTCGGATATTTAAAATTTGATTTCTATTTTGACTATTGACTATAAATTTGACTATTTGATCAATTTCGCTAAAATGTAGTATTTTTTAAAACAATGTAAAAAATGTACATCTAACAATTGAATTTTTTTACGACTATTATAAGTAAAATAATAAATATTTACGAAAATATATTTTTTAACAAAGGACCTTTATAGTTATGGGAAATTTTTTTTAAAATTCGATTGAAAAGCTCTCGAGTTACTTCTCATATTGTGACTACCCCCAATACTTAGGGGTACAGAAATCCAAATCAGTCAAAAAAATGGCATGTTTATTCAGAGAAAGTACGTTTTAGTGTTTGATTTCGTAACTTGAAATATTGTCCCTGCACTTATTAATTAGCATATTTTAAGTCACCTCCTTGAACCATTGACATGAGAAGAACGTGAAGATCTGATTATTATATCAAAAGTTATCAGGGTAGTCCGCTTATTTATTTATTTTTTTGCGCACCGAACGTCTACAAACTTGTGATTCAAATCTGTTTAATTTTTTTCTGCTTTTTCTCTAATTTGTCCCATTCTGATGCGAAGAAAATTTTTCATAATTTGATTTTTTTTGGTCTATTTCTTAACTTTTTGCCTTTTTTTTTTTCACTGTTAAAAAATCACTTATTTCTAGATATTCTTAAACTAAGACGTCAACTTCCTCTAATTTATTTCTCATTAAAGAATGTATTATTGTCGCTATTTTGTCTAGAGTTCTGTATTAATTACTATATGTATATTTTTACTTATTATCGGTTATTATATAATGTTTGTAAAACTTAATTATATTAAGACCATCGGTTTTTTGTAAATAAAAAGCTAACGAAGTTATAAAATTTGATTGTAGCTATTTTATTTGTAATTGTCATAACAAATCATAATTATTTACACTGTGATCTTTAATGAATTTGTTATATCTCGATGATCTTATTGTTTTGGTATTAGCAAAGCATGATTATTTCTAAAAACAATTAATTTTATTCAGTTTAAATTTTGAAAATAATGGGTAATCATCTGGTTATGTTATAGTTCTTCTTTAATTCAGAGACATTTGTTGTGCGTGCGTATTTTTGTTACCTAATTGTATTTGTTGCTTAATTAAACAAATTGTTAGAATTGTTATTGACAGTTGAAGAAACGCAAGAGAATCTTCTTTAAATATGATAAAGCAGACTTTTTTTTTTATTTCTAGCTAATGCTGATTTCGAACACACTTGAATGCATTATAATTAAAAAGAGATAATTTTATTGTTGTAGTTAATTTTTATTTATTTATTAATCTATTAAAAAAAATTGCGTTGCAATCTTTTTGGAAAATTTTATAAATGTTGTTGAACAGCCGATCCAATTGTTTGAGTTTGCGACTGCTGATGTCCAACTTCGTAGCCTTGTAATTTTGAACCCGATTCAGAAGACAAGAGAACGCCTGTATCGAGCATTTTGGAGAAATTTGCTTTCGCGGACCACTTTTTTGATTGAACTAATCCGCATTTGCGTTACATGGAGAGGAGGATCACGAAAGCCTCCCGCGGTTAGTCTGACGGCAAGGGTAACCAATGATCCGTCAAAGAGGATATTTTACGTCAGCACCGTGGTAGGTGCAAGCCGGATACGAAAATCGTATCGAGCAGTCATCGCTGGGAATCGAACCCGGCTCACCTCGTTGGAAGGTGAATGCTCTATCCCCTGAGCCACCGCGGCTCTTTTTGCAATATTGCCAAAAGGCTTAAATACTTCAAACAACGCTTTTATTTCGCATCGCATAAAAAAAGAGATTATAAATATTTTAGGAAGGGCGCCAGTGCGAGATTTGCCATAGGCGCTTCTTTCCATAGATACGCCTCTGCCCAGCAGATCACCGAAGTCAAGCATCACTGGCTGCGGTCAGTGTGCGGGTGGGTGACCCACTTGGATCAGTCTGCGTAGGGACCGAGGGTGTGCGGTATTGGTCCTCGTTAAACTGTGCTACCGTAAAGTGCTCGACTTCGCGCGCAGGTCGTCGGGCTACCGAAGCGGGGGTGCCATCCCCTCCGCAGAGGATCAAAATTGTGATGGCATGTCTTCGGATCATCCTCCGGGATGTTTCCCAGACCGTAGCCAATAGCCCATTGTGCAGCTCTAGTGCGACGTAAATTAACAACAACAACAAGAGTGGTTACGAATGCATTATTTACAAATAACTCTTTCTATGTGCTTGATGAATGGTCAAACTAAAAATTTATGAAAACATTATGAGTTTACATATATTGAATTAAGATCAATATAGTTCTAAATATAATTGAAAGGAAAATCAGGCCATTTTTTTTTAAAAAAAATAATTATACTTTGTCTAAGGCAAGAACTCCCCCCGCCACAAAGTCTGAGGTCGCCTGCTGCTATGGAAACAAAAATAGCGCATTTCAAGGAGGGTACTAAAAAAATAGACCGAAGAAAAAGATACCTTTTCTCCCGTCGACCAGACCCAAAACCTGTCCTAGACAGTATCCCCACAACAAAAAGTTACAAAAATATACAAAATATACAAAAAGTTTTCATAATCATTTGCAGTTAAGCTATTCCAATTAATATCATAAAAAGAGATTAACGTAATATTAATATATGCAACACTTTTTCTTGCCATGTCAGTGGTTAAATTCGACTCTATATTAATATATTCAAAGATTTAGTTCACCCACTTTTAACTACATGAGAAACGCCATATTGTTTGCTCCGTTCAGAACTTTGTTTGGAACGAGGAGAGCTAGTGACGTCGTTGATGACGTAGGACTAACCCTGTCTATAGGACATCCGTTATTAGTGATGCAATGTCCTCTCCAGTTGTTGCCGGGGTCTTATAAAATCCTATAAATGTTTCTTGTGGTTCTAAATTTTCATCTACCCACCTTATGCAAATGCTCTCTTGCTCAGTCCCTGAAATATCTCTCGTTCCATCACAAATTACGGAAAAAAGGAAAGGAGAAATTGACTTCATTTTCCCTTAAGAGAGTAAGACTTATTTCCCTGCCAAATATTTCAAGGATTTCATTTTGAATATCCGGATGGGTGTAATTTTTTTCTCTTTTTAACCATTGTTTTAGATTTTGCCTATCTTCACTGCGAAGTCTCAAGAGTTCCATAAAGTTTCCTTCATCATTGGCATGACCTCTGATTGCTAAACCTTGCCTTGCGAGAAACTTTAGGCTGCTGATAACAGTTAAGAGAGACTCAGAAGCAATTTTTTGCTGCTCGGCTTTCATCGTACTAAGTTGCTTCTCTATGGGAGCTTTTTGCTGTGCATGACTCAGTACAGCTTGAGAATGAGCCGCACTCTGTTCATGATTTTTGAATTTCTCCAGAGCTTTTTTCCAATTTTTAAAGCCCTTTCGATAAAAAATGTCATCTGCTTTGGAAGCAAGCGTTTTTTCGGGGGAAATGTGAAAATATTTTATGCAATAAAAGCATCCAATACCGTCTAATTCAGCAACATGCAACCACGGAAATTGTTTAAACCAATGCTTTTGGAAGCTTAACGTTTTTTTGGGTAAATGTTGGTGAATGGGAAAATCATCAGGAAATATATCTGGTTGATTTGGATGAGACGCAATATTTGATGTGGAAATCGTGTAAGTCGAGCTTTCAACTAGTTCATTAAGATTATCATTTTGTTTTGGGTTTGCTATTTCCTTATCTTTTATTTCACTATCGTTAGTTCGAATAACTGAACTTTCTGAAAGTAAAAAGAGAAAAAAAGTAAGATGCAGTGGTTTCTTTATATTATAACAATTAGCGTTAAAAATGCTCGAACTAAGCCTGATATACTTCAGATATTAATATATTTATTTGTTTTTTAATTAGTTGACAAAGTCAATTTCTACATTTAGAGTAAAAATGTCTAAAATAAAATGAAAAAAAAATTTTTTTATACGGCTTTGTGTGACATAAACTTTAATATATATATATATATATATATATATATAAATTTGTTTCGCATCTATTTTATTCCAGGGTTAAAAATTTTAGGAGCAATAACGTATATAAAATATAATTAATCAAATATTTTCAAAAGGATATATTATCAAATAATTCCAAAGCAAATTAATATTTTTTAAACCTCTAAATTCTGTTTAACTGTTAAATGAGTCCGAAGAGATTGGAAAAAATAGATATATTTACCTTTCATTTGTTCATCTTGGCTGGCATTAGATGATTTTGTTTTATTAGAATTATTGGAAGTAATCCATCCCAGAATAGAAAATTGGCTTCTAGAACTCTCACCTTCTCTTCTTATTCTCTTCATAACGAAAAGTAAAATGAGCACTGAAGTGCCCGAAAACTTTTCAGTATATTAATGAAATACAAGGGAATATTCAAGTATCTTTTTTTTTTTTTTTTTTTGGAAAAAATAAAAATAATCAATTTTCTAAGCGACATTATTAATCCAACTCTCTGAGCTAATATATGTATTGCGCTTATGTTGTTCATGATATATGTGATTTGAACATATTTATTAATCTAGTTAGATACTTTTGGTTTAATTTCACTTGATAGGTAGTGTTAATTTTTAATATAATTGCAGACGAATGAAATGCAGAATTTAATGGTAAAAGACCAAAGTCATGTGTGCTAAAGTAAGGTGATCATTTCTCTAATGTAACTTTGACTAAAAAAAAAAAAAGGAAAAATCTCTGGGGTTGACGAATGCGTGTTTACATTCTACGGATGAGAATAATATGACGAAATGAGAGAAACATTCCCTAAGATTCCTAAGAATCAAACATTATTGTTTGTTTTTAAATTAATCCCATCCTACATTAATAAAAAAGTTACTAATGATTATTCTTTAAAAAGTTAATTTTATTTTTAAGCAAATTGATGAAAATTCAAAGTTATTAAATGAAGGAATACCGATTTTTTCATCAATCTACGCCTCTACCTGAAATATGCTATGAGAATTTACCTCGTATTCATAAAAAAATGTTCTCAAAGATACTTGTCATGCATTATTTGAAATAATTACATTTTTGATAGCATCATGGAAGCATTTTTCATGAATGAAGTTTGTTATAGCAGTTAAACGAGTTATCTAATATCGAGCGATAATGTAATAATAAATTTTGTTTCAAAACTTTTTTTTTTCAAGTATGCTTCTTAAAACATGAATTAACTGAAATTCCTAATATTTTTTGAAGAAAATTGAAAAATATAATTTCCGATTTAATTAAAAAAACGTCATTTGTTACAAATTCTTTATTAATAAAATATTTTTTGATTTGTTTCAACAGGTAAACTCAAGGAACATAAATGGCATTTTAGAGCAAGGTACACTGTCGTGTTTATTTTGTTTATAGTTGCGCTTTTGTAAAATTTTTATCAGACTAAATATGTTAAAATCAATGGCAATTGAAATAAATAACAAAAGTTATTATTATTATTATATACAGTGGAGCATCGTTTATAAGACGATCACTTATACGACGTTTACATTTATACGACGTTTTGGTGTGGTCCCAAATCATTCCTATACATTTTAATGTAAAAATATATCGTTTATACGACGCACAGAATCGGTTATACGTCGGTTTTTAGATTTTGTTCACGTTTATTTAATTTTTTATTTTTTCTTGTGTATTTTAAAAAAGGGCGCAATTTGCCAACATAAATGATACAGAAAAGGGTGCCAACGAGAATGCTTGGATAACGACCGTAATTTTTACTAGATGACTGAAAAAACTGGACAATGTTATGAAGAGGCAAAAATGAAAAATTTTGCTATTCTTCGACCATGTCCAGCGCACCCATCGATACTAATTATTTTGGAAAAAGTAAAAGCTCTCTTTTTTCCTGCAAATTGTACAAGTGAGCTTCAGCCATTAGATTTGACCGTGATTAGAAATCTAAAATTGCATCATAGAAAGCAGTAAGTTCAACTCGCTATTCAAAGCATTGTAGAGACTAATAGCAAGAAAATATAATTCGAGGTAACATTCAAATTGCTCACTGCAATCTTTCTTCTTTGGTTATTTGTTTGTTTTGCTTTGTCTAATTTAGAAATTTATGTAAATCAACACGTTAAACATCAAAATTAACTGAAAACAGAGTCAGTTTCTGTTTTAGAAGTAAAAATCGATTATACGACGTTATCGTTTATACGACGTTTTTCGGTGGTCCCTTCGGCGTATAAACGATGCTCCACTGTATATATTTTTTTAGTAAAATTATTGGAGAAATTTGTCTGTGGTAAATTTTAATTATAAATAGTTGGCATCCCTGATCAATGGCAGCTATCTATTGTTAATCTTTATTTTGCTTCTTAAAAACTGTGTTGCTCTTAATCTAATGTTAAGTCCTCAGAAAGAGCAACAAATAATAATAAATATTATTTTAACCTTATTAATTGCTTCGGTGCATACTTGTGCATGCCGATTAATATCGATTTATTGATTATTCACTTTTCTATTTTCTATCCTGTGCGCAGAACTGGTATTCAGCTAGTAGATAAATAAAAATTTTAAACTAGAGAGTTTTTCCTGATAATGCAGATCTAACTGTGCAATATTAAGGTGTGATTCAAAATGGGAATCAATAGAATAAGCTGTAAATGTAATTTTGACATTAATATTAATTAAAAGTTGAGTTGCGGTGAATCGTAAGTTTTTAACTACTTCATATTTGTCCCTGAAAACTGCCTTGAGAGATAGGCTTGTTAGTTTACCATAGCTAAATATTTTTCATTTTTTTTTTTTTTAATGAAAATAATTTTTATTTCAATTATAGTAGTATACTAAAAAGAAAAAAAAAACAGAGTTCAGTTAGTCAAATTTTTGCTAAGTATATAGGCAGAAACCGCAGAGTATTGTATAACATTTTGACAAATAAATATTTTATTCATTTATAACTTTTGTAAAAAAAAAGTTATAACTTTCCAATTTTGTTTTTATTAAATGATTATTTCTTCTTTTTTCCAATAAATTTTTTATAAAATAGCATTCATTTTTTTAGAAAAAAAACATCAATTTTATTTTTTAACTTTTGAAACTTTCATATTTTTGTTTTTTGTGTTTGATTACTATATAATATATGAAATAACGAAAATTTATTTAATGATTATAAAATGAATTTTATCATAGAAAAGACTACAACTATGCAAACTGATATTAATTAATAATTAGGTAAGTCAATGATTACGGCTCTTAACACCTCCGCTGTGCAATTTTTAAAAAAAAGATAGAAGAATAACACTGGGGACCAAATATTTTGTTGCATTTATACCAGTGCTCCATCTTACCAAATTCGGATAAGAGGATTTCCAATCTGAAATTATTATTATTATTTTTTTGATCGGGAACAAGACTTGCAAACAAAATGTGTAGTAAAGGATTAAATAGTTTTAAAATCGTTCTTAAGTTCTATAAAACACACGTATGGTGTGGCGATTTAATAATATACAAATAATGCTTTTTCGACCAGGCATTGTTTTAAAGATTCTTTATTGAATCGTTAAATTAAAATACTTTAAATTCTGTTGATATTTTTAACTTATTAAAAGATTTAGCCGCTGAGAGACTGTTGATTGATACATTATTTATAACAATATTATAAGTTGAATAATTAAAAAAATTAAAAATATGTAAACATTAAAACATATAAAGTATTAAAAATATATGAAGCATCATGTAACACATTTCATTTTAATGTATCACGTATGTCCCCCTTTTTAAAAGTCTCAATTGAAAAATAAGCAGAATTCATTTCTTTAAATAAATTGAAGTAAAAGTAACGTTACTTAAATCTAATAGGTATAGTGTTTTAAAAATATAGTTTTATTTTGAAAATAACGTTTTGTCTTAAAATTTTTGATGAGAATGACATGAGATTTATAAATGTCATGTAATCCTATGTGTTAACAGAATCACGAATGAGATAAATTTTTTGGGACATATTTTTACATTTTAAATAGCAGTCGAACTTTTAAAGAAATATTAGAAAAAATCATAAAACGATTTGATATGGATTTCTGAGATGAAAGATACAACATTAAAAATAATACTGGAAGAACTATCTTAAACATTAGTTACAATAGAGATTATATTGATTAAAATAAACATATTTATAAAACTCCAATAAATTGCAACAAAAAGTGGAAAATTCAAGACTATTTCAAGTTTAGTTATTTCCTTTACTTATTTTAAGACAGTTTTAAATTTGACGTTTTTCTCATCTTTTTCCGGTTTAACTTATACGGTTTTAAAATTCTAAATTGTTGTGCTTAAGAAGGAAAATAAAATTGTTCAGTTGATTGACAGAATTAGTATTCATATTTTTAAGAAATGATAAATTAGAATAATTGTGGTCGGAATAATTTTTATGCATATTTTATTTAACGTATTTACCTTTTTATTATTTACAAGAAAAGAATCAGATAAGATGAGATATTTCGATTTTCTTGGATAACATGGTTCATTTTGGTAACCATAAAAACTTTACGTAAATTTACACAAAGAAATACAAAAGACATAGAGCTCGCATTTTTTTTCTTTTATCAGCAGTATTTATAATTTCAGTATTAAAATTTTATTAAAAATAATGCTTTTAATTCAGAAAAAATATTAGTTAAAAGTACCAAATTATGAAAATGTTAATTAGCGCAAAATAATTACTTTAAAAATCCCATTGTTAAAAAAAAAATAATAAATAAATAAAATTACATAAAGTACGCTTAAAACACTCAGACAATAAATTAGGTTTAAAAACTTATCCCATCCTTTAAAAAAAAAATTAATAATAAATAGTTTTTATTACTGACCATAATAAAATCATATGAATTTTTTTTATAGAACTCTCGCATTTAAAATATATTTTCATTCTTTTAATTAATTAAAATGTAAACTGATATTAATTTTTTGTATTATGACATAAATAATCAATATTTGTATAATTTTTTTTATTAAGTTATATGTAAATTTATAATCGTAAACCTGACATTAAATTTCTGGAATAAAAACAAAGTAATAGAATGATCATAAAAATTCTAAGTCTTATAATTTTAAAAATTTAAAAGTTACATTGATTTGATAAATATAAAATAGGAACAAACTTCGTGCGTTAAAAATGAATTCATGCACAAACAATGAATGGTAAAATCATGAATATGTAAATAAATATATAATATATAAATAAATATATCATGCAAACTATAAAACAATTAATATAATTCTATTTATTACATTACATAAACATACAATTATAAATGTATTAAGTGATTTAATACAAACATTTGCTTACCTCCTCAGAAATGGATTTATTTAAAGACTTCTTGTTAATAAACGATAAACTTTATTAAAAAAACCTTATATAAACTTTACATTAAAAAAAAAACAATTAATAATTTAAGTTTTAACAATTAATGAAACAAAATGCATAAGTAAACAAATATTTATATTTTAGTAATTTAAGTAATTGAGTAAGCGCTTTGTATATGAGACGATTTAGAATGTTAAAATGTCAGAGAAATTCCCTTGAGAAAATCACCAAAAAAAAAGTGTGAACAAGAGGCTCCCCCTACTTAAATCCCTAAAAGTAAGCTTTTATACATCTGTTTTCCAAGAAATATAATTGCCTGTTTGAGACAATTTCTGAATAGATAGCCGACAAAGTGATGGGTCTGTTGATACCCCACATTTTAAGAAAGAGGACAAAAAAGCCCAGCAAAATGCAAAGGCCATTTCCTCATCAACCCCCTTCAATCAGTGACATCAATTATCGAACTCTCCTCCTCACCAAAATTCGTCACGGGAGGGGAAAGAAAGTAGGAAGTACATTTTAAAAGAAATAGTTTAAAAGGGTAGCTACAAAATTGGCTGTTTTTCGCCAAAAGATATTCTTTCTCAATATTCTCTCGTTCCTTTCTTTTTTTTTAAATTCTTCCGATTGTTAACATAAGCAGGAAATTGATAGACACTTATTTTCATAATTTATAATCAAAGATTTTTTTTTTCCAATCACATATAATAAATAAATAAATATTATATTGAGAAATATTAAATAAATATGTTTAAATGGGCAGAATTGGACGGATTTATATTAAGATCCTTTTTTATGTGGGAATAGCTGATAAGTTTTGGTTTCATTCGTTTAATTAGAAGACATATTAAAAATGTGAACCTCTAAATATTATTTTTCAATTTTGAGGATTTCCCCAAAGTGGGAATCAAATACTGTTTCCACCTATTTACTCTAAAATAAGTTTACGGTGAAAGTATTTTTAACAGTTTTTCATTGTAAAGCATATATTGTATAAAAATGTGTAATTTTTAATGGTCAAATACTGAGATTGAAATAATTAAAATGGTATCTTTGCCACATGCGATATTACCATTTTATTTAAATTGAAAAAATATTAAAAGTAAGAAAAAACTGTTATTAATTTTTATTTATTTATTTTATTTGTATATTTATTATTATTTTTTTTATAAGATTTAATCCTCGAATGCGTGAATTTTATTAAAAAATGCTGAGAATTTTTGGTTTATTAATTCGTTCTAAAAGCGAGATAAAACATATTAAAATAGTACCAAAATTGTTTAAAAAAAGTTCCAAATTTATCGTACTTGTCATGTTTGTGTGCGGTTTTGAAACTTAAATTATCATCTTCACTGTTATATAAAATATCTTCCGTTATGTTAGGAATATTGCATCTTAGTTCAGAATTTTTCGATTTTAGGATCAAAAGTTATTCAGAATAAAACGTTCTGTACATCTTTTTATTTTATAGACTTATTTCTGGGCTAAGATAATGGAATTTTTAAATGAAAAAAAATTAAAAGACATTAAAGAATAATAGCCATAATGCCATTAACAAGTCAGTTCTACTCCTCCAAAGGGTTTATAGAAAAATACCTCAGAGGTGATTTAAAAATCCATTCTCTTTACGAAAATTGAAAATTATCACTATCCAAACCTAACACAATCATTGACTAACATTGATCAATTACATTAAGTTTTGTTTTAATGGATTCGTTGGATTACAATGATTCTTAGTAGCTTTCATTAGCGAACATTGAATTGAATTGAGACATTTAATTCAAAAAAACGAACGTTTAACGAAATTTAATTCAAAAAAAGTTTTTGGTATTTATTTATAACGCTTTCTTTCTTCTATTTTAAATTTTTAAGAATCAAATGAAATGTTTAATACTGAAATTAAAATAAAAATTTTAATTATATATATATATATATATATATATATATATATATATATATATATATATATATATATATATGGGTCGTTCTCACGAAAACTGTCATTTTTCAGTTCATAAAATCGCAAAAAAGTAAAGTAAATAAAAAGCTCTGAAACTTTTTATATTAATAGAAACATGTAATGGCATTATAAAGAACGTATATATCCTATAAATCATACTTAATATTTAAATTAATTATTTTTTTAAATAATTAATTTATAATTAATTAATTTATAATTAATTAATTTATAATAATTAATAATTAATTAATTAATTTACTAAATAAATTAATCAATTTAATAAATTAATTTATTAATTTTTAATTTATTTTTCAAATTAATTAATAAGTAAATTAATTATTTTCACTATTTAAAAAGTGAGGGAATGACACTAATAGTGAGGGAATGATATTTTATTTTAATACATGTTTTTATCTAAGTTACATCTACCTAAAATTTGAAAATGATAACATACTAAGTATATCTAATATTTATTATAATTTAGTCTTATATATTTAATAGTTTTTACAGGTTTGGGAAATAAAATTGGCTTGCACGATTGAACAAAAGAAAATTTAATAATATACTCATCTTTAATCATTCCCTCGCTTCAGCGTCATTCCCTCACTTTATACACCAGTGAGGGAATGACGAATTCAATAAAATTTAAAAATAACAGTTAGGCCTAATTAATTTCTGAAATCAATCACATACAATTATATTCATACAAGAAAGCAACATATAATTATCCACTTTCTCGATGAAGTTGTATTTTATTTTACTCTAAAAAGTGACATGAGGGAATGACAAATGTAAAAAATTTTACCTGGTTTGATTCATTCAAATTTATTCCACAGCAAAGCTTCTTTAAGTTGAAGATGGAAACATACTGCAATTGGGTATAATATGAAAAAAACACAACTACTTCGATTTAGTAGGAACAACATATGACGCAATGCTAAACGAATGGAATTTAGTTGTTGTTTATTTAGTTATTGTTATTAGTTGTTGTTATTTCTTTTGGTTGTTGTTGTTTATTTAGTTTCAATAACTTTTCTTTATAATGCAATAAAATCTGGCGAGCAGCTATTTAAACGATCAAACACTTCGTTTGTTTATTTGTGGCTTGAAGTTAGGCTCGCAGAAAATGCCGTTCATGGGTTAAATTTAGTAGGAACAACACAACCTGTGACGTAGGCTATATTATACCCAATTTTGCTCTATGATGCCAGTTGTTAACTTCTGAAGTTTTTATTAAAATATTTTTATTCTAAGAAGATTGCAGGTGATAAGAACATTGTTGTGAGGGAATGACGCGAAACACTGGGGACAAAGTTTAAAATAGTGCTGTGTTAATATTTTTATCAGAAATTAAATTTAAAATTGATTTTCTGAATTCTATATTTCAGTATTCTGAAATAAAAAACACGAATTTGTAAAAAAAAAAAATTCATTTCAGAAACAATTTTTTTCTTTTTTTAAATCAGCCGTGGGGACAAGTGAGGGAATGACTTATTGGTATATTTTAATTACCTAAAATAAATAAAAAATAAAAATTGATAATTTTATTTTTATTCTTTTGTTAGCTTGCATTCTGAAGGACACTTTCCCTGAATTTTTTTTTTCCGTAAGCTGTAAAACAAACATAAAATATACTGGGGACATGAAAATGACTGTTTTTGTGAGAATGACCCATACCATATATATATATATATATATATATATATATATATATATATATATATATATATATATATATATATATATATATATATATATATATATATATATATATATATATATATATATATATATATATATATATATAT
Source organism: Parasteatoda tepidariorum (assembly GCF_982258835.1). Taxonomy (NCBI): domain Eukaryota; kingdom Metazoa; phylum Arthropoda; class Arachnida; order Araneae; family Theridiidae; genus Parasteatoda; species Parasteatoda tepidariorum. The sequence goes on along the minus strand of NC_141755.1, from coordinate 72,684,189 downwards.
ATATATATATAAATGAAAAAGCAAAGCAAAATGAAGAAATTATTTTTGATTGATAGAAATATGCTTTAATATTAATGTGCGCACACAAGTAAAATGTATTTTAAAACAATTAACTAGATTAATAAAGAAGAAAATAAAATTATTTTCAATCAAACTTTTAAGTGATATTAAATAAAAATTGTATTTAATAACAGTTGATGTATTTAATGACATGTATTAATGTATTAATGTAATTGTATTTAATGACATAACAAAAATACATAGAAAATAAATACAGACATGTAAAATCGAAAATATTTATACGAGAATAATAATACTAGTAAAATGTAAAAACAAACATATTGGCATATTTGTATTCCTGCGTATTTTGACAAAGTTGTTTTTTTTTTATATAACTATTCTTACTTTTTGGAGAAAAAAAAACGAATAAATAATATTTTAAAAAATATAAAAAATTACAAAATACAGAATGGTATTAAAAAATTGTGAAAACTTTATCTTCTTCAAAAAATTAAAATAATTAATATTTACTTAAAAAATATCGTTTTAGTTTTCAAGGCAAATGCTTCGATTCAAGTAGAATCAATAGAACCTTAGTTTCTTACTTTAATGTATTTTAACTATTTTTGTTCAAATTTTTTTTAACTTTAATTTATTTTAACTATTTTTGTTCAAATTTTTCTTTTAATTGCTTTTGTTTTATATGACACTACATTTCAGAAGTCAAAATATCCTATTTCTCCGTTTTTAAACTCGGCAATTTTTTCGTTAATAAATAGTTATTTTTTTGTTATTTTTCGAAGTTCACTAGCCTCGGCAGTGTTTATTCTAATGTAGGTATCACTTTGTATTAAATTAAGGTTTTTGACAAAAAGAAAGATGTTAAGGTTTGTTGCTCCAAAAAATAAACTAAACCTGCTGTGAAAACTCTCACAAGAATTAGTGGTTCGCCACAGATCAGAAGAGTCAGCTGCCCACATGGAAGGAGGATACGGCGTGTTATCATCTAATTCGATGTAGTTTTTTGCTAAGTAATTGTGTTTGGGGTCCCTCATTTGTTGGTTCAAAAAACAAAAAAAAACAAAAAAATTTAAAAAAAAAAAAAAAAAAAAAAAAAAAAAAAAACACCAAAAGGAATTATTAGGAAATATTACCTTGTTAATAATTATATGGATTTAACTGCTGGTAGAATTCAGGATGATGCATCAAAATTTAATTTAATTAAACATTGAAAGAAATGTTAGCATTTGAAAGATATTAGATTTATTTTTTAAAAATTTAATAAATGCATAAGGATTAATTTGAAGTTTACGGATAGGAACTGTCCTCACTTCATGCTATTTGACAGACTCACTCTTCAGCAGCTCTAAAATTTTTCTAAATATCGATAAGTACACTTATTGTATAGGGATTTCTTCTCTTTCTATATCTCTACAGCCCTTTGCGAACCCTAGCTTGTTTCACAATTCTGTTCCACGCAGGCCCCTGTTTTCATTTCTCTCTCCACCTACAGATCTAATATTGTACAAATAATATTTTTTAGACAAATTATATTTTAAAATGTAAGTACTTTCTAACTTTTGAAATTTTTTTTATTTCGAAAATGTTAGATCACATCGAATCAGTCTTTAAATTTACATAGCTAATGTTATGCTTTTTACGAGAACTTTACTAACCAGTTCTTCTTTTCTAGTGCCTTTTTAGTGCATTTCTCCTTCCTCTCTTGTGACTCTTTTATGTTAGTTTTGTGATTCATTTGTGTTAATCAGTATTCAAATTTGACAAGACTGTGCAACAAACAAGACTTCTTCGATTAATCGATTTTCACTGTCACACGTTACTTTTATAAAACACCGGTGCATAGCCATGAGTTAAAAAGGTAGAGACTTTTCAAAATTAGCAGCGTATCGAATTAAGAAAACTTGAAAGTTTTTTTAGTGACTTTACAAAAGTTTCATTTTGAGATAGCAAAAATCCATGCAAAGAATAAAAGATGTGAAGAGAAATATAGGAAATATTTGATTAAGTTAAGTAAATAGCTTCTCACTGTTTTAGCGGTTACATGATTTAAAAAAAAAAGTACCAAGAAAATTTCAGGTTTATAATCTGTATTTTTGCTCCATTTTGCTACTTTATTTTGTAGAAAATTGAAAACAAAGGAGAGAGAGAAACTTTTCTCCCTCTTATTATTTTTTCTTTATGTGCATTTGTGAATTTTGGCCACAAAACATATTATTGCCTCACACTAAACTCATGGACACGAACTTTTCAATAGTCAGAGTACAAATTTACTTTGAGAATAATGACTAAATATTTAAATATGCTATTTCCGTAAAGTAATTATTATTAATATTATTTATTTATTATTGTTTTAATTTTTTTTTAAACTTGTATAATATTTTTAAATTGTATATTACAATTCATATTAAAATCTAATTTGTGACTACGTAAAAAGTTAACAAAAACGTTTGTTTCATTCCAATACTGTTTCTACCATTTCAAAACTAAATGGTAGAAAACATATAATTTATATTTGGATATAAAATATACATTTTGCGCATTCATTTAATTCTTCATTTATTAGTTCGTTCATTTATTAGTTCTAAAGAATTAAAGTTTAGCTTTCCCAAAAGCGAATTTAATAATATTTTGTAATCACAAAATCAATTCTTGCATATTATTTAAAGTTAGAAGTAATTACCTATCTGAGCTCAAGTTTCCAAAGTGAATCGTCAGTTGAATTCATCAAAATTTTAAAGCAAACATCACATCATTACTTCGTACAGTTTTGTATTTTAGTATTAAAAGCCTTTTTTTATTTTTGTGCTTTTTATTTCTCAAAATTTTGCTTATTTTACTTCATCCTTTTTTTTCTAAAAGAACTTGTAATAATTTTCTTCTTTTTTTTTTCTTTAACATATCTTTAAGTTAAACGATGTTTTTTTAAAAAACAGGACTATTACATTTCATGATTTATCTATTCTTCCTTTTATTTTACACTTAAGCTTATCTGTTGTATTTTAAATTAAATTCAACTAAAATTCACAGTTAAAATTTTTACACTTTTTCGTTACATTTTGGTAGGTACTTATTGAGACATTTCCTTCTTTAAAAATGGTTACAGTCAGAATTGCTGTAGACTATTAATACATTCATGATTCATCATATTCATTATTTAAATAAATAATAATAACATTCTGGGAATAATAAAATGTAAAATTAAGTGAAATATTTTTTATTTAATATCGCTTTAAACTAATATTTATTTTTTAAAACTTGTTTCTTTTAAATTTAATACTGTATGACTTACACAAAAATATTTTGCATAATTTATTGGCTAAAAATATTGAAAGTGATTTTATGAAAGTAAAGGCTTTATTTTGGCGTACTTACGCCCCTAAGTAAACTGAACTTCGCCAGTAAGTTACAACAAGTATTCAAAATCCCCCCTGCCCTCCACTTCCCTGAAGTATTGTCCAGATGTGTAAGCGTGGAGGAGGTCAAAGGTCATTATTCATATCATACTTTCCCCCTTTAGCGCAATTTAGGCTCGTGGCACATAACAACGTGGGAGGTGTTGAGGGGTGCTTCAGAATCAATCTTTATCTGTTAAAGAGCGTGAAGAAAAGGAATGTGTAAGGAAAGAGCGTTTTATTGCTTATTGAAGGAAAGGGTGACTGTGACAATTCTTTTAGTTCTCTAAACACCTGTTTTCTTTTCTTTGTGCAGTTCGTTTTTTTATGTGTTTTATTTTTTACTAATTTTCCTTAAATTTAATTTATATAATAAGTTGCACTATATAAGAAAAAGATCGTAAAAGTTACGGAAAAGAAAAAAAAAGAAATATTTTCTCAAAATAATGGACCCTGGCTTCCCAATTATTGGGGGGTCCGGACCCCTATGGTTCCGACGCCAGTGCAAAGCACTAAAGCAAAAAATGAAAACTATAAAGTGCACTTTATCCTACTTACTTTATCTTACTTCATCATGATGAAGTAAGATTTTCCAAAAAAAATAAATTAAAATTTACTTGACAGAATTTATTTGAATAGACCGTGATTCATCTGGCCCACTCCGTGTGCTTACGTATTAATAATAATGCTGTGATCACTGCATCAATTTCAAAGGAATTAAAAATGTTTTTTCAAAACACATATTAAAACAAATGAAAGTTCAGTTGTATAAATTATGTTTAAAATTGTTTGTGGTTTTTAGCACTAACATTGACTAACGTTTCTATAAAAAGAAAGAAAAAAAAATCGGGGGAAATATCAATTAATAAAACTAACAAAATTTATATTTTGCATCGTAATATATAAATTGTATATACTTATTCACATTATATGGTATATGAGCTATAAAATCATTCTGAGCTAATGACAAACGGTTTTGGACGTTGGATGTAAATTTCTTCGGGAGCTGGAGCTAACATCGTATTGACAATCATTGTTTGCTCTCGGTTGAAGCGAAGGAATATAAAGAAACTCTAAAGGAGTTGGCAAATGATGAGGATGGATGGAGTTTGGAAAATAATATGGATGATCAATTTTAGGACAAAATGCCTTAGTAGGAACTAAAAGAATGTAAGAAAAGAGAAATCTGCAAATTTAAGTTTTTTCAGCCTTATCCCATAGTAACATACTTAGGAATATACTGATTTGTCGATCAATAACCCTGCCTTGCTTTTCAAACTGTCACCAAAACTGTGTCAGAATCCTCTATTCGAAGTTTCTGCTGAATCAGTGGCGTAGCGAGGGGTGGGTAAGGGGGGGGGGCATCATGCCCCGGGCGCTACTCACAAAGGGGCGCCAAATGGTCCGCAAAACAAAAAATTTCTGGATAATTTTTTTTTATTATAATTGATTTCTGGAAAATATATTTTAAATTAGTGCCAGTGTAATATAATAAATGTTAATGCATAAATATTATTCATAATATTCAATATTTAATTCATATTAAATATATTTCAATATTTAATTCACGTCCTTGTCATCGCGCTCTGCTTAGAATAAAAATGAAATGTTATTAAATATTAAATGTTATATATAAGTTTAATATCAGCATAAATTATATTGTATATTTCACTATGTTACTACCTTTCAAGTTCAAGGCATTTATGGCAAGTAATAAATCAATTACTTACTGCATCTATTCGACGATTCTATTATTAAGTGAATAGAGTATGAAAACATTTGTTAACAGAAAAATTTGTTGTTCTCATATTTGTCACCAGAGATTCAAAATGAATTCATTCATCTTCTGGCATCTACAGTTCGAAATCAACTAATAAACGATATCAAAGGAAATAAATATTATGGACTTTAGTCTGATTCAACTCTTGATATCTCTCATCGAGAACAAATGTCCCAAGTCGCTAGGTATGTAGATGCTGATTTTATCAATAAAAAAGTTTCCATCAAAGAATATTTTTTGAGTTTTATTGAAATACATGCTAAAGATGCACCCTCGATCGAAAATGCAATTTTAGAGAAATCAAGTTACGATGAAATTTCATTAACAAACTGCGGATCACAATGTTACGATAATGCTGCCGTGATGGCAGGTCACACGCCTGAAACGCGATGGAGCGCCAGAATACAAGCGGTTATCGTTGTCATCTATGGGCTAGAGAATATAAAAGAACTAATAGAAAAATTATCAGCCAATGCCGTTTTTAAGGATGGGCCCTGGCCCAGGGCCCCGAGATCTGATGGGGCCCCTGAAAAGTCTGAAAATCTCATTGCATTTTTTATTATTTCTTACTCATTTCTTTTTTTTTCATTTCTAACTCATTTATAACTCAAGAGGGCCAGCAGATCCCACTTTTTTTAAAGTTTTATTCAGATTATTTTTTCTTTTTTGCATAGTCGGATGCTTTTCTTAATCTAATCGATTATTCTTCACTTTCCTAACCAAAAGAGCAATAAAACGCTTTTTCCACTGATGAAAATATGATTCCCACTTTCGTAGCTACCACCCACGGAGTTATCAAGTAGCCTCCTCACTTTACACTGTGAGAAAATGTTTTTAGCTTCCTAACTACGGAAATATCAGATATCCACAGAAACACCCTTTTGTTTGATTTCTGGTCATAAATTTCTAAGAAGAAAACATTTCTAGGGCTGTAAATAGGGGGAGGGTCTTGTTAGAATCTGTCTTGAGATTTCCATAGTGTCTTTAAATTGGGACTCCTTCAATTCGAATTTTTCTCTCTTACAAAATTTAGATATTTTTTCCAATTTATTATAAGAGCTTTTTTTTCCTTTAATCATCCTAAATGTTTCAACTAGCCTAATTGTTTAATTCATTTAATTATTGTAGTTGATTCAATTTTGCTATTTTTCAAATCAATCGTAAGAGAATGAAATAGGAATTTCTATATCAAATTTTCGTAGGATATTAAGAAGACCTAAATCTTTCACGTTGGACGTCAGCAAATATGTCCATTAAATCAATTTAGGTAAATCAATTTGATTTTAGGGAAAACGTGAAAGGTTTGCGCAGTTTTTTATATATACATTGAGATTTTTTTGTTTATTTATTTAAATGGCGGGCCACTATTCAATTCCCTCTTTGACTGGCCTGTTTGCCAAAACTATTAATTTGGTCTGTTCTGGATAAAATGGATACAACAAATGTAATTTTATTTTAATTTTACTTACTGCTAATAGACAGAAACAACATATGATTTTGTTTAATAGAGCATTGAAATCAAATGATCATCAGCTAAAAAAATGTTTAAACATGAGAAAAAAATTGTTTAAAACTACTGTATAACCAAATTTTCCCTGTTTCCCCTAAATATAAAATATGTTTAATTTGTAATATTATATTTCGTACACTAAATTAATTTATTTAGTTAGCTTATGATTTTAGTGTTTATTGATCATATTTGTTTCTATTTTTAACTCCTTTTTGTTGTTATTATGTGTTTAAAGTTAATAAGGCTTCTCAATTTTTATATTAATAAGGATTTAAATTTCCTAATCAAAGTCGAAATAATTTCTTAAAATTATAAATCGAAACTATATATGAAATTTTGACAGCTTTGTTTTTATTTTAAACGTGAGCATTTAATTTAATGAAATAAAAATAAATAAAAAAATGGAAAAATATAAATAAATGACTGAATAAAATAAAAATCTTCGTTGTCATATCATCTTTTAAATAATTTGAGTATTAATAAATCATTTAAAAATAAGCAAATTTTTAGTTTAAAAGGCAAAAAAAAATTTGATTTGTTTAAAAGGTAATTATGCTCCATCATTCGATCATGAGACAATTTAATATCTGTTCCTAAGGATCAGAATTCTTTTTTATTTTACTTTATAGGAAAAATGATATATACTTAATACTTTCATTTGGTATGCTGCAATTTTAAATACCTAAAAGATTATTGAAATTGTCAATTCAAAAAACAATTAATACCTTTACAATTAATACGCAAAAAAGTAGTAAAAACATAACTGTCGCAAGCAAATTAACATTAAGTAAGAACGAAACAAAAGTGATCAAAATATGCTGAATCACTAGTGAGACAGGTGGGATGAAAGACATCGAAACCAATTTGATTGAATAGTAAAACTAGAAGGTGTTTCTAAAATCCGGAAATCAATCAGGCTTAAATTTTTTTTTCTCACGAAATTTATCAGGGGCTATTTTAGATTTCAATATGGGTTATGTTTTTTCTTAGATTAAATATTAAACATTAACAAATATTTGTCTTTTACAACCTTTCACTCTATAATAATTATTAATTCTATATTCATTCTATAATAATCTTATAATAATTATTCTATAATTGTAGTTCTAAAACTAATTGCTAATTGATATAAAGCTTTAGTGTGTTCCATTGATATAATACATGACTTCCATCGGCGGAGCCCCGACATTACGATTAAAGTTTGGTAAGGTAATTACGAATATTATAACCTACAAACAGACTATTTTTAAAATATTTAATTCGAGGAATGTAGATTTTCATCGTTTTATCATTTTCAATCTTAAATAAGGTTTTATATCCGACAGTTAAATTTGCAGTCCTTGTGTGATATCTAGTCTAGTTTTGAATTTATTTTTGGTGCATATACATAAGCTGAAAATGAATAAGATAAGCCGAATTATGGTTTACTTCTAAATGAACTGAAGTTACTTGTTATAAACGATAAAAATGATAATTTGGAAAGCATTTTTCAAGAATGTCAAGTATCCAAAGGACTTAATTTATTAAATTAAAAAAAAAAAAAAATTAAAATATCCTCAAGGCAGGTGTGTATATTTGGGGCTGATGATTATGAAATCTAACACAAAACTGTGAGATCGTGGGTTCAATTCCAGCTGATGATACTTTTTAATTATTATTTCTTAATACTGAAAAATGCTTTTCTTATTTTTTTAAGTACGCATGTTAATAACTAATAATTTAACAAATATTTAAAAAACTGGAAGGCTCCGCTACCTGTTCATTCCTGTTTGCTCACTAACCCTCGTGGTTGCTTATGCATTCATTGCTGGTTAAGAGGAAAAACGTTTTACTTCCTTTTTTTTCTACAAAAACTGCGATTGAATTACCATTTACATTTTTAAGATAATTAAATTTAAGCAAAGCAATAAAATTGGCAGCAATCAATAAAATTGGTACCAATCAATAAAATTGGCACCAAGCAATAAAATTGGAAAATTGGTACCTGCCGCAGAGTTATTACTCAATAAAGTTGGGCTAGAGTATTCTCCTCCGAATGAGGTGCACCGAATTCGAATCCCAGTGATGGCTGATCGATATTAATTCTACACCCAGCTCTTACCGACCACAGTGCTGACGTGAAATATCCTCAGTGGTAGGCAGATCATGGATTAGAGTTCCCTTGGTATCAGACTAACCATGGGAGTATTTCGTGGTTTTCCTCTCCATGTAACTCAAATGCGGGCTAGTTCCACCAAAACGTCCTCCACGAAGGCAAAAATTTCTTCCACTACTTGATCCAGGAGTTCTCTTGTCTGCTGGATTAGGTTCAAAATTACAAGGCTACGGAGTTAAACATTAGTTGTAATAAACTCGAAATCTGGTGGGCTGCTCAATGACTGTTATAAAATAAACTAATAATTTGACCACGATATGTTGGTTGATGGTAGAGCTATGGACTCGTGTTCGTGAGAATGGGAATTCGAATTGAGCCGGCCCAATTATAAAATGGTGACTGTTGCATGTTAAATCTGTCGGGGTCATAAACTCCTCCGAGTTCTCTTAACAATTCAATACCTCTGGGTATTGATCCAGGAGTTTCCTTGTCTTCTGGATTGGTTTTAAAATTTCAAGGCTACGTAGTTAAACATTGGCTCAAAATTGAGTCAGTCTTTCAACGGCGATTATAAAAAAAACTAATAATCAAACTGCATTTTCTTGTATTTTTTATAGCTCCTTGCATATTTTCTACACACCTTCATAATTTTATGTTTCTAAATCGAACAGATTTTGATCTGCAAAGCAAAATGTATGTCTTACAGGAAATTGATTTTGATGATTTAATAGAAGATTCGCCTCTCAAAAAGCGCGAAAAGTATAGTTACCTTAAATTTTCAATAAAAAAAATGATGTATATAAGCTTTTATAATTAATTTATATGTTTTTTACTCCTAAAATAAAAAAATTTTAAAAATTATTCCAGAAAAATATTTTTTTTCTCTAATTTTACTCATAAAGGGCTCCCAGATAATGATAGGCCCAGGGCCCCTATAAACATAAAAACGGCTCTGAGCAGAGCACACTACCACTAGAAGTGACATCAGAAGTGAAGCTACAATTCTGTTGCAAAATATACTAATCTTTTGTTTTATAACTTTAGTTCATTTCTGGTATGAAATCTTAAGAAGGATTGATCGTGTGCAGCTCAGATTACAAGATCCTAGAATGAATTTTAGAGAAGTGTTCCATGATCTTGAGTCATTAGCGACTGAACTAGCCGAAATTTGAGACAAGATCTGTAAAGAGACAATAGAGAAAGCAGAGTCTCTTTGTGAAAATTGGGACATGGATACAACAATACGTGCCTGGAAAACAGGGCCGGATTAAGACCCCTTGAGGCCCTAAGCACTGAAAATATTTTTGTGCTCTCCTCTAACAATTAAAAATATATCTACTATTAAGTCAGGTGTAAATTCAAAATATAAAAGCAAAAATATTTATAAAGAAGAAAATATTTAGTCAAATTAAAACAAAAAAATTAAAATAATATAATCAATTGAAAACTTTTCAATTAATATAAAAAAAATAACTTCTGTTTGTGTATATGTATAATGTGCAAAAAAGCAAACACTTTGAATAACTTATGATCGAAAGTTTGAATTTTTATATACTAAGACTCAAAATACTTTAAATTAGAAAAACAGACACGTACTTTTTCTAAAAAAAGCATACCTTTTTTTTTTCAATTTATTCGAATACTTGACTCTCGAATAAATAGCCCTATCTCGAGAATTTTTTAAACAAACTAAAAAATTTATCACACAGTAATAAAATTTATTTACCTAAAAATAATTTTTAAAATGTATGAATTATTTTATATTTCATTTATTAAGAGAATAGTCGAAAGAACTTTAAATTGAAAATTTAACAAATGTCATTTTGAATGACAAAATACAAAATTTAATGTATACTAAATCAGTCAAATAAAATTGAATTTTTCAATTTCAAAAAAGTTATATATTTAACATTTAATTTATCAAGAACTATTCGACAGATTTCGTTCAAATTTTGTATTCTATCATTTAAATTAATATTCTTTAAAATTATATAAAAATTTGTATATTTTTAAATTCAAAATTGTTCCGACTATTAATAATAAATAATTTTTTAAAAAAAACTATTTTTGACAGGGAATTATTTTTAGGTAAATGAATTTTATTATTAGGTGCAAAAATTTTTCAATTCGGTGCAAAAAATTATATAATTTTTAATACATAATTTAATTTTATTTTTACATTTAAGTTCAATTAATTTTTTATTATTAAAATATAATATGCTTTAGAAAAATTAAACTCTTCACTTATATTGATTTAGACATAATCAATATTGATGGATGAATAATAATTATTCATAAAATTATTTGAAGGGTTTAGCTACTATCTGAAGCAATGTAAGCTTTACACTATTACAGCATGCTTTCAAAAGCACTAATTTAGAATAATGTTTTAGTACAATAAACTTTTTCTGTGCATTCACGTAGGATTTTACCATTTTTTTTTTTTTTTTCGCTTTCATGAAATTTATTTTTCTTCACATTTCTGTAAAAAAAATGTCATAATAATTTTTAGAGTCACACTGTTGCTTATAATTTTTATTTACAAGAAATGACTTTGTGAAAATGATGAAAAATTATCGATACTATAATTTCAATAGCCTATTGAAATATTAACTATTTTAAATATTAAAATTATGAAATTTAATTACGAATTGCAAATAAACTTTTAAGTTTTTAAGAAAAGATTGCTAGTTATTTTACATATGATACATTAAATGTTAAATGATACATTATAACCAACCAATTATAACCAATAAAATAACCAACTTTGAAATACCTTCTACTAGATCTTAGTACACATTTTAACACAAAAAAGAACTTTTGAATTTAAAATTTCGGTACAGGCAAAGATGATAAAAGAAAAATTTTTAAAATAAATATTTTCTAAGTGGAGGTACATCAAAATTTTAAAGTTAACCATTTTAACAAGGCTATTTATCAAGCACTTGACTTTAGCTTTTCTTAAAAAATAATTAGTGATTTCGTTTGAACAGAATTAAACTTAAATTTCATCAATCTGCCTTTAAAAACTTGTTCAAATTTTAATAATTAAAATTATTTGCCCAATGAAATGGAAGATTCCTCAAGTATTGTTTATAAAAGCATTTTCATTTTCAATTAACATTGGGGAAAAGGAAGATGAACCAATTTAAATAGAATAAATGTTTACTTACGCCAAATCTAAAATTTCTGCACGAGTCTTGTTCCTCTTTATATGACCGTTACCCGAAACTTTTCTTCTAAAATAATAACAAAAAGCAAATAGTAAAATATTCGATAAAGTTAAATAAAAAGTAAACAATGCGAAAAAAGTAAAATAATCTAAACACGAACCAAGTTGAAACAAAATGCTGTAAGCTACTGTTTGTCTACGATAGGTACTCTGTCCGCCACAAAGTCTGCGGCAGTCTGGTGCTATGGAAACAAGAAGAGAGCATTTTAGGGAGGGTGGCTTCGATGAAGAGGTCTCCTTTTCTTTCGCCTTCGATGATAGCTTGTATGGGGAGTATACCAGATTGGCTGACTCAGCCACCAGTAGGAGACTTATTTAATCTGATTCAAGAACTTTTTTAAGATTCGCATGAATATTTCTTTCTTACTTAAAATAATTCTCTTGATTCAATCAGTTGTTATTTTTTTAAATACAAAGGAAAAAAAGTGAACAAATTCTGACATTAAGGGTAGTACAGGTTTTCTTAATATTACTTTTTAATTTTACGATATTTATTATGAATGTTCATTGATTGTTAGATGGTTTAATTTCTAAACTTGCACATTTTTTAAAGCAGTTAATTTCTTTTATTATTTGAATTTTCTGGAAAAAGTGAAGAGCTTAAACTTAATAACTCTGATTTTAAAAGGAGATAAAACTTTTGCTGAAAATAAAAATAGTTCACGTTATCTGTGCCGGAGAAATATTAAATATCTTTGTTTTGATTATTAATTTTTAAATATTTTATTCATTTATTTATTTTTATTTATTTTTTTTTTTTTTGAAACTGAAAGCAAGTGACCACAACTAGGATGAAATCTAAAACTATCAACGATGATTTTTATCAGCACCCATCAAACCATCTGAAATTATCGGAAGTTTTTTTTTGCTTAAATTACGTTTTCTTATTCATATTTTATTGTAACCTGTACAGTTTTTTTTTTCACTATTTATTAAAAACAGTTTTTATTAGCAAATTTATTTTTTTCTTAATAACCAATTTACTATGTATGATAAATTTATAGATGAGTTATTTATTAATAAAACATTGAGCTGCTTTAAACAATTTTATACAATTTCCATACATATTCCATACATATAAATTTTTTTAATTTTTTTTCTAAAACAGAAGCTTTTGAAAAAGAGAAAAGATTAAAAAAAAGGAATCACATGCTCTAAACGATGTTTCAGGTGCGAATGCTCATTTCTCTTAACTCTAGGGCTAATACAATAGATCAAAGAAAGAAGTCTCCTTTTCTCCCACCGAAACCAGTCTTAAAGAGGGACCCCGCACCCCTACTTGAAATAATCATACCTCGTTACCATAGTCCCCGCCACCCCTCCAGACGAATGGCGGACAGAGTACCTATCGTAGGTGTAAGGTGTAAGGTGTTTACCAAAATGTTTAATTTGTGTGTAATTACGGGGGTGTGCAAATACGGGAAATTAGTTACTGATTGTAGCTTAAATAATGTTATTGGTTTAAAATTATGTCAATCAAGAAACTTTTCTTTTTCTAGACCTCACACTTTCTTCAGTCTTAAGTCATAATTTATTTGTATCTCTACCCCCCCCCCTCAAAAGGACGACAATTTGAATCTTCTGAGATATGGTCTCTTTTCTCTAAAAAAAAAAAAAAAAAAAAAAAAAAAGGAAAGGGGAATGAGTCACCTATAGGAAGCTTAAAGATAGCTGAGATGAAAGGATGTTCTCTGTCTGTGGTAAATCAATTGGTTGCACTTGTCTTGACCTTAAAGTGGTTCTTCTCAGAAAATTTAGCTTTGTATTCTAACACATATGTTGGTGACAATCACGGTGGTCCTTTTGAGGAGCCTTTGAATTCATATAATCGAATGCTGGCAATATACATCTTTTGTTGTTATACGGCGGGATTGTTAGTTACACGCAGAAAGCAAGATCAGGTTAAATTGGACCAAGTTTCCTAGCAGTCTGGTGCTTATAATAAAATAACAGGAACAACAATATTTTCCCCACTCGTTTATACAGAATGACCAATTTTTATTTTAAGAAAAATTCATTTAAATGGACAATGGAAATACGTGAATTAATTATTTATTTATTTCAATTTGATATACACACGAGCTACAAGTAAAAATTAAGCACAACTATTAAATTTACTTTTAGTGACAGAAATAATATTATTACTATTTTCAAAATATTTACATATTCAAATTATCATCTTAATAAAAGTTGATGGAATTACATATATATATTCTCAATAATAATTTTGAGTGGCTCAAACTTTAATCATTATCATTAAGGATTTCCTTTATTAGTTATTAAACATATTTTTTAATTCAATTAATAACAATATCTTTCCTAAATTTGCTATTTATTTTTAATTTGAAATTTTCGGTACTTTTCTTATTTCCTAATATAATCGCATATAATAATACAAATTTCGTTATAAGATGTACAAAATCTATATATATATTTCTCTTACACGGCGATAAAAAAAAGCCTCATTACAACTCCCCGAATGGCAACGCTAGAAAATAGACCAATGATGACCGCTAAAATTGTCACATGCCAAATCTAGCTAAGATGGCTCAACATATAGCGCTTTTAAAAACGGAAACTGAAATAACCAGGGAGAGTATATAGGCAAAAGTCTTTGTCGATAGATCTCTATTTTAGTTCTTTGTCGAAAGCGTTTTTTTTCTTCACGAATTCATTTGACAATTTTTGATTTATATCACGAATTTATTTGTTTTACTAGAATTTATTTGTTTATGCAGGTTTTTCCATTGTAATTCACTTATTTCAATTTTTAATAGACTTAATTATAGCCGAAATTTTAACCTTTTTAAAGAGATATCAGTTTTAGAAATTTTATCTTAAGATTTTATACTATAGCACATTTCTAATAGATTTAACGAATTACATGTCATTTATTTGAATTCAAATTTATTTTAAGGACTCAGTATTTACTAAAAAGATGTAATTTTTTTTAGAAAAAAAAGTTGTTATATGGATTTGAATGATTGTTTTGAATTCCTAGAATTTTGTGCATTTGCAATGTACCTAAGTTAGTAGCGAGCGAAGCGAGCTTGGTTAACATTGCGTTGCAATTTTCGTGGGTTGGTGAGCGTTAGCGAGCAGGGGGCGCAGCCCACTAGTATAGTTTACTTGCACTAAACACAATTCAATGATTGAAAATTTGATTTTATTGCTACTTATTTCTTACATTTGTTTTTAAAATTAAATCAGTTTTAATGGGTACTCTTTTTAACGAATTTTTCTCAGTCAACGAACATCCAGTTCACATTGTGAATTTACGCATCTTTTGTGCTTAACTTTTATAACATTTGTATTTATACAAGACTCTAAGGACTAAGGAACCTGTAATTCTTTCCTTATTTAAAGACTAGCTGCTTGCATTCATATTACATAGTAGTATATATTTTAAATCTTAAAATCTAATTTCAATTCAATATTCGATATATATATAGATAAAAAAAATCATAAGTGATGCGAAGTATGTGGTCATATTTTCGCAAATTTAACCTCTTCTCCACAAAGAAATTTCGAAAAATGATACTTACACAGCTGCTTTTTCTTAATTTAGTGAATAAAAAAAATATTTGACGTAAAATTTTGAAATAAATTTTTGCAACACAACCTTTACGTAATTTGATAACTTCTTTTTCCAGTTGCAATGAAAATATAATTAAAAATATAGTATAAGCAAATATTTTTAAAAAATGTGCAGCACATAAAAACAAAAACATGCATAACACCCATTTTTTTCACATCAAAAATCACATTTTTTACATCATCAAATCATTGCATTAACATTTTGTAAACCAAATTTTTACATAAAAGAAATCAAATTGCGGAAGTATTAACTTTGCTACAACTGCGAAATATATTCTATAAACATGAATCGTAGCAGTATTTTATAGAATCATTGTAATGGATAAATAAATAGAGCTTTTATCGCATAGAAATTCACTACCTAATTTCATTATAAGACCAAAAATTTTTGATACATAACATCTTTCGTTTTTTTTTCTTTTAATGTGTAAAATTTCGTACTTAGAAATGCTTGTTATCTACTATTAAAATGGAAGCTCAAAATAATAAATTTATAGGTAATGTTTCGAAGAAAAAAATTATGTACTGCGAACATTTAGTTAGACTTTGTGGTGCCCCCTATCCTCTGGTGCCCTAAGCACGTGCTTAGTGTGCTTAATGGTTAATCCGGCCTTGCTGGAAAATTGGCTATGGTGGTCTTTCCGCAGAAAGTGAAATTTCTCGCGTTATGAAAAGCTCTCGTGATCGTCTCCAACAAGAAATGTGTACACGATTTACACGATTAAGTGACCTTAATTTCAAATTTGGATTTCTACTAGACGTTGAAAATTTATGAAACAAGGATAAGGTTGATAACGACCTTGAAATTTTTTTTTAAATATCTGGGAGAATTTTATAATACAGATTTCAATGTAATAGAACTTTTTTATCAAAATATGTGACAGAAAAATGCTACTCCGCAGTAGAAAAGAAATTAAACCTAAAACTCCATTAGAATTTCTTACTTTTATAATCAATCTCGAATGGAGAAGATGTTTTTCCAAATCTGAGAGCGGCATTTAAAATACTCCTGACTATCTCAGTATCAATTGCTAGCTGCGAACGGTCATTCAGCAAATTAAAATTAATTTTGACAGATCGCCTAAGTGACCTAGCATTTTTAAGTGTGGAAAGCGAAAAATTTTAAGTGATCAATTTTGATGATATTATTGATACATTTGCTTCATCAAAAGCACGGAAAATTTAGACATAGTAATTAGTTTTATTAACGTATTATAATCATATGATTATTATATATATGTATCTCCTTAGAGATAATAAATATTTACTTTTTTATTGTTTTAAAACTGCGTGTTTTTAAAATATTTCTTTATAAATATGTAAAATAAATAATAGGTATCTTTTGAACTAATTCTAGATGATCATATACATTTCAAAATCTAGATTTGTTCTCTCAATTACATTTTTTGTCTCAAATTTAAAGCCTAGCTTAAGTCTATGACTTTATTTATTTTACTTTATTTATTTATTAATTTGCGCGTATATTTTACATATAATATTATATGGTTTTCGAATGAGGGGGGGCGCTAAAAGGGTTATTGAGCCCCGGGCGCGAGTTAAGCTCGCTACGCCACTGTGCTGAATCTTGGTTTTTTATATTGTATAGATTAGCTTGGCTTGTATAACTTTAACTATAGCCTGCTGCTTTCATTTAGGTCGGAAGTCACTATGTTATTACTATTAATTACTATAGCTGGATGCAGAACCACTGTCATCTAAAATAAAATTTTTAAAAAATATTAAAAAAACATAAATATTTACGCATGTTACTTTATATCACAAAACATATGCAGGATGTTCCGTAATGGTCGTTCTAAAAGAGGACTCTTTCACCTCTGCTGAACTCTGTCGTCAACGGAGCGTAGATAGAGAGAAAAATTATTAACGTATTTTTTTAATCGTACTTGCTTAATTTTTACAATTATTTGCTGTTTTATATAGGGGAGAGTCGGGTAGCCCCGCCCAGCGGGTACCCCCGCCCACTGTCAATTTCACATGTATAGAATATTTTTTCAAGTCAACGGGCCATCGGACATTAATTGTAATATTAAAAAAAGATTATTCTCAAAGTTTCAAGTATTTATGTAGCTGGTAACATGGTAAACAATAGTTTTGAAAATATGATGAATACAGTAGTCATGAAATTAAGAAAAATTGGTTGTATGTTTCGATTAAACTTCATTTTAATAAAACAATAATTTTTTCTATACATACAGCATTAAAGTTTGTAGTCTTAAGATTAATTTGCACAAAGAAAGAAGTTTGTATGTAAAAAATTGTTAGAATAATTACAAATTTACAGAAAAATTGGATTTCGGGTAGCCCCGCTCACATGAATGTCGGGTATCATCGCTCAATTTTATTTCGTCGATAAATGTACGGTTGCAAAGATTATTACTTTATTGCTTCAAATTTGAATGTTATATGCATTTTTAACAACAAATATATGTTTTAATATTATATGAAACATAAATTTATATATTTAAAAAGGAAAAATTAAATATTTTTAAAATGTAATTGATATATCCAAATTAAATTTAATGTCAAGGAATCATAAATATTATGATAAGCTATTTGCTTACTTATTTATTTTCACTTATTTGTGAACGAATCAATCTTCAGAAGCATTTGAATGCAATCAAAATACAAAGTGAGTTTGTAATTTCATAATAAGTATTTTACATTAAGTTTATAAGAAGAGATCAACCAAATAAGTTGATATTGAAAAACAACTATTGTTATTAATTATTGTTACTTAAATTAAATTATTTTCGTTAAATATTTAATATAAATATATATTAATATTATAATGTATAAATATACATTAATAATGATAAAAAGTATGACATTTGTTGTTATTAAATGATAGAATTCACTAAAAGTATATAAATATGTAATAAATAAAATAATTTTGTGATAAAAATGATAAATGAGGTTTATCTATTGTCAATACATTGGTCATTCTCATTTAAACCTGAAAAAATAGCCAAAAAAACACAATTTTTGTAACTGGGCGGGACTACCCGACACATTTTGAAAAGAGCTGAAAAACATGTTTTTTTTAATTTATATTTTTTTAAGTTTAACTATTCTTTTTTTGGTTTATTCTTTTTGCAATATTTAATTAGATGATAAAACAATAGAAACATACAAAAATGTTGATTATTACTCAGTATTAAACAGATATATAAGCAATACTCCTTAAGTGAGCGGGGCTACCCGACTCTCCCCTATATATACTCCACACGTCTGTATCTTTTGAAAGAATTAAAATACAAAATTGATCTCCAATATACAAATAGAATGGGAAGAAACCTCTTAACTGTTTCGTTTTCAATGCAAATATTTGTCCCATACAAGGGCGGCGCCAGTAGGGGGTCAGGGGGGGCTGGAGCACCCCCGTCGGGCATGGCCAGCCCCTCCATCGGGAAAAATTTAAAGTCTCGTCGGGAAAATAGTCTGGTCACATTTTTTTTTCTAAAAAATGTCAAAAATCCAATTTACAAATGCCTAATAAAAAATTTTGTAGTTGACTTTTTATTTATTTATTTTTAAGAATTAGTAACAAAATTTAGTAAAATATATTGTAAATTCTATGTAATTGTAGTTTCACTGCACTACTCCTAACTTTGCTCATACATTGTTAAACTACAGTCTGGATGCGATTAGACATGGTTGAAATTGAAGACTTTTCGAAGACCCATAGAAATCCTTTCCCCTCAAACACATCTTGATTTTCTTGGAAACTTATCTTTCAAACTGCTATTCTTTTTTCTCGAGAACTGAGGAGGGGATAGATAATCACCCCTCTTTACTGCGAGAATAACTGACAAAAGCCTGAGGGACAGAAAGAGAGAGGCAGGTCCTCTTTACAAATTCTTTTTTATGCAACATGTTTATTAATGGTTTATGGGATCACATAATTGCTTTGTGAAATTTTCAAGCAAAATGAAAGTAAAAGAATAAAATAAAAAAAATTCAGTTTTAATATTCTCATTTTTTTAATACTTTTAAATGAGGAAAATCATTTACTTATTCGGATTTTATATTTATATAAGGATTTATATAAGGTTTATATTTTAATCAACGCATTAAATAAGCAGTCGGAAAAAAAAGAAAAACAAACAGTAACAAAACATTTGTAATTTTTTTTAATTTTTTTGGCAGATTTAATTTTTTTTTTTTTTATCATTTTCTTAGTAGTAAAAAGATTGTTGATTGATTCAGAGAAACAATTAAACTGTCCGTATTCAATATCTTAAAATATATATTAATCAACATAATAGATTCTCATTGACTTATTTTATGTACAGTGTATGAAATGGAATAAGGGAACACCTTAATTAACTTTTGATTTAATCGCATATTCACGTATAAAGAGTCAATACCATATTTTTACGAAAAAGAGCACTAAAGCGCATTTTGTTCAGGATAAACATGCAAGTTTGTTAAAAGTTTAGTTTTAGGTTTTTAATTTTCAAAATGCGGAAACAGCCGCAATCTGGAAGATGATAGTGTCCAAAGGGTAGACGGTAAAAAAGGTCCCGGAAAAAAAGGTACGGAAAAAAAGGTCCCGGTAAAAAAGGTCCCTGGAAAAAAAGGTACGGAAAAAAGGGTCCCTGGAAAAAAAAGTGCCGGAAAAAAAGGTCCCGGTAAAAAAGGTACCTTCATAGGGAAAATCTGTAGGGATATTTCCCCTCTCGCTTTCTGGGGATCATGAATGCTTCTCGCTGTTTGAATGAATATTATTTTTATCTGTAATAATTCAGATAAGATCATTGAGGTAAGGAGAAGGGTAAGGGGGGGGGGGAAACTTATGGGCTGGTTGTATTACTCTTTTTTTTTTTCAAATTTTATTTCATTCATTTATTCTTCTTTGATTACTTTTTAAAGCGGGAAGATACTATTTAAATTTTTCAATAATGTTTTACTTTTTTTTTGTAATTTTTTTAAATGAAAAATGTGTTATTTTCTATTTAAAATTATATTTTGTGAAGAAGTTACTAATGTGAGGCATAAAGTAGCCAATCGGGGGAGTTGGGAGGATTTATGTGTTGGATGTTTATTCGTGATTGGAGGTGAAAGTATTGGTCCTTTTTAATTAGTTGAAAACGCACGACACAAAAAAAAAAAAAAAAAAAAAAAAAAAAAAAAAAAAAAAGCATGCACGGAAGAGCAAAAAGCGCTTCAATCTAATCTTCTCATTTCAAATATTTTCCTCTACAGAATTTTCCCTACACAGGTACCTTTTTCACCGGGACCTTTTTTTCCGGGACCTTTTTTTCCATGTACCTTTTTTTCCGGGACCTTTTTTTCCGTACCTTTTTTTCCGGTACCTTTTTTTCCTAGAATCTGTCCAAAGTTATGGCAAAAAGGGAGATGGAAAGTTTGGGTCCTTTAATTTTAACTTCATACTTCGATTATTGCGCATTATCTCGAGAACTTCTTGAGTGTATTGAAAAATGTATACATTAAATTACAAAAAAAAAAGAAGAAAAAAAATTATGCACAAATTTTTAGGCAAAAATAATTTTAAATAATTATTTGTTATTTTTTACTAGTTTATTAAATAATAATAAAATATATTGAATTGCATGTTCTACATATTTTTACATCCTTTTAATTTCAAAACACAAACTTTCAGAGCAATCGATCGATTAGTTTCTGAGTTCAAATTTTAAAAACGTCGGTTTGTTTAAATTTCATTTATCTTTAATTATTCAATCAATTTTATTCAAATTTTGTATTTTACAATTTAAAATTACCTTCCACAAAATAATATAAAAATTTGTATATCTTGCTATTTTATTTTATTCTATCCGTCGTTGAACAGCTTACCTAATTTTCAGGTTTACGACTACTAAAGTTTCACTCCGTAGCCTTGTAATTTTGAACCAGAGCCATTTTTAAGGATGGGCTCATTGGGCCCTGGCGCAGGGCCCCGAGTTCTGATGGGGCCCCCGAAAAGTCTAAAATCTCATTGCATTAATTTTTTTTTTTTTTTTTTTTTTTTTTTTTTTTTTTAATTTTTTTTTTTTTAATTCTAGCTTATTTATAACTCAAGAGGGCCACCAGATCACACTTTTTTCTTCTTTTCTCAAATTCTCAATTAAATATTCTACTCAAACAATGCAACTCAAACAATAAAAAATTTATGCACAACTAGAAAAAATTCCAAAAATTCGAACTTACTACTACTAATGTTTAATTCCGTAGCCTTGTAATTTTGAACCTAATCCAGCAGACAAGAGAAGTCCAGGATCAAGTAGTGGAATAAATTTTTGCATTCGTGGAGGACGTTTTGATAGCCCGCATTTGAGTTACATGGAGAGGAAAACCACGAAATCCTCCTACGGTTAGTCTGATACCAAGGGAACTCTAAGAAATGATCCGCTTACCACTGAGGATATTTCACGTCAGCACTGTGGTCGGTAAAAGCCGGGTGTGGAATTCATATCACTCAGCCATCACTGGGATTCGAACTCGGTACCTCATTCGGAGGAGAATGCTCTATCCCTTGAGTCCAACTTTATTGAGTAATAACTCTGCGGCAGGTACCAATTTTCCAATTTTATTGATTGGTACCAATTTTATTGATTTACTTAAATTTAATCACCTTCAAAATGTAAATGGTAATTCAATCGTAATTTTTGTAGAAAAAAAGGGAAATAAACCGTTTTTCCTCTAAACCTGCAATGAATGCAGAAGCAACCACGAGGGTTAGTGAGCAAAATGAACAGGTAGCGGAGCCTTCCAGTTCTTTAAATAATTGTTAAATTACTAGTTATTAACATGCATACTTAAAAAAATACGAAAAACATTTTTCAGTATTAAGAAATAATGATTAAAAACTGCCATCAGCTGGAATAGAGCCCCCGATCTCACAGTTTTGTGTTAGATTTCATAATCATCAGCCCCAAATATACAAGCCTGCCTTGCGGATATTTTTTAAAAAATTTTTTTAAATTCAATAAATTAAGTCATTTGAATACTTAACATTCTTAAAAATGCTTTCCAAATTGATCAGTTCATTTAGAAGTAAACCATAATTCGGCTTATCTTATTCATTTTCAGCTTATGTATATACACCAAAAATTATTCAAAACAAGATTAGATATAACTCAAGGACTGCAAACTTAACTGTCGGATATAAAACCTTATTTAAGATTGAAAATGGTAAAACGAGGAAAAATCTACATTCCTCGAATTAAATATTTTAAAAATAGTCTGTTTTTAGGTTATAATATTCGTAATTACCTTAATAAACTTTAATCGTAATGTGGGGGTTCCGCCGATGGAAGACATTTAATATACATACACACTAACACTTTATATCAATTAGCAATTAGTTTTAGAATTACAATTATAGAATAATTATTATAAGATTATTATAGAATTAATAATTATTATAGAGTGAAAGGTTTTAAAAGACAAATATTTGTTAATGTTTAATATTTAATCTATGAAAAAACATAACACATATTGAAATCTAACGAATGGCCCCTGATAAATTTCGTGACAAAAAAAAGAAAAAAAAATTGAAGCTTGATTGATTTCCGGATTTTAGAAACACCTTCTAGTTTTACTATTCAATCAAATTGGTTTCGATGTCGTTCATCCCACCTGTCTCACTAGTGATTCAGCATATATTGATATCATTTTTGTTTCGTTCTTACTTAATATTAATTTGCTTGCGACAATTATTTTTTTACGTATTAATTGTTTAAATATTAATTGATTTTTGAATTGACAATTTCAATCATCTCTTAGGTATTTAAAACTGTAGCATATCACATGAAAATATTAAGTATATATCATTTTTACAATAAAGTAAAATGAAAAAGAATTCTGATCCTTAGGAACAGATATTAAATAGTCTCATGATCGAATGATGGAGCATAATTACCTTTTAAACAAATCAATTTTTTTTTTTTACCTTTTAAACTAAAAATTTGCTTATTTTTATATAACTTATTAATACTCAAATTATTCAAAAGATGATATGACAACGAAGTTTTTTTTTTATTCAGTCATTCATTTATATTTTTTCCACTTCTTTATTTATTTTTATTTCATTAAATTAAATGCACACGGTTAAAATAAAAACAAAGCTGTCAAATTTTTATATATAGTTTCGATTTATAACTTTAAGAAATTGCTTCGACTTTGATTAGGAAATTTAAAAACCTTATTAATGAAAAAATTGAGAAGCCTTATTAACTTTAAACACATAATAACAACAAAAAGGAGTTAAAAATAGAATGATCAATAAACAATAAAATCGTAAGCTAACTAAATTAATTAATTTCGTGTACGAACTATAATATTACAAATTAAACATATTTCATATTTAGGGGAAACATGGAAAATTTGATCATACAGGAGTTTTAGACAATTTTTTTCTCATGTTGTAACATTTTTTTAGCTGATGATCATTTGATTTCAATGCTCTATTAAACAAAATCATATGTTGTTTCTGTCTATTAGCAGTAAGTAAAATTAAAATTAAATTACATTTGTTATATCAATTTTATCCGGAACAGATCAAATCAAGAGTTTTGGCCTTGGTTTCGCCAAGGTTTTGGCAAACAGGCCAGTCAAAGAGGGAATTGAATAGTGGCCCGCCATTTAAATAAATAAACAAAACAAAAAAAATCTCAATTTATGTATAAAAAACTGCTCAAATCTTTCACGTTTTGATTGATTTACCAAAATTGATTTAATAGAAACATTTGCTTACCTCCATGTGAAAGATTTATGTCTTCTTAATATCCTACGAAAAGTTGATATAGAAATTCCTATTTCATTCTCTTGCGATTGATTTGAAAAATAACAGAATTAAATCAACTACAATAATTAAATAAAGTAAACAATTATGCTAGTTGAAACATTTAGGATGATTAAAGGAAAGAAAAGCTTTTATAATAAATTAGAAAAAATATCTTCTAAATTTTGTAAGAGAGAAAAATTCGAATTGAACGAGTCCCAATTTAAGGACAGTATGGAAATCTCAAGACAGATTCTAACAAGACCCTCCCCCTATCTACAGCCCTAGAAATGTTTTCTTCTTAGAAATTTATGACCAGAAATCAAACAAAAGGGTGTTTCTGTGGATATCTGATATTTCCGAAGTTAGGAGAAAAGAGCCCCTAGGCAATATCAAGAAGCTAAAAACATATTTTCACAGTGTAAAGTGAGGAGGCTATTTAACAACTCTGTGGGTGGTAGCTCCAAAAGGGGGGATATTTTCATCAGTAGAAAAAGCGTTTTATTGCTCTTTTGGTTAGAAAAGTGAAGAATAACAATTATTTTATGTTTGTAAGCACTTCGATTAGATTTTGAAAAGCATCCAACTATGTAAAAAAGAAAAAATAATCTGAATAAATCTCTGAATAAAACTTTAAAAAAAGAAGAAAAAAGTGTGATCTGGTGGCCCTCTTGAGTTATAAATAAGCTAGAATTAAAAAAAAAAAAAAAAAAAAAAAAAAAAAAAAATTAATGCAATGAGATTTTAGACTTTTCGGGGGCCCCATCAGAACTCGGGGCCCTGCGCCAGGGCCCAATGAGCCCATCCTTAAAAATGGCTTTGGTTCAAAATTACAAGGCTACGGAGTGAAACTTTAGTAGTCGTAAACCTGAAAATTAGGTCAGCTGTTCAACGACGGATAGAATAAAATAAAATAGCAAGATATACAAATTTTTATATTATTTTGTGGAAGGTAATTTTAAATTGTAAAATACAAAATTTGAATAAAATTGATTGAATAATTAAAGATAAATGAAATTTAAACAAACCGACGTTTTTAAAATTTGAACTCAGAAACTAATCGATCGATTGCTCTGAAAGTTTGTGTTTTGAAATTAAAAGGATGTAAAAATATGTAGAACATGCAATTCAATATATTTTATTATTATTTAATAAACTAGTAAAAAATAACAAATAATTATTTAAAATTATTTTTGCTTAAAAATTTGTGCATAATTTTTTTTTTTCTTTTTTTTTTGTAATTTAATGTATACATTTTTCAATACACTCAAGAAGTTCTCGAGATAATGCGCAATAATCGAAGTATGAAGTTAAAATTAAAGGACCCAAACTTTCCATCTCTCTTTTTGCCATAACTAGATTCTAGGAAGGATTCTAGATTCTAGGATTCTAGATTCTAGACAGATTCTAGGAAAAAAAGGTACCGGAAAAAAAGGTACGGAAAAAAAGGTCCCGGAAAAAAAGGTCCCGGTGAAAAAGGTACCTGTGTAGGGAAAATTCTGTAGAGGAAAATATTTGAAATGAGAAGATTAGATTGAAGCGCTTTTTGCTCTTCCGTGCATGCTTTTTTTTTTTTTTTTGTGTCGCGCGTTTTCAACTAATTAAAAAGGACCAATACTTTCACCTCCAATCACGAATAAACATCCAACACATAAATCCTCCCAACTTCCCCGATTGGCTACTTTATGCCTCACATTAGTAACTTCTTCACAAAATATAATTTTAAATAGAAAATAACACATTTTTCACTTAAAAAAATTACAAAAAAAAAAGTAAAACATTATTGAAAAATTTAAATAGTATCTTCCCGCTTTAAAAAGTAATCAAAGAAGAATAAATGAATGAAATAAAATTTGAAAAAAAAAAGAGTAATACAACCAGCCCATAAGTTCCCCCCCCCCTTACCCTTCTCCTTACCTCAATGATCTTATCTGAATTATTACAGATAAAAATAATATTCATTCAAACAGCGAGAAGCATTCATGATCCCCAGAAAGCGAGAGGGGAAATATCCCTACAGATTTTCCCTATGAAGGTACCTTTTTTACCGGGACCTTTTTTTCCGGCACTTTTTTTTCCAGGGACCCTTTTTTCCGTACCTTTTTTTCCAGGGACCTTTTTTACCGGGACCTTTTTTTCCGTACCTTTTTTTCCGGGACCTTTTTTACCGTCTACCCTTTGGACACTATCATCTTCCAGATTGCGGCTGTTTCCGCATTTTGAAAATTAAAAACCTAAAACTAAACTTTTGACAAACTTGCATGTTTATCCTGAACAAAATGCGCTTTAGTGCTCTTTTTCGTAAAAATATGGTATTGACTCTTTATACGTGAATATGCGATTAAATCAAAAGTTAATAAAGGTGTTCCCTTTTTCCATTTCATACACCGTACATAAAATAAGTCAATGAGAATCTATTATGTTGATTAATATATATTTTAAGATATTGAATACGGACAGTTTAATTGTTTCTCTGAATCAATCAACAATCTTTTTACTACTAAGAAAATGATAAAAAAAATAATAAATTAAATCTGCCAAAAAAATTAAAAAAAATTACAAATATTTTGTTACTGTTTGTTTTTCTTTTTTTTCCGACTGCTTATTTAATGCGTTGATTAAAATATAAACCTTATATAAATCCTTATATAAATATAAAATCCGAATAAGTAAATGATTTTCCTCATTTAAAAGTATTAAAAAAATGAAAATATTAAAACTGAATTTTTTTTATTTTATTCTTTTACTTTCATTTTGCTTGAAAATTTCACAAAGCAATTATGTGATCCCATAAACCATTAATAAACATGTTGCATAAAAAAGAATTTGTAAAGAGGACCTGCCTCACTCTTTCTGTCCCTCAGGCTTTTGTCAGTTATTCTCGCAGTAAAGAGGGGTGATTATCTATCCCCTCCTCAGTTCTCGAGAAAAAAGAATAGCAGTTTGAAAGATAAGTTTCCAAGAAAATCAAGATGTGTTTGAGGGGAAAGGATTTCTATGGGTCTTCGAAAAGTCTTTAATTTCAACCATGTCTAATCGCATCCGGACTGTAGTTTAACAATGTATGAGCAAAGTTAGGAGTAGTGCAGTGAAACTACAATTACATAGAATTTACAATATATTTTACTAAATTTTGTTACTAATTCTTAAAAATAAATAAATAAAAAGTCAACTACAAAAATTTTTATTAGGCATTTGTAAATGAATTTTTGACATTTTTTAGAAAAAAAAATGTGACCAGACTATTTTCCCGACGAGACTTTAAATTTTTCCCGATGGAGGGGCTGGCCATGCCCGACGGGGGTGCTCCAGCCCCCCCTGACCCCCTACTGGCGCCGCCCTTGGCCATTTTACACTTTTGGTTATTATAAATCAACCTCAAATGTATTTTTTGACACTTGGAAAGGTTATTTTTTATTAACGTCATGTGTTCCGTGTTCTACCTTAGGTTATTATTTCGTAACCTTAAATACATATTTTTGTATATTTAGAAGTATTAATTTATCAACCTATAAGATGCGACATTTTTAACTTCAGGCTTATATAGCTCAACCTAAAGCTATTTTTTTAAATTCTTACGAAGGTAATAATTCCCAAACGTGAGGTGTTATACGGTTCACCTAGTTAATTAATTTTTTGCCCTCACGATATAAGGAATATAATAGATATAAAGATATTATATGTATTGTATGAAGAATAATGCATATCATTACGTTTTTTCACTAGTAGAGATCTTCATTTATCAACCTAACGTTTTTAATATTAAACCTTCGATAGTAATTGCTTCTTTTGTTAAGCTATAAAAGAAAGTTTCAGATGCATAATTCTTCTGTAATTTTAATAGATTGAATTAACTCATCTTGAAATAACAGTTATCTAAATTCTACTGTAAAGAAAAATTATTTGTGTGAACTGATATTCTTGGAAGATAGTTGTCTAAGGTGCTTGAATTTTTAAAGCTATAAAACTGCAAATTTAAATAATTAGTCAGCTGAAATTCAAATTACTTTTATTTAAAACTAAAATTTCATTTTTCTTACAAATCAACAAAATTATTTTAAATACTGTTTCCGTCTACCTGTTGAAACTTGGAAGTATTGGAACCTAAAAGAAAAAAAAATTATTAGTAAGA
Organism: Parasteatoda tepidariorum; assembly: GCF_982258835.1. Lineage (NCBI taxonomy): Eukaryota > Metazoa > Arthropoda > Arachnida > Araneae > Theridiidae > Parasteatoda > Parasteatoda tepidariorum. The sequence continues at coordinate 72,655,663 of NC_141755.1, read as the reverse complement.
AAGTCATATTTACAATAATAGTGGCAGGTTTTAAAATATTAGAAATTGTTTTTATAATGATTTAAGTTAACTGGATGAAACTAATTTTCTTTTTCAGATAAATAGACCGAATTTTTGGGTTTACTACAACTAATGTTCAACACCGTAGCCTTGTAATTTTGAACCCAATCCAGAAGATAAGGAAACTCCTGTATCTAGTATTGGGAGAAATTTGCCTTCGTGGAGGACTTTTTTTGATGGAACTAACCCGCATTTGCGTTGCGCTACATGGAGAGGAATTCGTATCGACCAGCCATCGCTGGGAAACGAACCTGGTTCACCTCATTGGGAGGTGAACGTGCTATCCCCTGACCCATCGCGGCTCCCCTCTTCATATTATGCTATAAATGTGAAACTTGGTCAGATTTATTGCTGAAATGTGCTAAACAACTAGAAGTTGCAAAATTATAAATGAATTATAGGCCGCACACTGAAGCCTGATATGGTTCCATTGTGCGCCCCTCGCAAAATTATGGACGTGTCAGTGACACGGAGTTGAACAATATTGATCTTTATAATACCAACGGCTATTCAACGCCGATTATAAAATAAAATAAAAGGATTTAAAGATATGCATGTAATATGTGTTTTACAATAATATATGCATAATCTAAATTTTGTTGCTAAATAATTTGCAACCTTTATTTTATTTATTTGTATTTTCTCCGTGCCTCTGGTATTCTTTGTTATATTAAATTTAAAATTTTGATGCATGAAATGATTATATACAATCAATGGTTATATGCAATTGATAAATATTAAGAGAAAATGAAATGTATACATAAATTTTGGCGACTAAAAAGCTTTTGTTTAATTTTTCAGCTTTATTTATTTATTTGTAAATTCGATGATAGTTAATTTAGTAAATTTTAGTCTAAATTTCTGGAAGTAGCCATTTTATGTTCGTCAGATGAAATTAAGCCTCGATTACTGGAAGTTCCGAAAAGACATCCCTTAACGTATATTTTGAAAAACTTTGTGAAAATTTAAGACAAAAATAAATGTATAATAGGATTCGTCCCGCAGTGAACTGATCGTTAAGACACGGTTCCCAGCAGATCATCGAAGTCAAGCGTCACTGGCTACTGTCAGTGTGCGGGTGGGTGATCACTTGGATCAGTCTGCGTAGGGACCGAGGGTGTGCGGTATTGGTCCTCGTTAAACTGTGCTACCGTAAAGTGCTCGACTTCGCGCAGGTCATCGGGCTACCGAAGCGGGGGTGCATACCCTCCGCAGAGGATCAAAATTGTGATGGCATGTCTTCGGATCATCCTCCGGGATGTTTCCCAGACCGTCGCCAATAGCCCATTGCGCAGCTCTAGTGCGACGTAAATTAACAACAACAGCATAATAGGATTCGCAAATAAAAATTTAAATCAGGAAAGAAAAAAAAGCTTCCGAAGTGTGATAAATCACTTAGTGAGTGAGTGTACAAGAAATTCAAACTTGCTTGATTGCTGGTAGACACTTGGAAAGTTTTTCCAATCACCGTCTTTCATCACAAAAGACGAAAAAAATTTACAACCAAACAAAACAGGCTTAGTAATTGTAGTGCACTCGCCTTCTTCAACAGTGATTTGTCAACTTTCGATGGCCTTCCTTTGATTTTTAATTGCTTAAATATTAATTTGGAATCCTAAATGTATATAATTCTTTATCGTTATTTTTGATGGAGTCTTTAAATGAATTTCGATAACCCGATGTATTATTAAATTATATCATCAAATACTTTCCCGTATAAGAATTCAAACTGAATAATCATTTGTTATTTTAAAAAAAATGCAGGTTATTTTTTTAAGCACGAAAAGTCTTATGAAAAGAAAAATTTTGAAAAAAATTTTACGTTATGTTTTTTTTATTCTGTTTCAATGTTCATTTTTTTTTTCCTTTTAAATTCTATGGCTATATAATTCTTGTGCGTGTAAGGGATGAATAAGCGATGATTTAAAAGCAGTTTACATCAAGAAAATAACGCTCGCTTGAAATAGAGATTTTTTTTTCAGAATTCGGACTCTAACAAATACCTATTTGTTTTAATCGTAAATTTAAATACACGAGTATAGTGAAAAATTTTAATGCTACAGTCAACTCTGCCCCCCTCCCCGGTTCCACGGTACCTGGTGTTTCTTATCAAGTAAAGGGAACAACGAAAACAAAAAGATAAAAAAAAAATCAAGTCATTCTCTAATTAGAGTGTAATGCTAAATAACGTTGACAGGTATGCTAGATAACGTTTCCACCAAGATAGAAGTCTCAATCTTGGGTCTTATCTTCTTTATAAGATAAATAAAAACTAAAAAGTTTCATTTAATTATGGGACTGAATTGAATTAATTATGGACTCGAATTGAAAGTCTTGCTAAGTAAAAGTCTGCTACAAAAAAGAAATAAAAATTCTCAAATTTCGACCAAGTGTTCAGCATTAGATTAGGAAAAAACTAAAAAGTTTACTAGAAAAGTTAAAGTTAATATTTTGACATTATCGGGGTAATCAACTATTTGACAGTAATGTGAAATAACACTTTCCATCCAAGTTAGAAGTATCAAATCATATGTTCCTTATCAGGATATATTTAAAAAAAAAAGTTTATTTCAATATTTGGAAATTATCGCAGTACCACAATTGACAATAATGCTAAATAACCCTGCAATTACTTCCAAGTGTTTGGCGCAGCATAGCCGATTAAGACTCTTGTGTTATTATAAAGTGAGGAGGTGACTTCATGAAAGTCATATGGAAGACTATAAGTGGAACTGCGTAGTGGCGAGTTCTCTAACCTTTGTGAGCATGGCATCTTGTAATGACAGAGCCGTCTTTAAGGATGAGCCTAATGGGCCCCTAAAAAGTCAAAGGTTTCATCACACAAATTTTTTTTTCTCCATCCTAACTGATTCTTAAAAAAAAAAGTGTTAATGAGTGAGAAAGACTGAGATGAAATATTAAAAGAAATAATTGGTTCAGCCATACGTCTCATCAATAATTATTGATGAGACGTGTGGCTCTTTAATAAAGACATGTAAATAAATGGTAAAAAAGGGGAATGAAAAACAAGTTTGTTTAAAAAAATTATTAGGTATTGTAAATAATAAAAAATCCTATCCTTTATAAAAAATTTAATCTTCAACCTTGATTCAAATTATAATTGATTCAAAAATAGCTTTTAATATTTTAATAGTTTGTTTAGCTAACATTTCTATGCTTTTAGGAGATTATTAAAAGAAGTTTTTGACTGTAAATTAAAGGAATATCAGTAGTTTAAAAATAAGAAACAGAAATTTGAAGGAATTTAAACTTTACCGCAAATTGGTGAAGCAATGATCTCATTTCTTCTATTTTAGTTCAGGATATTTTTATGTTATTTTAGGGAGAATATTTTTTTATAATATTCTAACCAAATTTTTAAAATTATCTCTCTTTTAACTGAAAAACATAATTTGAAGTTCAGTAGTACAATTAGTTTTTAAATTTTGATTTCCGATGTGAAAAAAGTGCTTCAACGAACAGTGCTTGAAAAACAAAAAGTTTCAAAGCATTGGACTATTGTCTCCTAGTGTTCTTTCTTATTTATTGATTTAAGAAAGATTGAATCATTTGTCAATCATGAGCATTAAATATGATGTCTTACAGGAAATTGATTTTAATGATGTGACAGAAGACTTTGCCTCTTAAAAAGTACGAAAAGTATTGTTACGTTAAACTTTCTATACGAATAATGTATTAAAGCTTTCACAATAATGTATTTGGTTTTCATCATTAAAATAAAATAATTTTTAAAAAATTAATCAAAATTAAACTTTTTTTTATTTATAAAAATTACTCATAAAGGGCACCCAAAGACATGCCCAGGGCCCATTAAAAAATAAAAACGGCTGATGAATAAGTAGATGTCCTCGGCCACCGACACCAAATGGAACTCCATGGAACGAAGCGGGTAAAAATAAACAGCACAAAGCTTACCGAAACTTTATGATAATATTCGATTTCGATAACATTAGTGTTTCTGTCAACAAGTAAGGTTTCTGTGCACGTAAATGAATTCTCTCTCATGTATTTGTTTATTCCTAATTAATGCATTCATTCTCTTGAATTGTGTTTAATATTGGAAATAACTGTATTAACTTGACTGCAAGAAATTGTCTACTATATTATCCAGTGTAAGGACTCTGAATAAAGCTTCCTTCAATAATAAAGGAAACAAATGTGTATATATCTTTCACAATTAGATCTAATTTAAAATCTCTACTTGTCTTACAGTTGAGAGGCCTTATTTATAAAGCGTATGTGAAAAATCATTGACTGAGAAAAGCAATTTTAAGAAACTTTAATCTTTTACATTCTGGAGAACAGGCTTATTTATGCAGTCTGTTCACTTAGAAAGGTAATCACTATTCCTAACGGTAAAAAGCTTTATTTATGCATAATGGATACAAAAAAGTGTAAATTAAAGAACAATGTTTTTCATACTGAGAAGACTCATTCATGCACTGTATGCAATAAAATATTTAGAGAAAAAGGAAATTTAATTAAACACTCTCTTGTCCATACTGGAGAAAAACCTTATTCATGCAATATATGTGATAAAACATTCTCACAGAAAACTCATTTATCAGAACATTATTTTATTCATTCTAGGGAAAAGCCATATTCATGTCATGTGTGTAATAAACCTTTCTCTCGTAAAGGAGTTTTAAATAGACATTATATTATTCATACTGGAAAGAAGCCTTATTCATGCAGTGTATGTGATAAAACATTCTCACAGAAAGCTCATTTAAGAGAACATTATCTTGTTCATTCGATTTCTAGGGAAAAAAAGGAAAAGTCGTATTTATGTAGTGTGTGTGATAAAACATTCTCTCGTAAAGGCAATTTAAATAAACATTACATTGTTCATACTGGAGAGAAACCTTATTCATGCAGTGTGTGTGATAAAACATTCTCTCTTAAAGGTAGTTTAGATAAACATTGTATTGTTCATACTGGAGAAAAGCCATATTCGTGCAATGTGTGTGGTAAAACATTCTCATTTAAATCTGGGTTAAATAGTCATTCTCTTGTTCATAGTGGAGAAAAACATTATTCATGCAGTGTATGTGATAAAACATTTAACTGGAAAATCAGTTTAAATGAACACTTTCTTATTCATATTGGAGAAAAACCTTATTCATGCAGTTTGTGCAATAAATCTTTCACCAGTAAATATTCTTTTAATAAACATTTTAGTCTACATTCTGGAGAGAGGCATAAAAAAGTGAATAAATCTTACACACATAAATACAGTTTAAATGAAGTAAGACTTGAAATTAATGGTGGTCCGTCGGTCTGGGATAAATAAATTTGACATGAACCACCATGAAATAATTGTCTCTTGGACCAGTGACCTATCACTAAAATTCTCAGCAAATAGGTTAAAATGATGTAAAAGAATATTTATTTAAGTTTTTCTATAGAAAAAAGAATAATTTCAATGTATAGTTTGAAGATGTCTTTATTATGTTATATCATAAGTTTGGAAGTCTTTTTTTTTTTTTAATTAATATTTTTGTTCAATTTTCAAATCTATAAAATCTCATTTCGTTATTCAAAACTCTTACTACCTATAAAAACTAAAAACATTATTTCACATTGAAATACCTATACTTTTCTTGTTTAACTTTTAAAATTAACACTTGTAAGATTGCTTATGTGCATTAAATTAAATTTTTGGTCTTTAAATGACTTTTTTTATTTAGCAAAAAAAATTTAAACTCATAAATGCTATCATTCTTTTACTTATAGCTATTCAAATAAGTTACATTAATATTTGGATAAAAATAGTGCACAAGTTCTAAAAATATGTTCTGAAAAAACTATAAAATGAATTTCAGTTGATTGAGAAGTTCTTCAGTGTATAACAAGAGAGATGAATTAGCAATTTGGATAAATTTTAAGCTGACATTCTCATTCCCTCATTTAAATTTATGAAGTAAAGTTTTTTCTAAAAATGTATTGATAAGTGATTTTTACTGACAGGGTAGTTAAAAAACATCTATAGTTACTTTACTTTTATTTGAGGGAATTATCCTTAGAAGCAAATAATGCTTATTTTCTTATTCCCTCATTGTGAAAGAATGGTATTTTTGTAATTTATGAAGTGAATTTATTTTCTAAAAATGCTATAAGTGTTCTAATTTTCTCTTATAAGATAATTTAAGAATATGTAACATAATATAAGAATATATAACATAATATACAACAATATATTTTTTAATTTTATTTACGGGTATAAATTTAAAAAAGCAAAAAAATATGCTTTTTACTATCATTCCCTCATTATGAAAAAATGTTACTTATGTGAGAGATTGGTTCTAATGTTTTTAAATTCAAGTTATTTTATTTGGTATTTAAATTTTAAAGTAATTAAACACTGACATAAACTTAAATATATTTATAAACATCATTATTTTAAACATGTTTATAATAAAAATTATTCCCACACTTTCTCACTTTAATAAAAACATGTAATTTTATATTTCTTTTAATATTAAGCATGACTGCCATGTTTTTCTTCTTTTTCCTCCTGTATCTTATCACAAAAAAATAAGAAATATCAGAAATTTTTTTTCTTGCTGGCTGACACTACTTGAAAATAGACTTTTCGTAAATGAACCTATTTATTGAGACAAAAGGGATGGTTTGCACAAAATATCATACATTTAAATGTTACATATCTGTAATTTTTCATCTTGTTTTACTTTAATGCCTTTTTTTAAAAATATTTAATATATTGTTCAACTTTTGATAAAAATGCAATATTAAATTTCAATATTGTGAGTGTTAAGAATCTTTTTGGACGAAAAGTTTAACCAAAATAAAATAAAAAATATGAATTTATCATCATGTAATATTATATTAAAAATATTATTATTAATCACTTGATTTGATTTATTCAGCCAAAAAAGAACATATATTGATTTAATAATTTCAAATGGGAATCTACAACAAAATCTTCATTTGTAGATGGACTCGTACTGTTTGATGTTGATTATTTCTTGCTATAACTTTTTACTTAATCAATTTTACACATTTCTTTTTGTCACTGCAATTCTGATTGAATCCTGACATTTGCAAATTTTTCTTCTAGTCTCATGTTGTCAAAAATTAGTTACATCACTTTTACAAACCTGCATAAAAAAACTTCAGAACCATATGAACAAGAACTCTGGCATAATAATAAGGGTATTAAAATTAAAGCAAAAAAAGAAGAATAACATTAATGGAATTGTATGAAAGCTTCAAAACAAACTTGGTGAAAGATTTGCAGGATTCTGTGAATTGACAGCCTCAAGTTTCGTAGAATCCTGTAAATTAGCGCAAAAATCTCCAGCTTGGAAAATCTGAATCTTTGGATATTCAGTATATGTGCATGTAGAAAATTATATGTTCAACGCTCACAAAAATCAGGGAAAATATCTTTTTTACCAGAAAATCCGGAACGTTACATACTACGCTTGTATCTTTGGCAATTTATGGCTCAAAAAATTCCATAAAGCTTGCGCTCAGATTAAAAATCTTCGAGCCAACTTGACATCTCGTTGATTACAAATTTTAAGTGTAACTATTGAAGAATAAAACACACATAATAATTGAGAGACTTCAGCTTTCTATGTGTAAAATAAATTTGTAATGTTTTTTTATAAATATTAAATTTTTGCTTATATATCTGTAAACTTTTAAATAAGACTTTGAAACACAAATCCTTGTAATGAAACTTTTGAATATACCCTTGATAAAGAATAGTTCTTTTTAAATAAAAAAAATTGTAAGATCTAGATGTTTTTTAAAAGTTAATTGAAATCAGCTTGAATTACAGAATATAAAATTACCATAGCTGACCATGAAGTTTATTCTTATTTACTTTGAGGTTGAAGAGCAGAAGGCTATAATGCCCAAAAGCCACATATCACCTTGGCCCAAAGTTATGTTTATCTGCCATAAACTTTAAATGAACATATTTAAGAATATATTCAGTATTACTTTCTGATAGTCTCAAATATGACTGCTATACATTTCTATATAACAAAACAATTAACATTTGTAGATTTAAAAATGCTCGCCAGATTAAAAATACTGGTACACAAAATACTCTCAAGTCTTTTATTGTTTCAATATACAAAGATTTACAATATTTTAATACAAAGTAGAATTGCAAGTTATGCTGCGAATACAAACATTAAATTTATAACAAATCACTTATTGCTAATGTTGGGCATTCAGTTATTGATACAAATCTTAAAGCCACAGCTGTTATATGTAGAATAATAATACCATCTGATAACAGCTTCATAACTGTACTTGGAGCTCCTTCTTACTGAAGCGCTTTGAGACTTTTCTTGAGGGGTGCTTATCATCGCCTTTATTCAAATGACCCTCCCTAATAAACTTTCCTAAGGATAAAAAATTTAAATTAATTTTCCTGATAAATGAAAGTAAAATAGCAACAACCACAAAATTTAGTTAAACAGATCTGCCACATACACACACACAAAAAATTTATTTCTCACTTCAATTTAATTAGCCATAAGCAGCAAACATTAAGATCTCTAATGTCATTTTTTTCTAATAAATGTTAAGCGACTTGCTTAAAAATATTATTGAAAACTAGTACATTATGACATTGTCATACATATCTATTTTTAAATTTAGTGCAAACCTTATTAATCATCAACCAAAACTATTGTACGGAAATTGAGTGGTAAAAAATTACGAACTGCTACCAGTTTTTCTGATAAAAATATCAAACTTTTAAGCACATGAAAAAAAAACTGCTTCTTTGACAAAAATAAAGATAGAATGAATCCCAAAAAATTTAATAATTAGGGATGTACCTACTGATTTTAGACAAATACTGAACAAACCAATAACTTAGTCTGCTACTATTTTTCAGCAATGCGCCAAATATATTTAAAGGTATTTTAACAACTACACCTTTATGTTAATATTCTTCTAACTTTTTAATGTTTAATAAGGACATTAAATCAAAAGGAAACTATGATAAAATTTAAATTCAAGGAATAGTGACACATAATCTTAGATTCTGACCAGGACAACAAACTTATTTCTGAAACCTTAAAAAATTGGATTAAAACATCTGGTTCATAAATGTTTAACTGTGCTAGGAATTCTATGAGGGCAATCCCAAAAATAAGGTATATTTTTCTTTTATAAAAAAAAAAAGGCATAATTGTTTATAAAAAATACAAGATTTTGTTAATCACCCATCCTGTAAAGGTAGAAAAACTGACAACACCAGGTCTTTGTAATGTTTTACGTTGAACCTAATCTTCCATATCAGTTTAAAGCCTAACATTCTGTAACCAGTGTAGCAAGTAGCAGAAACTAGATGTCCGTGAAGCGGTTGTGTAATTATAACCCATAAAAACCGATGCAGGAGAGTGAAATTTTAACTTGATATGATATAGCAGATGAGGTCCAAAGCTTTCTCAAGGACTTGTATGGCAACTAGAATGTCACTAGCATAGAAAAACTGAGTTGCTAATGCCTATTCAACCTTTAAAGTGATACAATATTATAGAGAAAAAAAGACCATACTCTAAGAATAGTCTTCGTGCAAAAAAAAAATTACTGAGAAACATGTGTAAATTTTTTTTTATTTATGAATGAAAATAAAAGATCCAGTATTTATTAAAATCCTCTAAATCTTGATGTATATTGTTTTATCTGGATTTATTATTTTGTATTTACAGAACACTTTTCTATTTGGCTCAGCGGGGGTCGATACCATTGTAAACCAGGTCAATCATTAAGTTTCAATTTGTAAAACTTGTCTTTACTTAAATATAAAGTTTGTAAAAACATTCACAAAATGCAAACCTCTACAGTAAGTGTTCTTACATGCCATAGCATTTAAAATAAATCATAAAAAGGACATACCACCCAAAATGCAACAAATAGGATAAATGTATTATTTTTATGTAAAAAAAAAATTAAGGTAAATATTACCTTTTACTTTCTAAGTCAGAGGCCGAGGTGCCGGCGCATAAAAATCATCCAAAGGAAGCGAATAAGACTTCAGATATTCAGGTGCAGGAAAGTTATGGTCTACTTTAGAACGTGGCCTATTAAGAGGTAGAGGTGGTGGAATGTACAAATCAGCATCCAAAGAAACTAGAGATTCCGGTGAATATGAACATCCGGGTGCACAAAAAGAGTGATCTAATTCAGAAGATGACACACTGAATGGTAGAGATACTTCAGTGTATAAATCAGCATTGAAAGTAACTGGAGAATGATATGAATTCAAATTTTCAAGTGCACAAAAGGTGTGTTCGAATTTAGTACATTGCGCATTAAAGGGTAGAGATACTTCAGTGTATAAATCATTGTCCAAAGTAGCTGGAGAATAATGTGAATTCAAATCTTCAGGTGCACAAAAGATGTGATCCAATTCAGTATACGGTACATTGAGGGGTAGCTCTTGATACGGAACCGTGTTCATTTTAGGATTAGCAAAACTGTTAGGTATTTCTAGCCTTTGAAATACATTAGTCTTCTGACTCCTTTCACTTCCAGGTTTAACAAGCATTTTGTCAAATGTGTCTATCTGCTGTTCAACAATATGCTCACGTTTTTCAAGTATCTGAGGAAAATCTCCATTCTCTCTCCCAGGGAAAAGTGGCGCTTCACGAGGCACTACTGGAACAGAAACTCTTTCCTTAGGCTCAGCCGATTTAGCCTTAGCTGCCAACTTGTCAAAGAAAGCTATTTGGCGATCAAGAATCTCTTCTCTCCTTCTAATCTTTTCTTCATCCTCCACTCTCACAGGAAAGAGAGGTGCTTCACAAGGCAGTATTTGAGCTAGAAGGCTTTTCTTAATTTTAATTGGTTTATCACCAGCCAGCAACTTTTCCAAAAAAGCTATCTGCTCATCACAAACACCACCTTCAGATTTTACCATCTCTTCAATATCATGTTTACCTTGAACCAAAGAGTTAAATTCAGAGTTCTCCTGGTTCTGTCTTAGAATACTGTGAGGAGAATCAACTTCATTAAAATCGCTTGTTTTAGGTTCCATAAACTTTAAATCTTCATTGCTTGATGAACTATATCCAGACGAATAAACACTTTCCAAACAATCAACATTGCTCACCAAATTACTTTCTTTAGATCTGTCTGCATCAAGTGAATCGTCTACCAACTCTTCATTCAATTGAATTGAATTAGATAAATATTCTTCGACGTGGTCTGCCCACGATGTTGATTTCTGAGTAGGAAAGTCTACATACTGCTTGTCACTATCAGCAGAATTATCTTCTATTTTTAAGTGCTGTTTTATGATTTTTACATCAGGTGAATTTTGACTATTACAGCAAGAACTCGATGCCTTCACCTCTTGACTTTCTTTTTCTCCCTGAGATAAGATATTCAATGAGGAATGTGAAAATTCATTTACTCGTGAAGCCAACAGTTTAGCTTTAGGAACATAAACTTGAATATCTGGTCTTCTAGTTTTTAAAGGTCTTTTTAAATTACTTGCACCAGTGAAACCTTCACAACAGGCAGAATTGACTTGCTTACTACTGACACTTTGTAAATTAGATTTCTTTTCAGCAACTGGAACAACTTCTTCAGACTTTGAACCTTTACTTAGCAAACCTCTACCTGGAATGTACAACTGCTGGTCAGGCCTACGGGCTCCTCTTTGGACAGATGGCATGGTTGTCTCTATATTCTACCTGAAAGAAAAAGAGCAAAAAATTTTTTTTCAGAATACTTATAGTAAGCCATAATTAAAAATAAACTTAATTAAAAACTTCAACATTGAACCTTACATTTTATTATTCTAGTTCACTTCATATGCAAAATAGAATTCGCAAAAAAAAAAAAAAAACTTTACTTGCAAAGATTTGAATTTGCCTATAATAGCCATGATTTAACAAAGAAATCGGAAGTACTTGAAAAAATAAATTCCTTTTTGATGTTGACAACGTCTTTTGGATCATGAATCTTACCTCTTACCCAAAGAACAATAATAATAAATTTTTTTTTAGAACAGTTAAATAGAAACTATCTAAGCACTCTATAAATTAATAAGTATCTAAGAACTTAGAACAATTTTTTTAACAATCACTCAGCTGTAACTAATAAATATTGCTGTCCTTTTGCGCTAGTTATAAGATAGTACGGTATACTAATTTCTGAAAATTGTTAGTCTTTAAACTATTAACTATAATGACATTCAAGTTGGCATTATGTCTACAAAATTGTCAAAAAAATTTTATTGGTTTTTTATTACTTAAGTGTATTTTGTTAAACTTCTATTTTTTTAATTTAAAAATATTCTTTTATAACATAGAGTGGTGTTATATAGTCTTGCCAATAATTTTTCACTGATTTTTCAAGACTTCACATGACTAAACGTTAAACGAGAAGTGTGGATAATCACCTGATTTCAAACTATGTAAATACAAATTCGCTCAATATTTTATTAAAAAATTTGGAAGGAAAAAAAAATTTAAACTGCATGTGTTTACAAAAAAGACACTGTTTCCTGTAACAGTATAGATACTCTCTGGTTTTTATTTAGATTTAGAGAATATCGGCTTTTTTTTTCTTCCTTAAAATCTTTTATCAACTTTTTCATATTTTAGACCTACTTACATACTACATTCTAGACCTACTTACATTCACTTACATAAACACATGTTTATATTAAGAGTGGCAAGTTTCTTTTGACTAATATATGAGCTTTTTAACATACTTGCAAGTAAGAAAAAATTAAAAATAACAACTACAAATTACATAATATCATACTAATACTATCATAATTAGATACTGTTAAAGTATGAATACTCAGAAAAACTTTAACATAACATGCAAAAGGTATTTCTAAATTTTCATTCTTATATACAGTAGGGAACCGATTATCCGGAACGATCGGGACCATCGCTATTCCGGATAAATGATTTTTCCGGTTTTCTGAATAGCTACATAAAGCCGTTTTTTTTATTGTTAAACCGAACAAAAAAAAAATTATTATTTGGAAATAATCTTAAAAAGAAGAAAAAACGATGAAGTAATACAGTAATGATTATTTCTAAAATGATGGTATGGTAAACATCTTTCAAAAAAGAAAGAAAAATCTTATGAGGGAAAAAAAATATTTTCTTTTTTTAAATGGCGGGAAAATTTATCGAATTTCGTTCCGGTGTTTTGGTTTTCCGGATAGCGGGCTCTGTACTGTATATTTTTTAATTACCTATACTTAATCATAAAATCAATAAATAATGATAATTTATGAAATATAAAAAAATTTTGAACTCACATTTTTAGTTAAATTACTTACTAAAGAATATCACACCCTTACATGAACTAATTCAAGAAAAACTTACTTCGAGAATTGTGTTATGCGATTTTAAAATCGTATGTATAAGAATCGCAATATTCAGATTATTAAAGATATTATGGAATACAAATTATTTTTTGTTTTGTCAATTAAAATATCAAATAATTATTATTATATTTTTTTATCCTTTAATCAGGGTTGGGGTTTTGAACAGGACACAGGGGTTTTACTGTCTTAAAGCGTCCAAAACCTTGAACTTTGGTAAAAGGTAAAAATTCTATATGTGTAACCATTATACACATAATAATTACATATATCAATAAATATTTGATATTTTTTATACAATTTACTTTACCCTAGTAAAGGAAAATAATATAATAAGAAAAAGTTTATAATTTTTGAAGCTCCACAATTCATTGAACAACAAAAGTGAATATCTTATCCTTTAAATATAAATATGCTTTTAATACTGATAAATTATGTTTATGCATAAAGATAAATAATGCAATATTAAAAATAATAAATTTGTTAAAAAAGTATAAAATTCATTTTTCACAATATTTCTTTTATAATAATTCTTTTATTTTTCACAATATTTTTCTTAAAAAATTTTATAATTTCTGCATCATCACAGGATGATAAAAAAGATATCTATTTAATAAAAATTGTTTTTAAATATTAATATATTAGTTAAAATTGGAAATACAAAATAACTGAAAAATGTATTAACAGTTTTGAAGGGCATAACATCAGTTTCAGTTACTGACACTGATGATGTATCACCACTATACTAAAAGAATTGAACATGGATGAAATAAAAGTATTCTTGAATAGTAGTATAGATAAATAAACCTGTTTATGACTAACCAAGCACTTAGTCCTTAATAGCTTAACCTGTATGGCAAGGTCAATCTTCAGTTATGTACTATCCAATGCTAAGAGAACCAATTGAACTCGATTAATCTTCTTTTGTTTAATGTTTAAATAGAAGAGTCAAACAAGATTAATAGAACATTATACTTCTAAAAACAAACATTCTCTAGTATATTTAATTATCAATATGTTATTAGTTCTATATTTTACCTTTTAATTATTGTTCAGATAAAATTGGGACATAATTTGAATAAAAGGGTTTTGGACAGTTTAAGACAGAAATGGTTTAAACCGTGGATTAATCCATCCTGTCCTAAACCTTGCCAACCCTGAGTAGGTATCATACCTAATTAAATTATTCTATATTTTCTTTAGTTTCTGATATTTTTAACCAAACAATCTATGCTTTATCCAAAAGCAGGGTAGAAAGTCTAGAAGTCACATTTTAGTAAAAATAAAAGCACGTGTATGTTCATTAAAATATCGCATTGACTTAAAAGTTGATAATTCATTTAAACATTCCAGCCTAATAATCTTCAATAAATTTTAAGTAATTTATTCTTGTAATTACAAAATAAAAATACATAGAACATAGAATTCGTGAAAATGTTTAAATTTTAAACAGAATTTATATTTTGCGATTTTATAAAGAAACCAATGAATAAATTGTATGAAGGGCAAAAACCATAAATAAAATTAAACAACTTTACCTGTCACTCCAGAGATATAAACAAATGCAGTGATCTTCTTGAAACAAAGTATAATTTCTATTTAAAAGACGAAGAGGAAAAAAAAATGCACGTTCTACTTACAAAATGTCACAATTTGACAAAACGAATTTCACTTTAGCGCACTACGGGATAGCAAAGAATAAACTAGATGTGATTGGTTGAGAGAAGCTTTGGGTTACGAAATTCGCTTTTAACCTCTAAATGCAAGCGTTCGTTTACTGTGGCAGGCATTTCTCAAACAAACTCCTAAATTTTGGCAGCCATTTGTCACAAAATGTATTTCTTTTACTAATTTCTATTCCTTAATATTTATTAATTTTCATAAATGAATTTGATGCGTATATTTTTTCTTTTAATCAACTCGATCGAAATAAGGGATTTTCATTGTTATTATTTTTTTAAATAGATCAGAGGTGGCAACTGTTAAATTAATAAATATGAATACGTACTTTCAGTTTCTCTGTTTTGCAGTTTATGAAATGAACTTATTTTAATTTATAATTTGATGTTAATGAATCCATACTTTTAATGAAGTGATATTTGTGTGGATGATGGATTCCAAAAAGTATTACTGTTCTGAATTTTTCATTACTCTTAAGTTTTTCTACCGGTTTAAAATGATCTACGATATACTTATTTTCGCTGATTAATTCTAAATTGTTTTCTCTAAACTATATAATTCCTCTTGAAATTAACAGGGTTTTTTATTTGTTTTATTTTTAGAATCTGTCCTTACGTGATTATAACTTTTCTCACTTTCTTATATTATTAATGAAATTACATCAATGTATGGCATTAAAAATACTATGTCAATTCCAAGTAACTGTAATAATATAATATAAATACTAGCCATTGTTTTATTATGTTTAAGAGCTATGAAAAAATTCATTCCCTAAGGAAATGATAATTATTTAAACAAAATAAGAAACAAGAAATTAGATAAAAGTAGGGAAAGTGAAATAGCATCAACTAGAATAATACAATATTTCATTAAGTCAAAAACTTCGAGAAAGCAAAATTAATAATTGGTTGATATTTTCGAATAATTTTAAGTGAAGAAATATCAAAATTATTGCTTAAAAACCAATACTGTTGTAGAGTGAACACATTCACACAAAAATGAGAACGATAATGTAGTTGATAAATAATGAAAAATAATTCAGGTTATCCAATCTAGGTAGTTAATATAATTTTGATTAGAGTAATGCAAATTTATCTATACTTTATTGCATCCATTTGCTGCACCTAATTTGAAAATAAAAGGTGACACAGACATGTAACAAATCTATACACTTACCTATGTAATAAAGAGAGAATGTGTACAATTATAGCATAATGAATACTAGTTTTATATGCTTGAAAGTAGTTAGTTTACTATTTAATGAGCGATAACATTCACCTGATTTCATACTATGTGTTAAAGTTTCTCTTCATTTCTGTTTTAACCATATTTTTTTTATTATTGTGTTTACTTTTAAAAACAATGAAGAGTAAAATTAAGACTCAGGGAAAATAAGAGTTTCCTGCGTGTGTCACTTCACAGATTAATGCATTCGCATATGCTTTATACACAGCATATTGTCGAGTTATTCACATATTTGCTGTTGATTGGATAATGCATTTCATTATAATTACTAATTTTAGATTTAAATGTTTTGAGAGATTATCATTATTCAAATTGTAATATTTTATTTTTTTTAAAAATAGCTTTTTTTTTAATTTTACATTTATTTATGAAAAATCTGTTAGAAAATGTTTTTTTGCAAAATTATATACAATCTATGTATTCAATATTTAATAATTTAAGAGCGAATTTACTTATGAATTTAGTAATAATTCAGTACTTAAATAATTTTAAATTTAATGCTGATAATTTTGATGTTCAAAATTTTGCATTCTCCAAAACTAGAAATTCATTTTGGCTCTATCCTAACTGTAATATTTTTTTCTATTATATTTTTAGAATTGAATGGTTTACAATATTAGAACCATGTACAAAAGAAGAAATATTTGTGAACATGTTCACTGGAGAATGTGTTTGGTGTCCACCTCCTGGGGCTTTAATGTAAGTAATAATTTCTTTTTTACACTACACAAAGATTACAAAGATATGTTTTAAACTTTTGTAATAAATGTTATGAAAAAAAGGAAAACTAATGTCTATTTCAAGTTTTGTATTATTTAAACAAGCTTTTAGTACAATACTTAAATTTTTTGTCACTTATTTATTTAAAATTCATATTAGTGATTTATTTAAAATTTATGTTATCATTTTATTTATTGAATTACCTCTATGTTCATTTGTATTTTCTATATATTTGTATTTCTTTATACTTCTCCGTTTTTTTATTTTTTTTAAATAAATATATTAATAATTTTATGTTTTCTGTCTAATTTAATATTATAATTTAAGATAGTATACAAAAGAGTATTGCTTTATGTCATTTTAATAATTGCTTTATATTTTTTGAGTTCTTCGGTCTGAATTTATTTCTCAATAATTAATTTCGCAATTTTGCTTCGATTTTGGTCTAAATTATAGTTTTATTTCCATATTATGAAAATTTAGGTTTTTTATTTAAAATTTTTTTATGTGCAATTTTTAGAAACTTTATAAATTTTCTATTTAAGACTAAATGAAGCTGGATTTAGTGCAATTATATTGTAAATGAATAATTGTAAATTGATTTTTTTCCCTTTATATGTCTTAGGTAGAGTTAATCTTTGTTTTTATTTTTAGTGATTGATTTAAAATTAATTTATTTCCGTTCTGTCTATTGCAGAAAAAAGTCTGATGACAATCTATGGTGGGAAATATTTGACCCCAAATCATCTCGCTTTTATTACTATAACGCTGCTAACCAGAAAACTGTCTGGCAAAAACCTCAAAATAGTGATGTACTATCTCTTTCGAAACTGCAGGTATTATTATTTAAATTTTTTTTAATTTTACATTCTGCTTGTATTTGTCTTATTTTATTTAAAATAGAAGTAAGCTTTTAATAGTCTTTTTAAATTCTCTTTTTTTTGGGGGGGGGGGTGAAGTGTGCATTAAGTTTTTGAGTAATTCATGTTTCAAAACTGTCTTGATGTTTTATGACTTGTAATACCAGTTGATAACAGTAATATCGGCATGCAGTAATGTGATAATCATTCCAATTGTTCCTACCCACCCTAGCTGCTTCACTTTTTTCTAAAGGAATTATTTTTATACCAAGTCGTTCCATTTAATGTTAGCTATTCTAACAATTTACCAGGTTATCTTATAGTAGCAAACAACAAGACAAACCTTTCAAGACAGACGTTTTTTCACAAAATTACTAGTTAACCTTAGCTATGCTTACAATTTAGCAAGTAGATGAGGCCCAATATGCTTCAAAACAGGCATTTTTTCCCTCTCAAAACATGCTGAATTTGCTTTGATCGGATAAGAATGATCTTCTTTTATTCTACAAAGGCAAGAAAGTGGGAATTTTTATTACCATGATTACTTATTCATTCATATTGTATTAAAAACAATCATGAGTTTTAAATGGAATTCTTTTTTTAGTAAAATAATCACTTTCATCTACTTCAATGGTTTTGAAGGTTTAAATTTTTAATTTTTAATTAACTTTAAATTTTTGTAAAACTTCAACATTTGTCAGTGTAAACATCCAATCTTATTATCAAGTATAGTTTATTTTACAAGCTAATCCTTTTATGTTCTAATATAAACCATACTCAAGTGTTCAAAGTTCAAATGATTTCACTGTGTAATTCACTTTGTAATCTCTTCAATGTATTCCTATTCTGTTCTTAGTATTATAATTATTATATGTAATAATTATTGATTGTAAATAATTTGTTTTGAATTTGTGATTGTCCTTTTTTTAAAGGCATTAAAACAAAGTATACATGATCCTGAAAATGGAGAAATTAGAAAAGAGTCAACCTCAACTCAGACCTCTGCTAAAATAAGTGTAAGTTTACAGAAGATTTATTTTAATGTTTCATAAGTAAAAATTTCTTACTGAATATTTTTCTTTTAATATTTTATTTATTTTTGTCTTCAATACTTTAAAAATTCATTTGCTTTTTTATAAAAAATAAAGCAAAGAGTTCATTGGTAATTTTTTTACACCATTGAAAGTGAATAATGTATAAAAATCATCACATTTTGTAAGATATAAATGCATGTAGCCAAAACTATCACATTAGATACATTTTTTATGGGAGAAAATTGGGAACTGTAATCTATTGCAAAAAATTCTAATCTTCTTTATTTATTTATTTTTCCTTTTCACAATGTACACTTTTAGTAAATTTAAACTGTATTTTTGTTGAAATTATCAAGTTACTGTTGTATTCCTATTTTTTTTCCTTCAAAATAAATATTAAAATCTTTGCAAATTTTTAGTTTCACTTTGCATTGTCTAATTTTTATTTTATTCTTTTTTTATTATTCTAGACTAATTTTATTTTTCATTCTAGGCCAAAAATATACAAAAGCCTATGTTCCAGAAATCTGCCTCTACTCAAACTGCATGTATGCCAAGCCCAGGAAAAGAAAAAATAAGAGTAATAACAAATAATTTGTCTTACTTTTGAATTGAAGTCTTTGTCATATATTTTTATTTTGGAATTTTTCCATTCAATGTACCAAAAATTAATATTGATCTTAATTAAATAAATTCCAAAATTAAGTTAGTTACAATTTACAGTTATAAATTTTTTCTGAATTTTATTCAAATTATTTATGTAAGTAATTGATAGTTTATAACTTTTAGAAGATATTACTAATTATACAAAATTCCTAGGTCTGTTTTTTCAAAAAACTTTGATTATGTATCTTAGATTTTCCTCAAAGATTTTCATAAATATCTTTGTAACATTAACATAAATGTATAAATAGCAATTGTCATGCATCAGGTGAAAAAGAAAGGCTTTTTCAACTGTAGGTTTTCTTTTTCCTTGTATACTAACTTATATTTTTAAAATAAGTTTCAAATTTCTCATCTCTTGCATCTTGCACTTTTTTTTTCTTTTCGTTATTCTGAATTCGTTGCTCTATATTTGTTTCTGATACTTGTGCTATAAAAATATACATTTAATCCCAATTACAAACATTTCTTTTTCATATTATCTTTAATAAGAGGATTTCATAAAGACCCCTATTACTAATTTTTTTGTTACTAAACTAATTTTTTGTAACTAGCCTATCACTAATGTTGTTTAGATTTGATTTCCACTGTCAGTGTTAAGTTATCAGGTTAACTTTAAAGTAACTTCTGATATTTCCTTTAGCACATCAGGTTGAAAGTGAACTTATTAAGCTATAGACCTAAATCTATTGTATGAATATGATACAAAAAATATTCATATGCTGTGCAATTTTAAAAAGAAAATTAAAAAGATGGTATGATTTTTTTTTTTTAAAGTTAAGTGTTTATTAAAACAAATTAATGTTCTTATACTTTTGTTGAATTTTCATAATATTTTTTTTATTTTTTACAGTTTATTTATTTGAAAGATATTTCACTACTTGAGTTGTAGTCTTTCACCTAATAAAATGTTCTTATAACCATTTAACTAAAATAAAAATAGAATCACTTTAATATATTAATCAGTATTTTATACTAAACTAAACTCAGTGACGCGATAGCCCATAGAGGGCCAAGGCCTACTGTGCGCATCTCTGTTTTCTTGACCTTGGGCTCTGGGGTGCAGGAGCAGATGTTCCGGTTAGGTGGTCAGCTGAACGCAAAACCCCCAGTGTTTAGTTCCCAAGCATGCTTGGTAATCATTCAACGACCCACTGATGGGATGAAAGGCTGAGTCAACCTTGCCCATCCCGAGGATCAAACTCAGGACCTGTGGCACGGGAGCGCAAAGCACTACCACTCAGCCACCGGGTGTCATCAGTATTTTATAATAATTTTAATTTTGTGAATTATCTTAATTTAGTTTTTAATTATTTTTTTTTATCTAATCAGAGGAATTTTTTTAAGTCTCTTTCTTCCATTTTAGGATAAAAATTATCCTTTTTACAAATTTTATGTTTTCGTGTATTTAGTATATTGACCTAATAATTTCCTTTTCGTTCATATTATCATATTTATCGACAGTAAAAAGATCTTTTATAATTATTTAAAATATGTGAGTAAGGAATTTTTCTTCTTGGCACTGCAGCCCAGAGCCATCTCAATGAATTTTCGTATTTTCTAGTGTAATTATAAGTTTGGGTACTTATTTGTTGATTTGCTTGCCAGACAAAGCTAACAGACAACCAGCTATAAGTCATCAATATATCAGTAATGCATCAGCAAATTCTTTATTTGAATTTTATTAACTTCACTTAAATAAAATGAGACAGGTAGAAAAAAAATGGGAGGCTAGTTTTAATTATACTAAGTACTTTAAATTTCTGAGAACATTTTGATGTTGTGATTTTGGTCTGGTACCCATTTAACTGATAAGTACCAAATTTTAAGAGCATGTCTCTTGATTGTTTTTTGATTGAATTTCAGCATGGTTTTTCGTCACGGTCTGAACATGCACTCTCAACATATTCTTACGATTCTGGCTGTCCTACTGATTCAAGTATACCATCTCAAAGTCACAGTTCTTTAGATAGTACTAATTATCACTGTTACAGGTAACAAAATTTTTTTTATCATTTGTTAACTTTTACAAGATTAATTATTTGATAAATCATTGCAACAACATTTTTTATTCATTATTAAAAAAATTATAAGTTTTTACCTTTAACATGTTTTGAGAAAACTATATACCATTGTGTAAATTTTGATCACTCGTTTAAAAACAATTTAAATATAAAGTGGCTCTCAATAGTGTTCATGCTCTTACAACTTTGAATAAAATATTGCTCTATTCATTGTTGTTGTTGTCGGCCATTAAGGAAGAGGGGTTGCGTTGTTCTTGTTTTCCAGTGGCCTATCTATGGCCAAGAATTCGACTTCTACCACACCCATACGTCACACCCGTTTATTGAGCGGATCCTTTCATAGATCCACAGATCATAATTTTGATGTACCAGGGAACGATGAATCTCCAATTCAGTACCCCCACAGGTGATGATTTGTTATGGGATCATGGAGGACTTTGTAACCTGAGAGATTTAATGTGCCATAGTCACCTTTTACTTACTCTATTCATTAATTAAAATGAATATTTCAGAATTGATATAAATTGTTGCTTTGTTTTCAAAATATTTCAAGCAGTTTTATTAAAAATATATTAAAGATCTTAACCATTCCGAAACGTAAGCATTCCGAAATATTCATTTTAATTAATGAATAGAGCCCTATTTCATTGGAAGTTATGAGTGTATGAACACTTTTGAGAACCCCTATATGTCTGTAATATGGTTTATGAATTAGAAAATATTAAACTTAAAATATTATATGAAATTAAATGCAGTATTCCATAATTTGATCAATATTTTAAATTAGTTTTCAAGTTTGAAAATATTTATATGTCATTGGTAAATCTGGCTCTTTGCAACACAATGCTGTCATTCTTCAATGTGAAAGGTTAATTGAAAAAATTTCCAGTATTTGTACATAGTAAAGATCCTGACATTTTATTATTGCAATGAACCTAAATACCTTAAGGTTAATTAGAAAATTTCGTATTCATATCTCAGTTTGCTAATTTGGATTTATTTCAGGCTCTTCACTATGAGCCTTGAGTAGGGAAGGCTTATTGCAAAGAGCCATATAAATCAAGCTGAACAAAATAAAGCTTGTTAAAATGAATTCAGATAAAAATAATAAATTAAACATAGTATGAGCTTTAGTAAAATGAACTTTGTACTATTTCTGCTTACAAAATACAGTCAATTCGCTATAACTCGAAGTACAATAACTCGTATATTACTATAACTTGAATTTTTTATGAGATCCCGACCCTTTTATCTTCAATTTCATATTCATTATTCTCGATTACTCGAATTTTACTCCCTTTAACTCGATTTTTTTTAAAAAGATTGCTGGATCTTTTAAAGCAAGAAAAAGAAACCTAGGAGTTGATATCTTGCTCCTTTCTTTGCAACACACACACAATAGACTCAACTGGTCAGAACAAGTTTAGTCAGAGTGGGAGAAAGGGATTAGTAACACCTGTGAATGATAAAGTTGTTTTCAGTGTGAGATAAAGGAATAACACCTGTGGGGAAAGAATAAAAATTTTTCTGGTCTGAACAAGGTTTATGCTTGTGATTTGCTGTTAGAAATTGTGTGGAAGAAGTGTTTACCTCTAAAGATGTCGAAGCGAAAATTAAAAACTCTCAACTTGGAAGATAAAATTAATCTCATTAATGATGTAGATAGAAATCCAAACATGAAGAAGAAAGATATAGCGTTGAAGTATGGAATTCCCCCGAATACCCTTTCTACGATATTAAAAGAAAGAGAAAATATCCTTAAATGATATGAATCTACGAACCCGCTGTCTAAAAGGATGAAGATGTGTGCCTTTCCCCAGGTGGAATCAGCTCTTCTGAAATGGTTTCAGCAGTACAGAAATCGAGAAAATGCTATTCCCATAAGTGGTGTTTTGCTACGTGAGAAAGCGATAGATTTTGCTAAACTGTTAAAAATAGACAATTTTCACGCTAGTGCTGGGTGGCTAGAAAAATTCAAGAGCAGACGCAATATTGTCTTTCGCACTCTTTATGTAGAAGCTAAAGCTGTCCCTTTTGAAGTATGTGAACAGTGGTTAAATGAAATGTTACCAAATTTACTTCAAGGATACAATGAAAATAATGTTTTCAATATTGATGAAATGGGTTTATTTTTTTAATGTCTTCTAAATAAGACTATGATGTTTAAGGATGAAAACTGCTAGGGGGTAAAATGAGCAAGGAACGTTTGACTGTCCTAGTTGGAGGAAATGCGTCTGGGACAGAGAAATTGCCCTTACTTGTTATCGGAAAATACCAAAATCCCCGATGTTTCAAGAATGTAAAAACTTATCCTTTGGATTACAAGTCTAACAAAAAGTCTTGGATGACATCACTTTTATTTGAAGACTATGTAGGAAAATTGGATCGGAAATTCTTCGCTAAAAAAAGAAAAGTGATACTCTTTATGGATAAAGGCACAGCGCATAGTGATCTACCTAATTTGAAAGCAGTAAACTTGCAGTTTCTCCCGCCAAACACAACAGCAAAGTTGCAGCCGATGGACCAGGGTATCATATAGTGCTTTAAACAGTCTTATCGTAAAAGGCTTGTCAGAAAAATGATAAACGATCTTGAAAACAATATTTCTTTCAAAGTTGATGTACTTAAAGCCATGAGGCTACTTTCCAGTGCTTGGAATAATGATGTAAGCGAAACAACAATAAGAAACTGTTTCCGGAAGTCTCCGGAAACAGTGAATAGAACAGTTTATAGAAACAGTTTATAGAAAACCTTCCGGTAATCTATAAATCACAAAAAATTCCTGTTTTAAAACATTTAACTGTTTGTGGATAAAAACTGTGAAATAATTAATTTTAGAAGCTCTTATTACATAATAATGCAGTTCTCGGTGTGTAGTTCATCCTCAACAAGGCATAGATGTGGGATTATGTGCATTTCATGTTTTGTATGAGTTTTATGTTGGTCTTTTTAGAAAAAAATTTGAACTATATAATACTCATTTCTTATTCTTTTACTAGGAAATTGGAATTTTGTTCTGCTGAAAGTGTAGATTCACCTTATTTTCAAGATCAAAATATCATACAACCCAGAATTTCTTGGCAAGAATCAAAACAGTGGAGTGATAGGTGCCCAAATCTTGAGTTCAGCAATGCATCAAGATCTGGGCATACTATACAGAGACCGATGCTTGGGAACATCATTCCAGTGTGGAAGCAACATTCGTTCGAGTGCTGGCAAGCGCCTCCTCGTAGTACTCCTAAACAGCACAGTTTAGACTCTGCTGCACCCAACACACACCGGCATGCATCTCAGCAACTTTGTCTCGGTAAAAGTTGCATGAATTTCAGCAACAGCAATGAACCAAAAAGAAGGTCTACTCCACAACACTATCGGAAAGTGCTTTCCAAAAATTCATTGTCATTCGGTTTGGATCAAATTAAGCAAACAGCCAGCTACATGATTGAGAACAACACTACTTATCCTCCCGAGGCTGTTGGCACACCCCTCGCTAGTCGAAAACAGTGGTTTGTTAAAGGCTCTCATAAATCGGATATCAACAGCTGTCGGAAAGCCGAAAGCAGCACCTCGAGTCCTCAAAGTCCCCTCATGCCTTTGGAGAATTTGCAGTCTTTTAATCGAAGCAAAAGCAATCTCCATGTCCCTCTGACTAAATATACGGATCATAATATGTCGGGTTACAAACAGCAGCAACACTCTCTTGATTTACCTCTACATTCTTACAATACTCGTAACATGCAAAGGAAAGAGCCAAGGTACGTGCCTGAGCTGATCATGCCCCAGTCTGTTCAGCCGAAGTGTAAAATTTCTCCTGAGTATAAAAGTGGAAGTTTCAGAGGAGAGGGAATGCTGTCTCGTCAGAGATATTATAATTCTTGCAAGCATATTTATGCATGTCAAAATGACCACACTGTTTTGTGTACGACCCCTGATTTTAATATGCCTTGTTGTTATCAAGGGGAAAATTATTTATCACCATTGCAACAATATTTGATGGAGCAAGCTAGACTCTCAGGTATTTTAAAATAAATCTTGATTTTTAATTAGTTAGCATATTCATTGTTATTAAGCAAATAATATTTGTTCATGTAATTTTTAATCAGAAAATATGATCGCGTGACTAAATTAGTAAATTTAGTCAGAAAATATGATCACTATTAATTTAGTCAAGAGGATGGGAGAAGGTTTTTGACCAATATATGTTAATTTTATTTTTCCATATTTCCTCATCTCAGGAATTATTTATGCAAATCAAATTTTTTATTTTTTATTTGAATAAATAAATCTAAGTAAAAAAAATAATAAAATGATAAAAAGCTACTTTGCCATGTTAGGTATAAAATTTTTTATTTCATATTAATTAATTGATTTTAAATCACTTAGTCCAAACTGTACAAAGTTGGCTGATTAGTACCCAAGAAATAAAAATTTAAAAATAAAACTTTTTTTGAAAATTTGCTGCTGTGTAACTATTGAACAGCATTCATTGGAGTTTTAGGTACGTTTATTTAAACTATTTGCATACCTTGTACATAAAACAAACAAAATTTGTCCTTAATTAAAAAGTTATAAAAAAATTTTTTTTCACTAATAAATTTTGATCTTTTTTTTTCATTTGAACTATATTTTTTGCATTACAGCTACTCCCTATATTTTGAGGCTTAAAACTCTGTTAAAATAAAAAAAATTATGATTAGTAAGCGCCATTAAATTTTTTTTGTGTCTGATTTTTTAACTTAATTTATAAGTCCATTTAAATTTTTATTATCTCATTTAAAGTCTGTCTTGGGAACCATTAAGATTAAAACTTAGTACAGAGAAATATAATCATTGCATTGAAAGTTATTGAGGGTGACAGGTATGTGTATAAGAGTCTACAAAATTTCTAGGGGACAGTATATTATGAATTATAAATATTTTCTAAAAATAAATGTAGGCCAGAAGTATAGTATACAAGCACTGGTAAATACACTGGCTAAGAAATACAATTATACATTATGCTTTTGAAAATTTTTTATTATTTTTATTTTATTTCAAACTATTCAATATATTGCTTCACACACACAAAAAAAAAAGTTAAAATATTAAAAAAAATTCGAACCACTTCGACTGTTTTTTTGGTAACAAGGTGCCTGAGATTAGTTAACTGCCTGCATGTGTATATATTTTACTTTTTTAACTATTCAAACGTAATGTGAATTTAAGAAAAGTTAAATGTTAATTTGTTCTCTTAATTAGAATCTGATCTAATCAATTTTTTTCATAAAATTTTTTAAAAGTTTATTAAAATCTTCAATACAAATGAAAGTCACAAATCCTGTAGCATCTGGGGTCTTCATTTTTTTTAAATAATCGTTTATAACTTCATAAATCTTCTAGAATTATCACAGACTTCTGTTTTTTCTAGGAAATCTAACTGATTTTGGTGATGACAAAGATTCATTTTCCCAAAGTGATGATGATTCAGATGGGCAAAGAGACGACGATGATCATTTTGCTGATGATGAAGGAATGAGCCGTCATGATTCTTCATCCTTAGAATACCTTGATAATTACATATTTGTAGATGATAGTGAACACTACTATTCTCCCATACTTCATCCATCATCTTATCCTAAAAGCAAATCAAATGCTCAAGTTTCTGGTTAGTTTCTTGACTTTTTTAAGTAAATATTATTATGGTTTGATAGTATAGTTGTGTAATTTCAGTAATTGTACAGTGTGCATCTGGGATAATGACCTGCAAGCGAGACATGAGTAAATCATAAAATGCAAATAATCTCTGTTACATTCTTATGATTGTTGCAATAAAAAAATGGGGCTTCATTGGAAAATATTAGTCATTTAAGATTTTTTTTTATTGAAAGCTTAGTTATGTCATAACAAAGTGATCCATAAAAACTCTCTACTGTACGCTTTTTTTTTGGGGGGGGGTTGATTTTATTTTACAACCAGTGTTGAAAAACTCAATTCTGAGTTTTCAACTATAAATGTTCAACTCCATAACCTTGTAATTTTGAACCCAACCCAGAAAACAGGGAACTCCTGGATCAAGAATTGGGGCTAACTAGCCTTTGTGGAAACCTTTTTTTGATGGAACTAACCTTTATTTTATTTTATAACTGTTGTTGAACAGCCGACCCAGTTTTATGAATTTATGACTACTAATGTTCAACTCCGTAGCCTTGTAATTTTAAACCCAACACAGAAGATAAGGGAATGGGTTGAGAATAGGGGCAAACTAGCCTTTGTGAAGAACTTTTTTTGATGGAACTAAACTTTATTTGCTTTACATAGAAAGTAAAACCACAAAAACCTTCCATTGTTAGCCTGACAGCAAGGGGACTCTAACCCATGATCTGTCTACCATGGAGGATATTTTACGTTTTGAGGTCGGTGCAAGCCGGGAGCAGAATTTCAATCAACCATGAACGGCTTGGATTCAAACTTGTATTAACTCGTTTAGATGCGAACACTCAAAATTCCAGAGCTGCTGTGACTCTTTTTTAGAATGAATTTATTATCTTTAGTGCTTTATTATTGTTAAATATTTAATCTTTTTAAATATATTTTTTATTTTTCTATCCAGGGCCTAATTATCCAAAAGAAAGAGAAGCAGAAGACCTTATCTCTTCTTCGTCTATTTATTCTGTTCATGATTCAAATCAACAACCATGTTTACCTTCCTATTATGATTCATATGGGGACAAATCAGACGAGTTGGTCGAATACAATGATGTTGAAGAATCAGAGGTAATAACTGTTATGATTTTTTAAATAAATATTTCTTGATTTGTTTGTTACAATGTCATATTTATTTGTGTGGTTTTTGTTACAGGAAGGAGAATGCTCCACTAAAGGTGATATACAGAAATATGCGGAAGATAATTTAAATCGACATACAAAAGGGATTTTTCGTAAAAAATTCTCTCTTCAAGATATGCTTTCTTGGTCTAAGGTAAACTTTACCCTTTAAATTGAAATTGTGATTATCAATGTTATGTTTTAAAAGGATTTTTTCCCAGAAAGTTTTCTCTTTAAGATCTTGGTCAAGATGCTCGAATTTTTCACCTAAATTTAAAATTTGAAGTATCATTTAGAATGTATTATTTTAAAGGGCTGTAGTAGCTTTTTTTTCAAGATAGGCCCTCTGTCTTATGTACATTTTGTTCTTAGATTTGAATGTCATTAGGAATATGATATTTTCCACTGAATCCAAACATTACAATATTTAAAAAGAAGAAAAAATTCTAAATATTTTTTTAAAGAAAATGTTTTTTAAATATTATTATAATTATTATCCTACCGTATAATTATTTAAATTCAAAAGCAAAAGTCAGATGGTACTGTAACGTCATCTCTTGGTACTAAAAATCCAAATTAGACAAAAATTAATCACTCATTTATTCAAGCTTGTCTAAAGTTATCACCTAACTTTTAAAACTGTTAATAAAATTGACCTGTTGTCTGAGATTAAAAATTGTGTTTAATTTGTTACGCATGTAGATTTGTTAACTTAATTTAAACTTGATTTTAAAAAAAATTTGCAAAAATTTTTTAAATTATTGTTTAGGATCCTATTAGAAAACCTATGATAACCACTACTGACAAGTCTCTGAAACGTGATGCATGTGAAATTTTCAAACAAATCCAGACATATATGTTGGATCACAAAACCAAATCTGGTCAAACTTATGAAGCTGTGGTTCTGGATATTGCTACGAGAGGATGGAGCAAACCTGCTTTGAGAGATGAACTTTATATTCAGATTTGTAGGCAAACAACAGAAAATCCTAAAAGGTCTTAATTTTGTATTAATTTATTTCTTTGTTTTATAATTATTTATCAGTGTTGCTAATTTCTGCATTGTTCATCATGTTTAAAACATATATTGGTACAGTCAACCACTAATTTTCTGAGAGTTTATAATTTTCTTTGCGGTTCTTCCATGATCCGGCTGTATAACAAAATTTGGAGAATTATGAGATATATTTGAAACTTATTTACCTACTATTATAGAAGTATAAAATTAACGTAACAATCATTTATTTATTTCATTTTTTGTTTTACATTTTTATTTATTAATTTTCTATCGTTTACTACTTCAAAGTGAGAAAAACAGTACCAATTACTCCTCATATAAAATTTAATTCTTATCTAAAATGTCCTTTTGAAATATATTGTTCAAAATATTTTATTATATATTTATCATACTTTTTTTGTTACAATTTTATTAAAGGTTTTGTCAGAATAGAAGCATACCTTATGTATTTTATTGATTCTTAATGCACTGTAAATACTTTTGAACAGTACTAACATTTATCTTTATTAATAATAAAATGTTCAACCATTTAATACCTTTCATTTGATATTGTTTTTCTAAGCTTGGTGTACAAAACAGTAGAAAAATAATTAAAAATACATAGAAGCAAAGAATAGATAAACAATTTGTAATTTAATTCTATCCATGATGAATTATTTTATTTTTATACTTAATTATGTATTTTTGTTCTGTCTTTTCCATGTGATAACTTAGTTTTAATATACTTTTCTTGTAGATGGCCCAAAATATGACTTTTAATTCTTCCCCATCCTTTTCAACTTGTGCAATCATTTTATAAAATTTTTAAAATCTATGGCATTTATAGATATAGTACATATCATAATATTTATCAATTCTCATTTACCATAACTTAAAGTAATTCTACTTCTTCTTCTAGAGATTTTTGATATTTTTTTTTTCTCAAAATTCTTTTCTTGTGTGCATTTATTTAAACATTTTGTTCTTGGGTTTGATCAAATTAATTTTTTCTTTCTGTTTAGTGTCTTAATTATTAAATATTAGACAATTTTATATCCCACTGACATTCAGTGAATTAAATTGATGCAAAAGAAATTACTCCCAAGTTAACTTGTTATTTATTTTTCATACTTTATTTTATTTATTTGTCTTTATTATTTAATTATTGTTTTTTTTAAAAGTTTATTTATTATTCCTCTCCCTTTAGATTTGAGAAACATAAAACTGGTGCTGTTCATCCCTTTCTAATATTATTTATCAGTGCTTTGATTACTTAAGGGGAAAATTTTTGAAGAATATGAATTCCTATAATTTTATCTGCTTCTGACATGAATTTTTACCAGGTTTTTATTTATTTTATTATTATTTTGTTGTTAATTATATTATTTTCTTCATTTATATTTTTAAGCAATTTTACCTGAAACTTTAACTCCTTTTGAGCAACATATTGCATAAAATAATAAAATGTTTGTCTGCATTATCTCATTAAATCCCTTTTAATTTGTAAAATTAAGTTGAATTAAGTAAGGAATGAAATTTTAAGTAATATATTGAAATATTAAGTAATATTGAATATAGGTAGATGTACAAATTAAGTTCAAAGATTTTATCAAATTATTAATTAAATATTTGTATCATTATTATTTTGTATCAAAAGTTAAGTATTGAAATGTAATTTCTTAGCAAGTATTATGACAATCTAACAAATGGAGCATCTAATTATTTTTTTTCCTTATTATTATTTGAATCTTTAAACTTATTGTACTTTAACTGTTAATAGTGCTGCTATAATTTCTTATTCGTATCATAATCAGGAGATACTATTTCAACTAGGAGACTCCCCTATTTTTCTCTACGTATGAAGCTAATAAATTTGTGTCCTCAGACTTAAAGAGAAAAAATAAGAGGGGTCACAATATTTCCATGCATATAACAATAAATATCATATTTTATATCAACTTGTTATAATAATAAGTCTGGGAAGATTATGATACTAAGTTACAATAAAAGAATTATAACTCTGTAAGTTTGAAAAATTTTGTTTTACAAACCATTTGAATTTTTAAATCATTTAATTCTTAAATTATCTTCAATTTCAGAAAATCACTCTCTATTTGTTTGAAATATCATTAAAATATATTTGCTACAAGCTTTTTAGATCTTTTTAATCATTTGATACCAAATAACATTATTAAATATTGTTAAAAATGTAAACTAGCATCAATGAAGTTTCACTAAGATTGTAAGGATTACAAATTTTATTATCCTTTTTTAAATTTTGTGATGTACAACAATTTTTAATGATAACCATAACAAAAATTAAGTGTTTTACTTTTCCTGCAGAGAAAGTCTTGTTTTGGGCTGGGAACTGATGGCTGTATGCTTGACTTTCTTTCCACCATCAATGAAGTTTCAACCTTATCTAGAAGGATATATTAAAAAGCATCAGAGCAGCAGTTTAGATCCTCCAGATGTAAGCTGCTTCTTTTTTTTTAAAAAAAAAAGAAGTATTGTTAAATTATCG
This sequence comes from Parasteatoda tepidariorum, assembly GCF_982258835.1. Classification (NCBI taxonomy): domain Eukaryota; kingdom Metazoa; phylum Arthropoda; class Arachnida; order Araneae; family Theridiidae; genus Parasteatoda; species Parasteatoda tepidariorum. The sequence goes on along the minus strand of NC_141755.1, from coordinate 72,623,683 downwards.
TAATATATAAATATATAAATAAAAATGTTAGTATTTTTGTCTTTTTCCCCATAGGCTTGCCTGGAAATTCCCATTAATTTTAAATTGCTTAGAATGAAAAAAATTTTTTTGATTATTTTAATGTTATTTTATTAGAATTTATGCTCGGTATGTATTGCTCGGTGTGATCATTGTCGCCAACTGATAACTTATACCAAAGAATATATAAGTAACCTATAAACTACAAAAAAAACAGTAAAAATATTTTAATTCTCAACATAAAATATCCGATTTTTTTTTCTTAATTATTATGTTGAATACTTTTTATTAAAATTATATTCTAACTTTTGCTCACTACATGCTCAGCAAAATTGTTTTATTTTAAAAATTCTTAATTTTTTTTAAACATTTATTATACATTAATATAATTTTTTGCATAATTTCTTAACATGTTAGACTCTTTTAAAATCTTTAAACCTAAAATTCACTTGATTTTAGAATGTAAATTACAAATAATGCTGTTAAAATTAGATTTTTAACAAACAATAATGCTTCTTCATTGTTAAAAAACACATAGAATACATTTTCAACGTTATTTGGTTTTTAACTTACAAAAATAGAGTTTTTATAATTTTACACATTTGGGAATTATCCCTTCCACTTTTGGGAAAAGAGAGAGCAAGGAGTAATAACCCCAGGCATGATTAATCACCCTTTAAGGAAAAATTACATTTCAAATATACATCAACTGAATTAGAAATTTAAATTGATTATTATTGTAAATAGTAAAATAATTTTCAACAATAAATGAAATCATTTTATTTTTTAAGTCATTTCTTACACTTTTCTAATAATTATAAAGAGAAAGCACCTTTATCTACTTTATTTACATAGTAAGTAGGATACTCAATACTCCAAAGGTACAATTTATTTAATAAAAGTTTTGATCTGTTTACAATGCCTGCCACTTAGTAAAATCGCATTCATTCTGATCACATTTGATTATATAAAATGGTTGATTCTAAAAAAACGGCATGGATACACTAGGTAAAAAGAATTCAAAATTAAAATTAACAATGCTTAATATAATAAATATAGTAATTATGTTATGGTTAACTGCTTTAATTTTCATTTGGCATTTTGATTAAACATGAGTATAATTTTTCAATTTACAGAAGGGTCTTAAAATATTAACATTTTGTAATTCTTTTCATTGTTACAAGTTATTAAAAAAAATTTTTATCATTTTTCAATAATTTACTTGATTATTAATTAAAGAACTAATTTTGAATTGAAATGTTCTGTGAATTTGAAAAGTGAAATTTTAATAGTATAAACTGATATCAGTGTAAATTTTATTTTCTTTATCTTTACACAAAATTATATTTACATATGTTTTTTTTTTTATTTGCAGTTAAAAATTAGCCACTATGCACTAGTATGTGGTAAAAGATTAGAGCAAATATCCCACAAGGGAGCTGCCAGGAGTTCAAGAAAACCTACTGTTGAGGAAATAGAACAGTCTAGAGTAGGACATCATATTTTGTTAACTATTTTCAATAAGATTCTTAAAGTTGATTTAATAATTTATTAGAATATTTTGATTGAAATGTGTATTGCTTACATTTTATCTAATTTCATTAACTATCAAATGTATCCATTCCATTGAAAGAAAGTAAAAGTTTGATCAATTTTATTTCTTTCAAACACTTATTTTTTACTTACTAGTAATTATATTCATAAGAATTTTTTTAATGCTTACACTCAGTTCTTATAAGACTTTTTATATCTTAGCTATGTCTAACTATGCACTTCAAAATAAAAATGTATTAAAAATGCTATGTAATAGGCGATACTTTTTTTTTATTAGTAATAAGTATATGTGATAAGGCCTGTATAAAATTTTTTGGAAAATTAGAATTCTATTTCTTAATAAAGAATTCTATTCTCTGTTCTCACTTTTGTATTTACTCAATTTTGTATTTTGATCATGTATTTGGAGAAATTTTGCCTTCGTGGAAGACTTTTTCATGAAACTAACCCGCATTTGCATTATATGGAGAGGAAAACCTCCCACTGTTAGTCTAGCCCATGAAGACATTTTACATCAGCATTGTGGTCAGTGCAAGCAGGATGCAGAAATTGAATCAACCAGCCATTGCTGGGATTCGAACGCAGTTCACTTGATTGGAAGGAGAGCGCTCTATCCCCTAAGCCAGTGTTTCCCAAAGTGTGATACAGGAACAGTTTAGAGGGGGTGCGCGTTCTCATGCGAAATATCTTGCAACAAACGAAAATTTAAAAAAAAACTTAATAAAAAACAAGCTAGCCATGAAAGTTTACGATTACGTATTTTTCTAATTGGATATTTTTTGCAGAGTTAATATTTAGTGGTGTCAACAGCCAGTTGTGATTTTTAACTTTTGTGCAATTTTTTTATTGTTAAAAATACATTCATTTTTTTTATCAGTGGTACACAGCGTTACGAAGAATTTAAAAGGGGTACACAAAAGTCATAAGTTTGGGACACACAGTCCTAAACCACCATGATTCAGAGTTGTGCATTGTAATTAATATTTTCGTTTGTTTTACAATAAAATATTTACTTTCAGGTGCAAATATTTCGCCCCTCAATGTTTGGTAACAGCCTTGATGAAGTGATGGATTTGCAAAAGAAAAGATTCCCAAATTACTCTCTCCCATGGGTTCAGACTACCTTGTCTGAAGCCGTACTTCAATTAGATGGTGCCCATACTGAAGGAATATTCAGGTACCTAATATTCAAAATTTAAATTATTTGATCCTGTATCATCTATCAATTGAAAGCAAATTCTTTCTTTTCAATTATCAAATACAAGAAAGTGGTTGCCCTATTGTATTTTCTATTTTTGAGCTAATAGGAAAGATACGTGTAGATACTTGCATTTTTTAGCGAAGACATCTTGGACTTCAGTTTGAGTTGAGATATGCACTGTTTCAAACCCATGACTTGCTGAAAATTAGTGTATTTTAGACAAATTTAATGTGCAATGTGTGGGTAAACTCCATGCACTATTCTGTTTATCCCATGGTTCGTGACCTTTTAAAAACAATTTTTAATGCTATTTTTCTACATTGAATGATATTACCACATTTCATTCCGTTTAATAAGTGCATTATGGAAATGGAAAAGAAATGCATTATTATTAACTATTGAAAAACAGGTTGAAATAATAAAAATCACAAAATTAGTTTCTTAGTTTTTCTTTCTTTTTTTTTCAAAAAAGGTTTAAAATGACAAAAGAAATTGTGCTTATATATGAATTTAACTACAGGTTGACAAATATTTTGTTATGCAATATCTTAACTCCCCCATTTAGTACTAACACATTTAAAAACCATTATATGAAATTTATCATGGAACATTTTTCTTATGCAATGTTAGAATTATGTCTTTTTAATTATTTGTATACTTCATGATTCAAAAATATATTTGCAATATCCAAATAGAATGTGGTTTTGAAGGATTAGGAATTTAATGAATTTTCATTACTGTCACAATTTTTTGCGAAAACAATCTTTTTTCTATAACTATTTTTTACTGATATATAAATATGTAAGCTACTACATTAAGTTTTCATTTTGCTCTTAACGTTTGCATTCTGAAATATTCAAAAAAAGGTTTACAAACTTTAAATTGTCTTTTCAAAAGTTATGTAATTTAAAGTTTTTCTTCATGAAATTTGTGTAGAATTTAATACAGCCTTTCCTAGAGACAAATTTAAAAGAAATATCATATTTGGTGCATATTTTTATGTTGAACATTGTAAATTTTTTTTCAGAATTTTGCCATATAATTCTAGATTTATATTTATATATTTCAATGTATTACTTAAATTACTTGACATTTTCTCAATATACATACTTTATGAATTAAACATTTTTGTATGTTAAACTTCAATTAAGTTTAGCTCTTTCTGAAAAAATGAATTTATTTTCAAATGAATTTATTTTTAAGTAACATTTAAACATTAACAAACTTTAAATTTTTTTTAATTCTTCTATTTATTATGTGAAATTTGAATTATATACATTTTGTATGTCAAAAAATATCTTTTCTGTATTTAGAAGCATTATTTCATGTTACACATTGTTTTGTTTTTTTACGCGAGCATGAAAATGCAAAAATATTATTCATACTTTGTGTCACTGATTTTAATTGCACTCTATTTTTCTTAAATTACTAATTCCTGTAATTATTTTTGAGAATATTTTGGTTTTTTGATGTTGCATTTTTATGATTATGTAAAAAAAATTCCTCTCATAGAGTACCTGGTGATATTGATGAAATCAATTCCATGAAAATGAAGATTGACCAGTGGGAATTAATCGAGTGTGACGATCCACATGTTCCAGCATCTTTGTTGAAACAGTGGTACAGAGAACTATTTGAACCCCTGATTCCTGCAGAATATTACGAAGAATGTATCACTTACTGCAATGATCCAGATGCTGCTGTTCAAATCGTGAAAAATCTACCTGAGTTAAATAGGCTGGTGTTTTCATATTTAATACGCTTTTTGCAAGTGAGTATTGTTTCTAATGCTATATAATTTTCAACTTTATTATAATTTTCTTAAAAAGTAAATACTAATTGAAATATGAGTTTAATGAAAGTAATTGTCTACGTTTGAATTCTACCTCACATTTTTAAATCCTAAAGTATTTTTTGTAAATTGAATGTACATATTTATTTTATATTATCAATTTTTTTTAATTATACCAAAAAACATTTAAAAAAGGAGTTTTGTTGAAACTTTTCAAGCGAAGTAGAGATGATTTTTTTTGACGAGATGTTATTAGTTACAGAATGGCATATTTTTGTGTTTGTATTTATTGATAGCAGTAAAAAATCTCATGGTTAATCAATACTAAAGGATCGATTTCTTGTTTATTGAATTTGATGAAACAATTGGTGAAAGCATTGTATACAATAGTATAGTTTCTTAAAGTTCATTATAAATTATGTAACCATTAAAATTAAGAATCCAAAAACAATTATGAAATTTCCACTCTCTTGCTTGTCATTGGCGAGCAAATTAATTTTATCCTATAAAATGTTGCTTTCAAATATAAATATCATTCCTGTCTAAAAAGTATTAACAGTTTTCTTACATACATTATGATAGAATTTTCGGAAAATAAAGTAAAAATTTATTTCACCTTAACATCTTAAAGTTTGTAAAGATGCCTAAACACTCATTTTGAGAGAATTGACATTAATAAATTTAATAATGTGAATTGCATTTTTTAACAAATATTATTTTTTGAATAAAATCACTTTATATAAAGTCAGTCTTATGAGAACCTACTGAGATTCCTGGAACAAGATTTATTTAGATTATATTGATAATAATTATTAATTAATATGACCAATAATTCCTTCATTGTCAATTGTAAAAGGAAACATAAACAAAGGGGCGTAACCAATACACAAAATAGCAAATTTTTTACCAATTAAATAAATATGCATGGTATAGACCAGGGGTATCCAACTTACATGAGGCCGGGGGCCGCAATTAAAACACCAGTCAAATGATGGGCCGTAACTTTATCAAAATTTTCTATAGGACTCTTTTATGTTTGAAGGAACATTAAATATTACTGTCAGATTTTTATCAAATTGTACAAAACAAACATACTAAATTACAAATTAAAATAAGAAGTAGATTTTTAAGCAACACACAGGATTAATTTTGTATTTGAATAAATATTTTCTTGGATGCGAAACCCTAGAAAAAAATTTTTTTTTGCACCGTTGGTATGTTAAATTTCACAGAAACGAAGAAATTAGGATTTTTTAACGAAAGAAAAGTATTTTAAACCCATATAGATTTTTTGCGAAAATTGTCCACAAAAAATGACAACTAATATATTTTAGTTTGCGGGCCACAAAATTATTTCTAGGGTATGAATTATTTCAGACTATTCAGATTATTCAGACTTCGCCATATGAATTATTTCTAGAGTATGAAAATATATCTTATTTATTGTAATTGTGGTATATAGAGTGGAAGAGGCATGGAGCGCTGTGAACGATGACAGAATGTGAAACAACACACCAAAAATTTTTTTTTTTAAATTTATTGTAACTTTTTTTGTAAATTATATATACAACGAATTCTGAAAATATTAGTCAACAATATTAATCTCTTAGTGCAATGGAGTGTACAATATTTTTTGTCATTCCATCTTTAGCTAACGCAAATAAACTGGATGGTTTGCCCACTCGAGAGCATGCCATGTATAATTGTCTGTGTGAAAAACGTGGTGTGCTCAAATCTAAGACACAAACAGACATTGTTTGGCTTTGTCAATGCAAATGCCAATCTAATGGGGATCTGATTGCGTTTTAATGGAATTGGCACATGTGTGGGTATAACAGGGATTCGTGGAAGTAATATACTTTCACCCCGGAATTTGTCATTTAAAATAATGACTTCGATAACGTTGTTCATTAATTCTTTAACGACTAATCGCATGCAGTTGCACAGCTGTGGTGGGTTCAAATTACGAAGCAAAATAACGGGAGATCCAAATTTGCGTTCTCAATTATGCGGTGGTATGCCTGGTAAATACAATGAGTTTAAAAACTCTGTTGGAAAATTTGCAGCTTCAATAGGATCGCAAACTGTATCAACGCATTTATATGTCACCAAGTTACCTGACAATAACTGTTGTATCTTCAGATTCAACTCGTTGACGTCCACATTTTTTGCTGCTAAAATCGCCCTTTCTGCCAGTGAACATCGGTATGTGTACATCAGGAAATATTAGGTTAAAGAGAGCCTCTTGTAAATCAATGATTGTGCAAAAATCGTCCGGTAATTTTATGCATCCAGTCTCATCCTTAGTAACTTTTTCATCACCGATATCTAACAATTATTTTGAGAACGTTTCAGCAGATGGTTCTTGAAGCATTTGGACACGCATATTTACTTTTAGTTGAACATTTTCAACATTACTCCACAGTGGAGATGATTTCAAGCAAGCATTGATCTCATCAGCGTACGTTGAATGCAGAATTACGGGAAGTGTTTGTCTGAAATCACCTGAACTGCCTCCAAATAATTTGTCATTGTTTATTATATCTTTCAATGTCCTGTTCAACACCTCAAGCGAATGTTTGTGTGCCATACTGCATTCATCCCAGATGATAATTTTACAGTGTTTCAGCACTGTGGCCATAGTAGCTTCATTGGAGGTGATGTACCGGCCAATTTGGTGCAGCTTTACTTCATCGTTGTTATTCACTGGAAGAGCAGTCACAATGGTATTTTCAACTCGAAATACTACCATATCACTGCCTTTATTCACATACTTGCAAATATATTTGATGTTCTTTTAAGGGCGAGCATAAGTGTTAGAGTTTAATATGACTTGTTGCAACGTGCGTTAATATTGTTTTTGATTTATCATATTTCTATGTCTAGTTTGGATTGAAATATGAGTAAATAAAGATATATTTAAAATATACGTTAAATCTGTCCAAAAAATTAAAAAAAATTAATTATAAACCTATTCTTAGACCTAGTGAATATACATATAAAATTTCATCAAAATCGGTCGAGCCGTTTAGAAAGAGTTTAACCACTAAAACTGTGACAAGATATTTTTATATATATAGATATTATCTCTAGAAGTTGTTTGTCTCATGCAATTAAGAAATAATAGTTCTAGGTATTTAATTTTATGTTTGAGCAGATATTCCTTTTGAAAATAAAATAGTTAATATTTTATTAAATTTTTAGGTTTTTGCTGCAGAAGAGAATTGTGCCATCACAAAAATGGATTCAAAAAATTTGGCTATGGTTATGGCCCCAAACTGCCTGCGCTGCACATCTGAAGACCCCTCTGTTATTTTCGAAAACACCCGAAAAGAAATGGCGTTTATCCAAACGCTGATACAACACTTAAACACGAGCTACATGGAAGGCATTATGTAAAAAGAAAGAAAAGAAAAGAAAACTGTTGTCACTGTTAAAACCTGCAATAAAATGAACTTTCCAAAACATTTAAAACTGTTATCAAAACCTTAATTTCTTGTTGTGAAATGAAGAAAAAAAAATAGTTGCTATCTGATTGAAAAAGATGATTTTATCAACAAACATATATATATACATATATATCTAGTGAAGGTGCTATTTTATTGGTTTGTGAATCAATAGTATATACATGATAGTAAAAGGTAATGCAAGTTTAAGATATATTTTATAAAAAATTGTGATAAAGTTACTTTTCTTTAAAAGGTTTTGAATGTAAAGGTTTGGTTGAAAAGGAGTTTTTATAATACTTCGCCGTTCGACTCAAGGACAAGTAATTACTATTTCAATGTTTTTCACTGACAAGCCTAATGTGGGAAAATTTACTTTATTGATGTTGGTGCTTCCACAAGCAGTTCATATAAATACAAGAATGCCAAACTATTGAGGTGGAGTCGAGAGCCGATAAACTTGTCATAGGGGGGCTATAGACAAATATCGGGTTAGAGACAAATAGATACATTTTATCAATAAAATTAAAATAAAAACAGTAGAGCATCATTTATGGGTATTTCAACTATTAAAAATAAAGAAAACGTTCATTAAAATGCTTTCTTAATCAAAAACTGAATTAATTTTGTTACGATGCTCCTATTTTTTGCGCTTGTTAACTGTATACCTAAAAGGGTTTTATTCAATTCAATAAATAAGAAAGCATATTTATCACAGTTTTAAAGAAATTTATTTCATTTAACTAATAAGTGAAAAGCTTTTTAGTTTCTGTAACTTTATATTAATGATAGTAAAGGCATATTTTTATTTGCAAAACTTAAATTCATGTCATGTGTTTTTATAGTTAAAACTTGAATTCTGAAAATGCGTAAAAACAGCTTTGTTACAAAAAATTCTTAGTGAACTTTCAAATAAATTCCTGTAAAGTTAAATATTTAGTTTTATTATTTGAATATGATAATAAATATTTATTATATTGTTTGCATTGAACAAACAATCATATTACATATTTGCAAACAATAAACCTATAAATGAGACTCTACCGTATGATTTGTGATTATTCCCTCTATGAATACCATATAAATTTAATAAATATCATATTCTATTTATTATATTGATAATCCTGATTATACTATATAAATCTTGATTATGATGTGTAAACGAGGCTTTAATAAATAAATCTAGATTATGCCTTCTGGAGCTAGAAGTTCAAAGAAAACTAATGTCACCTTTGTCTTGCGAAATGTTTATATAATTGCTCTTATAATTTTCTATAGTTTTTTTCCATACCAGCTGAAAAAAAAGCTATGAAATAATTAATTTCTTAATCGCTGGTAAGTTTTTTTTTCCTTTTTTAATTCTTATAGCTTCTTAAAAGAAAACAATTAAAAAATGTGTCGCTTAGTGATTAAGAGAAAATAATATTTTCCGAACTAAAATTTAATTTTAACTAGTATTATGTGAAAAACATATTTATTTCATGGCAGGAAAAACATGTTTTTTTATTTTAATAAAAAATAGTCTTACCAAATTTTGCAAAAGGGAATGACTAAGGGTTAAAATAAAACCAATTCTGAGAATTGCAGCAAAATTATTGAAATACTTGGTAAAGTGCATTAAAAATTGGAACATTTTAAAAGTATTTGGCTGCATTGTTTTATTAGTTCTCTGTAGTTCTGTAATTATAAGTTAAAGTCTGAAAAAGCGAAGGAAAATTCATAGTAGTTGACATTCCTGCAGAGAAATGTAGAAACTTTGAACTTGAATAGATCACCATTCAATGTTAATTGCACAATAGTGAAATAGTTGTTTTTTTTTGATGTAATCTTTCATTTGATTTACAGATAATGCTTTGATTCAATGTTTTAAAATTGTAAAATGTTTTACAAGAGGGCATTTAATTTTAAATGTTTCAAATGGACAGGAATAAGAAATTTTGATGATTTTTTAAAGTATCCTATTTTTCTGCCTTTCAATGATTATAATGCATGTGTTTATTTTTAAAACAATATGTGATATCTTCCTTAAAAAAGTATTTCTTTCATTTTATTTTATACTTACGCTAAATCGGAAAATTTGATCTTTGGTTAAAAGTTCAGTCTTCCAATTTATTACTTGAGTAAAGTAATATTATTGTGTCATTAAACTAGATGAACAAAAATCAGTCACTCATAGAGAAATTAGGAGAAGCCTAAATTAATATCGTGTAACTCTTACTCTGAACTTGATAGTGGTTGAATTTGATTTGGAGGTGAGCCCATGAGGTTTTCCAAGGTATAGCCGTTCCCCACTACTTAAATAAGCCCATATAATCGAATAATGGGCTTATATGAATAAAATTTAGAGGAACCAAATTCTTTTATATGAAACCCATAGCTTCCAGTTCTACTGGATTTTGACAGTATCTCTTGGTCTACTGGTTTAATAAAAATTCTCCTGGTTTTTGTACATTTTAGAAAATTCCCTAAAAAGGAGTTTCTCTAATGTTTCCTTAAAAAAAATCCCTATTCAAATAGAATTTTTGTGCAGATTATTACTTTGCTTGAATATTTAAATAAGTGTCACTAATGCATAATAAAGCGAGCCTCATTTATAAAATTTAGTTAACTATCTTTGATGAATTAGGTAAACATAATACATACATAACATTTTAAGATCATCTAATGTGAAATCATAACTGGAAAATACTGCAGTTTTTCTATTTTAATGACTATAAAATTCCCTATGTGTAAAACATTTAAAATATTTTGCAACAATTATCATTAAATTTATATTATTTCGTAAAATTTACTGGATTTTTTTCATATCTGTGTTGGCAGCAATGGAAACCAGTGTTTAATTTCCACATTTAAACGATTATTTGCAGTTACCTGTCCTTGCTTAATTGCATAAAGATGAGAAGAAAAAAAAGTTGAAGGATTTTTTTTCATATTATAAGAATGATTCACCAGCAAACATACTTCATTTAAATAAGACTTCTTGTCTATTTTCTGCTCCAAACAGTTGTCGGGGTAGTTTAGTAATTGCTCATGTCTTATTGGCAGTTATGTAATAAAAGAAATTTTTTTTTTTAAATCTATCTTCGACAGTGTATCAAAACAGATTTCAACTAGAGATTTCTTCGAAAGGAAATAGTATTATAGTACATATGTTATACTTTTGATTAGCACTGATTTATTTTTATATAAATTTTAATATCATATAGTATTTTATGATTATTACCAGTAAAAGCTCTAATTTTAATGTTAATTAATATTTAGAATGAGTTTATTTCTTCAAAACATTATACTATATTGGATACCATTGAAATTAAAATTTTGTAAAAAAAAAAGGAAAATAGCTTTTAAGATTGACTGATGCATTCCCCTTACTATTGATTTAACCGCTTACATGTGTAGATACTGTTGTCTAGAACTGGTGGTATTCCATTATGCAGGGCTGACTGTATTTCACATCCAGTTTAAGCCATTAACTGTGGATTTCGCTGTGCATATCTCCCAAATTGAAAGAATGCTGATTTCAGTATTTTAACTGATGTTTCAACTTTTCCCACAGATTCAAGTCAGGTGATTTTGCAGATCAATTCAGATGTAAATGTTGATAAAACAGTCACATATCCTTCTAGTCTGATAAACTTAGCTCTCATCTTTTAAAAAAAGTAGAGATATTAACAACATATGCTGCATAAAGATGTTGATTGAAAAATAGCATCTAATCATGTAGAGTATTAAAATAAATAGTCTGGTTTATGTTTGTTATTATTTCATTCAGTGGGAGCAATGTATAATACGAAGGGAAAAAAAACATGACAGAGACACCTCCCGATTTCTATCTTTCATGAATTCTCTAGGGGTGACTAATTTTTTGTATGGTGCCTGTATACCTCACTATTCTTTCCTTTTTTTTCTTTTCAAATAAGTGCCAAATTGTTTTTATTATATTTTTTTGCATTTATAGTTCTACTTGACATGTCTGTAAGCATCCAAGTATTTTTTTAAAAGAATGGAATTTAAGTAGAGTAATTATTATTTAACTCAAGCATTATGACCATGTGTGCCAAGTCCTTTTTAATATTTTTAGTTTTAAAGATTTATATACTTTAAATAGAATTTTAAAGAATTTAAATGTGTACATGATGTGCAGATTGCAAAATAAAAACCAAATCACCTTTATTATCTTTGATCTAACAATTCGATTTTTGTGTTTTAAGATGCAATCTTAATGGTTTAAGAGGTAATTTGCAAATAAATTTAAGATTTTAATATGCAAATTATTTTGTGCAGACGATATTTTAGCATCTTAAAAATATTTACTTCAAGAACAATTTTTGATACATTGTTTCTAATATTATCAATTTTTTTATTGCATTTAAATTCATTCAATCTTTTTGAATCTAAGTTTGAAAAAGTATTTTTTTGTTTTAAAAGTTTATACCTTTCTTATGAAATTTTATGTATTTAAAATTTTTGCTAATTTTTGGTTGAAGTGTATAGTATCACTTATTTCTGTTGGTTAAAATGTGAAGAAAAGTAAAGTGTGAAGAAAAAAAACACTCCTCAATGTAAATAAATAATATTCAATTCCGTGTACAAAAAATTTTTACTTCAAAAATAATTTTCATGCCTTGTATCAGTTTTATAAATTATATTTCAATAATTATACATCTTGGTCATTCTATCTCATTTGAAACTAACGATGAAAGATTTTGCTTTACATTTTATAAATTTATACATTTTTTATGGAATTAAATATATTTAAACTTAGGCCTGATTTCTGCTCATGTATTTAGTATGATTTAATTAGAATGACTCACATACTTATTACTTTTGCAGGGAAAAACTTCATATTTCTTAAAATTATTGCATTCATTGCAATTATAAAATATTATTTTTTCAAAACTAATTTTTATACATTTCGGAATTATCATTCTTTTTGTTGTTTTGCCTCTTACTTTACTTAATCTTTTTGAATACCAAATTTCAAAGTTTATTCCATCTGTTTTAAAAATGTATACATTTTAATAGAATTTAATATATACTTGAAATGCTCATGTGAAAAAACTTTCATGTCATTAAAAGTATTGAATTTTGCATTTAAATATACTTTTAAAAAATTCTACATATTATCTTTTTTATTAATTTTTTTTAATAATTTTTGAATATCTCATTAAATAGTAAACTTGAATATTGTTCTTTTTGTATTAAAAATGTGTACATTTTAATGGAATTAAATTTATTTAAACAAGTTTCTACTTTTAACTGGTGTATTTAATATCATTTGCTTCTGGCTAAGGGCTAAAATACTGATATGCAAGTGTGGAAATAAACTTTCATGTAACTAAAATACTATTGAATTTTCCATATGAAAATATTAATTTCAAAAGCAATTTTGTACGCAATGTATCTGAAATATCAATCTTTTGGAATGATTATACATCCTGATTCATTTAATATCTTTGAATACTAAATTTGAAATATTGTTTTTTATAAATTATACCTCAAAAAAGTATTCAGTAGTTAAGATTGTTCAATGTTTCAAAAAAAGCTTTTACAAAACTCAATTTCATGGCAAAGTATTTCAAAAATATCTTACATTTCTAAAGTGTTCTTTTCGAAAATATTTTTTTATATGTGTACTACATTAAAACATTAAAAAATGGGTCAAATATTTTGCTGCCTTTTACCTAAGCGTTGTTTTTTATTACAGATTTTTTTTATATTCTCATTCATTACAACATTCTCTAAAAAAAATAATGATTAGGCTATGTAGTAGAGATCTATTTAATTCTGCAAATAACTCTCATAATAAAACTATTATATTTTTAAAAATAGCTTAGATGTATTAGCTTAATGTGTTCATTTTAATTTACCAGTGTTATGTTTATTTTAATATGTTTATTTTAATTTATTGCTATTGCATAATACTAATTAAATTTTTTAATGTGTTTATTTCATTGTTATTTAAAATATCAACTTATTTTTTAATTATTATTTCTATTGTATATTTTACTTAATGTATTTGATTCATCATTATTTATTATTTGTTATTATTTATTTTCTTCAGCATTATTTTATATGAATTATTCTTTTAATTTAAGGTATATATTTTTTTACTGTTTTAATATGTCATTTCATTAATGTAAGTTTATGTTAGCTTGAAAATATGGTTTTTTTTTTTAAATTTCAATTAAGTGAACCTTTCAATGTAGCTTTTTAATTAATTATTTATTTTAGTGTATTTATTTATTTACAGCAGAACCTCAATTATTCGACACTAATTAAGTGAACCTTTCTATGTAGCTTTTGAATTAATTTATTTATTTATTTATTTAGTGTATTATTGATTTATTTACAGTAGAGCCTCAATTATCCGACACCCATGAGACCGGAGGTACGTTGGATAATCAAAATTGTCGGATAATTGGAAGACCTTTTATAAATCGATTTTATAAGTGCATAAACATTGAACCGAGTAAAACTACTAATAACAATTAGCATTTGAAATAATGTTCAACAAACACCCTTACTTGTGTTTTACTTTTCTATTTCAAATAACAGTACAACATGATGAAAAAAAGTTGTTTATAATTTTTAGTTTTATAGAGCTTTAATAGAGATGTACCAGCCAAATGCAAAACTGTATCACTTTACTATTATCAATCACTCAAACTCCAGAAGATCGCGATTGTTAATGTCAGTCAGTTGTTTACACTATTTTTTTTTCAAATGAAACATTTTCTGATTAGTTACTACCAGTTACTGATTGCACATAGATAAATTTTCAGTTGGCAGGCAAGTAAATTAATTGTCGTTTAATATTTATATAGCTTAAATGTTTATCTTGTTGTTTTCTAGCAGTCAAATTTTGAAATTGTCATCACGGCAGTAAACTGATTGAACTGAATTTACTTAAATGTGGAGTTTAAGGACACGTGGTCGCTTTTAACATGTCTCGAAAGAGGCCTCGGATAACCGAAGAATCGTGTGACCGATAATCGGGGTTCTACTGTATTTATTTCTAGCTGTAATGTTTTTTGAAATGTACTTTTTATCATATTGTCAATTCATGCATTGTCATATTGATATATTGGTTCTAAATTGAATAATACTGTGAAACATTACTTTTCTAATATCATTGTGAGAAACAATCAATTTTTAATAAATGTTTCTCTGTATGATTTTATAGATGTAGATATATTATAGAGTGCATCGATCAGTTGAAACATAATTATAACCTTCCCAATTTTCAAGATACTTGATAGATATGTGGTTTATTTTACACTAGAAATTGTGGCCAAAAAGCTGTCTTGTGACTGAGATGTACAGAAAAGTCCTTCAAACATATTCGAAGCAAATACTGCCTATTTGCATACTTTAGATACTTAAATGAGTCTTGCTTATTTGCGTCTGTATAAAAAATTTATTAAAATAAATATTCAATTAACTGACTACACTTCCATTTGTGGCAAAATATTATTTTTGCTGTTAATTAGGATTCTGGTTCTAGAACAAAATCACAGACTGAAAATGTGTGCAAAATACTAATATAAATATTATTTTGAAATAATATTGATATAATATATAAATAGGAAATTAATTCCTCTTGAGATTCTGGCTTAAAATATTTTACCTGCTCAACATTCTATCTGATGACATTTAGACTTATTCCCATGATCCTTCTTTCATTTTTCTCTTCGTCCTTCTTGTATTTCGATCATCATTTGACACCATTAATTATTATATTTTTACGAGGACAGAAAGCAGTAATTATAAATACAGGTGTTTCGACACAATACATATTAACGAGTTCCATTTTTAAACTAATTTGTGAATTGTCCATTCAGTACCACCCAGTCGCACATGTATTTGAAAATCTGTTGTATCTATACAACAATTATTTAACTTTTTCCAACTAATAACTAAAATGAGAGTTTTTTTGTACTGTAGAATTATGAAATTAAAGCATATAGAACCATTTTCTATATTTTGTCCAGCTTTACTTAATTTGTTTCTCTTTTATTTATTTAGTTTAAAGTATGTACTAGTGTTATTTCACATCTTATTTCTAAAAAGGTCATATATCCTCTATTCAATTTTTAGATTCTATACATTATTTCAAAGAAAAGTATGAGATGAATCTGAACCTGTTTTGGTGTTGTAAAATGTTATTATCCGCAATTTTTAAAAGAGCTTTGCTCCTTCTGTATAATTATTTGTGGGGCTTGAGCCCTCACTTTATTTTGGATCATCTGAGTTTTAAAGAATTTGAGACTATGCTCTTTTAGGTATAAATATTTATTCACCTGAAAGTATAAAAAAAAAGTGTTTGGATTTTTCTTCTTTCAATTCATTTCAACTACCTTACTCGAATGTTTTTTAAGTTGATCACCTTTGTAAATTGGACAACTGTTTTAGTTGTCTACCAATTATTGTGATTTAAATATTTATTCACTTTGAAAAAAAGAAAGTGTTTGGCATTTTCCCTTAACATCAAATACTATACTGTGAGGTTTGTTAAGTTGACCACCTTTCTAAATTGGCCAACTAATTATGCATTGTTACAAGTTTGATTACTACTTATCTACAAAATCACCAAATCAGCATTCACCTATGATTCTTGTATAAGGAAATGAATCAAATCCTGTGTAACAATATCATCTGTCTATCTTGTGTGTTGACCTCTGAAATAAATCTAGTTCAACTGTGAATATCATAAAAATCTAAACGCTTAGTAAAGTGACCATTTTTTAAATGACTTTTTCTTTCATTTCCCTAAGAAATTTTCATACATTAATATTCTAATATGTCTTGTAACCTGTTAATAAGCTTTCCATTTGTGAAAGCGTATTTTTTAGACAATTTGTTTGTTTTTTCTTATTTTCGCACGCTAAGTGTAATTTTCACTTGTTGAAGTTTAATTGCAGCTTTTACAAAGAAATCCATTCAGTTATGATGAGGGGCATTTATCTAATGCAGAATGACTAACACTCTTATTAGTATAAAATTTTATTCTTAAGTGGCTGTTGAAATATTTTTAAAAGTTAAATTCTTAAATTAGGATATAATTAAAAGTTTATAATTTTATTTAAAATAGTCCTTAAAAATTTGTAATGTTTTTAATTGGTAAAATGAATTGGTGAACTTAATATTATTTTGCTAATAAAACTAATTACTTTGTAAATGAAATCACTTAAATAAATAAATGACCTCACCTTTCCACCTTAGTTGACCATCAAAATGTTGTTTTGGATTCGTTTAAATTAGTGCATATTTAATGTCCCTCCTTCCTGCATCAGATTTGGCCCTGCCCTAATTTATATTTTCATTGTAAGATTGCTAAATTTTTGGAGAATTTTTTATAAACCCTTTCTTGCTTATATATATATTAGGGGTGCACATACGCTGCACGTAGATTAACAAAGAGCAGCACTCATATTTAGTCATGTTAGTGGCAAACGTGATAAGTTTTATCTAAACAGTGGTGTTCTAAGCACCAAATATTTTTATCAGTAAACTTAACATATTTGCAGAAAACTAAATACTTTTATTTATTTGAAATTAATTAAAACTAAAAAAAACTGATACATTTTTTAAAAAACTTTTTCCATTTTTCACAATAATTAATTTATATATATATAACATAAATATTTGGGGGGAGGGGATATAAATTCTAACGCATTTTATAGAGTAATATAAATTTGAATTCAATATTTAATAAAAGAAAATTTATAATGTTTAAATAAAAAACAAATTAAAAGAAATTTTTTATTGTGTTCTGAAGTTCCCAGTGTTGAGGTTCGAGCCGCACCTCAACAGTCTGTGGGCCGCATGTCGCCCTCAGGCCATGGGTTGTACACCCCTAATATATATATATATAAGTTAAAAATATAGAGAAAACATGGAGAAAAAAATAAAGATTAATGAAAAAAGAAAAGAAATTCTTAAAATAAAATATTTTTTTAAAAAATTGAAAATATATACACATTTAAAAAGCCGGAAGACAAAAAAAATTAAAAGATATAATCTCGTCATCAGCTCACATGATTACATCCGCAAAATATATTTAAATGCGGATATAATCGTGTGAGCTGATGAAGAGATTATATTTTTTCATCAGCTCACACGATTATATCCGCAAAATATATGTAAATGCGGATATGATCGTGTAAGCTGATGAAGAGATTATATTTTTTCATCAGTTCACACGATTATATCCGCAAAATATATTTAAATGCGGATATAATCGTGTGAGCTGATGAAGAGAT
Organism: Parasteatoda tepidariorum; assembly: GCF_982258835.1. Classification (NCBI taxonomy): domain Eukaryota; kingdom Metazoa; phylum Arthropoda; class Arachnida; order Araneae; family Theridiidae; genus Parasteatoda; species Parasteatoda tepidariorum. Next base: position 72,605,407 of record NC_141755.1, on the reverse strand, counting down.
TATATCTTTTAATTTTTTGGTTTTTTAATATATATATATATCTTGATAAAAAGGAATTTCTTCTTTGGGCCCATCAGTGATTATGATTTAACTGATCTATGTATGTTTTAATTCTAATAGAAAACTGATATAGCGTGTATTATGTATAAGTGTGTTTTAGTGATTGCAAGAGCTTAATTTCATGTGTGAAAATTCAGAATAGATTTTTTTTTCCAATTTCTCTCTTCCATTTTGAATTGAAATTTATAAAAATGTATAGAGAATGATCTATTGATGAGGCAGCTGCGAAATCGCTCCCAAATACTACCTAAAAACTATGTTAGTGTTGCATTTCCTAAATGTTATAGTATGTACAAATGCTGTAATATATGTGTTAAATATTTTTGTTTAAATAAAAGATATCGTTTCGTTTTTCCCAATTTATTTGTTTTTTTATCTTATTTATATAGTTAAATCTCTGTTAGCTATTTTTAGTCGTGAAAAGTTTTTAGCAATTTCAAAACAAACAAAAAAAAAAATTTTTTTAAGCTTTTCCCTAATTCCGCCGTATGTTTTTAGAATTCTAGTGACAAATATATTCAGAATAGTATACACATCAGGATCACAAACTAATATTTAAGCAAAGAAAAACTGCTCTCAAAATCTGGTGAATCTTTGAAAAGTTGCACAAACAAATACGACGAACAAAATGTTAAAATTCGATTTCTCAGGAACTATTCGACCAATTTTGCTAAAAATTTGTATTTTGCCATATAAAATTATATTCTTTAAAATGACGTAAAAAAATTTATATGCTTTACAATTCAAATTATTTTTCGTCTACTATTAAATTAAATAATAAAAAAAATAACAAATGTTTACTAAAAACTTTTTTTAGCATAAGATTATATTTAGATAAAAGAATTTTGCAATTGTCTGCAAAGATATTTCAATTCGCTTAAAAAGTTCTTTAGACATGACGAAATATGCTAAAAGTAAAGGGGTCCAAACTATTGAGACCATTTTTTTAATTTTTTTTTTTTTTTTTTCAGATTGCGACTACACCTCTCTCTCTATATTTTTTTCTTCAGAAATCAATATTCGTCGAATAAAAGGTATGTTTATTCAGTGAAAATACGTTTTTGTGTCTGATCGCCTGCACGAATTAATTTATATAGTCATCTCCTCGAAACATTAAGATTGAGTCTTAGAATGTGCAGATCCGATCATTAAATCAGAAGTTTTTCAGGGTGGTTCTTTTATTTATTTTTTTGCGCACTGTACTTCTATTTTTGTTTAAATTGGCGAAAACCAATTTGGATGATACTAAAAAAATTTTATTTCTAACATAAATTACGCAAAAACAAAGACGTTTTTTTTTAAATTCAAAAGCTGAGAAAGGTAGCTGGTTAAAATATTTTTATGAAAATACTTAGTAACTAATCGGCAACCTTATAATTTATATATTTAAAAAAATTCTGACTATAGGAGGCTTTTTTTTTTTTTTAACAAAGTTAGTTTTTTGAAAGTTATTTTAGATTATTTTTCATCTAATTTTTTTTAAATCAACATTAGTAGTATTTTAAAACAATAATTATCTTAATATGCCATTTTTCCTTAAAAATTGTATGATATCGATCAGCTTTGAATTGAAAACTAATGGATTTTTATGGAAGTTGATGTAATTGTATTAATACAAGTGTGAAACACTATTTCCTCGCTATGTGTGTTAATTACCCATTAAAAATAATACACCATCTCGTTTTGCCTTGAAAGATTAATTTAATAATTATAAAAATTCAGAATTTAATAAATACGATTAATCAAGACATTCTAAGTAATATATCAAAAGTTGGTATTAACTGATTATTAAAAATAATTATTTTTTCACTTATGTTTGCTGTGGTAGCCAAGAAAATACCTTTTTTTATAGAATAAATAAAAAATGGCACTTTTTCAATAAATTATTCTGTACTACTACAGCTAATTTTTACACATTCCTTAACATCGTCTGACTGGATTCCAAAGATATGCAGATACTCTTAAGCAAAAGATCATAAATCATACATATATTTTTTATTCCCTTAATAAATTCATAAAAATGCCGTTTTTGATTCTTAATTTTAATCTTTCAGGTTCTCAGAATGTTCCAAATTTGGTTCTTCATTTTTTCTTAATTTAAATTCACACCTTCAGGTTCTTAGAGTGATATCTTTGGCGTTCTGTAGAACTGATATTTGGTGTTTTACTGTCGTTAAGGTCGAGGTTAAAAGAATTTAAAAAATTCTTCCTCTCGTCATTTTAGAACGATACCCTACAATTAAATTAATTGTGTTACAGTTTTTCTATTACTGAAGTTATTTTACAAATTCGTAGAAGTATCTTTGTCATTCGTCAATTTTTTTAGGCAGTACTAATTACTAAAACATCAAACGATCTTCATGTGTTATTAAAAAAAAACATAGGTGCAAAAAATATGTTATTGATGAGTTGAGTTATATGGCTATGGAATCTGCAACTCTTTTTCGTTACAATTATATAAGCTAAGTGTCTTTTTCAAAATTCTTATTTAAGCAGACATTCAGACATTTTACGCCGCTCTTTCTTTGTTCAGGCGTCATAAACTCATTGTGGCGTTTCTACGTCCTGCCCAAACGGGGAAAAATTAATTGAAAAACTTTGTTTTTCAAACCGTATTGTTTTGCATCGAGCTAACAAATGAGAACGTTCTGCCTCATATATGAATAAAGCAGTGAACACGAACAATTTCATGACAAAATTAAGGATCTATTTGCTCCGTTCATTGTTTATTTATTAAATCACAGAGTAATGTCCTATGACTGCAAACAGAAATAATCCAAACAAGGGAACTAAACTTAAATAATACAAAGAAATGGTGAATTATAACAATTTATGTGTGCGCGAGGAAGGAGGCGAATAGAATGGAACATTGATTATCTAAAACTGATTTTTCGCATGCGAATTCGCGAACAGGTGTTTTCTTTAGTTTATCCTGTTTATTGTGCTTATATCAGGTGACATTTGTGTCCAATCAGAAATACATAAATGTAAGTAAATAAATAATTTAACGCGTGTTGGTGAGATAGCATAGCACCGAGAAATATAATTCGTGGAAAAATATAATGTTGAAGCATTATATCTACATTTAGTCAATGGAAAAAACATCGTCGTTTCACTGGCCTCTCAAAAGACATGAGAAAAATTTAGGACATTAAAAGGAAAAGTCCTTTATATTCATCTGACATTGCTAATTTAGATTTTTACGAGTTCTGTCCTCTGCAAGACAAATTTAAATAGCAACAAAAAAAAATAATTTTGAGTAAGAAAATTAAAATTGTCCGAGACTGGTTTCGACAAGAAACCATAAAACCATATTGTGAAATACAATAACAAATATTTAAAGAAAATTATAAAAGAATAAATAATTGATGAATAAATCGTCATCAGCTCACCCTACGACGAAAAAGGAGTGCTTTCTGACATTGTATTAATATAGTTAAAGCAAAATATATCGGTACAATAATATAAGGAGCACCAAAAAATTGAAACGGAAGTAGAATATATTAGGCAAAAAATACAAAATAAAACACAATAAGCAAAAATTAGAAATTCAAGAAAATACCTATATATATATATATATATATATATATATATATATATATATATATATATATATATATATATATATATATATATATATATATATATATATATATATATATATATATATATATATATATATATATATATATATATATATATATATATATATATATATATATATATATAAGATGAAACTTTATCCTCTCCCCACATTGCACATGGGATTATTAATAATACCATCTACGCCACTTTAAGTTTTGAATATAAGTTGAAGTTTATTTGATAACCGTAACAAATCCTTTGACAAAGCTGAGTTTAATTTATTATTATTGTTGTTGTTGTAGTTCATTTACGTCGCACTAGAGCTGCACAGTGGGCTATTGGCGACGGTCTGGGAAACATCCCTGAGGATGATCCGAAGACATGCCATCACAATTTTTATCCTCTAGAGAGGGGATGGCACCCCCGCTTCGGTAGCCCGACGACCTGCACGCGAAGTCGAGCACTTTACGGTAGAACTGTTTAACGAGGACCCATACCGCACACCCTCGATCCCTACGCAGACTGATCCAAGTGGTCACCCACTCGCACACTGACCGCAGCCAGTGATGCTTGATCTGCTGAGAACCGTGTCTTAACGATCAGTCCACTGCGGGACTATTATTATTCACACTAGTTTAAACTCAAAACACGCAGAATTAACATTATATTAAACTAAGCAGCGGGGAAAAAACATTAATTTAATAGCGATAACATTTCAGTAGATTATACACGTCGTTTTAAGTTACTTTTAAGAAAAGTTGTACGGTAACTATTAAACAGTTCTTTTTCTTAATGAATTCCCGGGTTTTATTTGTACAATAAAAGCCTTAATTGTGATCCATAGGCAAACAACTGAAAGCGGATAAGTGTGCGTCACTTCTATGCTGCTAAACTCGTTGTTTTACCTTATCATAAAAAGTTTCACTTTAAAAAAAAGGACAAAATCTGTATCAGATTTCTAGACCGATTTGACAACAATATAATTACATACAATTTTTATGGTTCAACCTCTAAATCGTAACGCTTCAAAGTTTCAGGACACGTAGAATTATTTTCATAGAAAAAGTGACGTTCACGTCAAGATATGCCACAGTGCTCCAAGACAAACACGAAAGTAAGCACGGCAATAAAAATCTTCCTATGAAGATAGAGAACTTTTTATATGCGAGTTACTTGTCTGAAACGTAATCATATGATGATAACAAACGAAATTGAATAATTAACTCGTAAAAAAAAAAAAAAGAAGTCTTAAATCTTTAAGCAATCAGGAGATATTTAAAAGTGCGTACTAGCATATAAACAAGATTTATACACATCCTAAACAAATTTGGCAGTGTTATGATAAAAAAAACAATAAAGGTTTCTCCTCTTATATTCATTAAATGATATGTCGGAAAAAAACTATACTTCCGTATATAGGCATGCATATATATTATATACATCTCAAAAATAATACGCCATTTGCCGTATAATAGTGCTGAGTCACTTCAATGAGAGAGAGAAAAAAATTCAGAACTAAGTTTTTAATACTCAAAGAATCTTTGTATGATGAGCAACATATACCAAAAATATTATTTAAAAAAAAAATTAAAAAAATTTTGAAATTTTATTTTTGCGTTCATAATATTAGTTTGAATTTCAAATTGGAGGCATTTTTTAATCGTTTTAAAAATAAAATTAAAATTGATCATTGTTGATGATTGAATTTTTTTTTTTTGTATATTTCTTGAACGTGTTTAAGTAGTTAGCATCAAGATTGAATTAAAATTTAGAACTAAGAAACATTTTAGCAACAGGTAACAATCCGGACGATAGTAACAGACCGAGCAATTTACATAGTTGAATTCTTTTAGACTGCCACGTGCAAGCATTTTGGGTTTAAGATATCATGGCTCAAATATGGTTCACACTTCAGAGACATACTTTATGCATACATACTTTTTTAGACATACATATGCAGTTCATAAAGCTTCACTAAATCAAAATAATAATTTCCCTTTTGAAAATCCAAAAATAAGGTAATCTTTCATGTCAAAATTGTTTCTTAAAATGATTATTCCCACATACTGAATCATGGTAGGTGGGTACTTTATTTACGTCGCACTAGAGTTGCACAATGGACTAATGGCGACGGTCTGGGAAACATCCCTGAGGATGATCCGAAGACACGCTATCGCAATTTTGATTCTCTGCAGGGGGAGGGGGGGACTCCCCTGCTTAGGTAGCTCGACGACCAGCGCGCGAAGTCGTGCACTTTACGGCAGAACAGCTGAACGACGACCGATACCGCGCATCCTCGGTCCCTACGCTGGCCGATCAAAGTGGTCACCCACCCGCTTATTGACCTCAGCCAGTGATGCTTGACTTCGGTGTTCTACTGGGAACAGTGTCTTTGCGATCAGTCCACTACGGGGCATACTGAATCATGAAAGCAATGTTAAAAAGTGGTAGTATCATCTACTGAGTAATATTTAAAATGATGATCTGACAGCTGCAGAATGATCTTGGACAACAACAACAAAAAATTTCTATATATCAGAAAATTTTTAAAAAAATCTAAGATATACTCTAGATTTATTATAAAATACATTTTTTAAAACTCCCAAGTGTTTTGAAGGTTTTTTTTTCTTTTTTTAAACATTATTGAAATGTTTTAAAATAGAGGGTGTCCTACTATAATTAGGACAATTTATAAGATGAAATAGGGAACATCACAATGATTCAAAACTGCATAACAAACCCATGATTGGAAACTTCATTGGAAAGAAATATGACAGATACAAGAAAGAAAGAGATGCAAGACAATTTGAAATATTTATTGGTCAAAGATGTGCTGTGGTAGATGATATATGAAAATGTCACAAAAGATATTCAAAGATGCCATTGATAGTGATGCATGCGTTACATCGTGGGTATATGGATTGGCGGATTAGCTAAAATGCACCTGGATTTTATAGGATATCAGCAACAGCATAGGCGATTCTTACAACCAGATCAATTTCGGAATCCATGAGTGTTGCGTACACAATACTTATCAGTGCACCCCAAGGAAAGAAATCCATGTTGTTTAAATCAGGGGAGCGTGGTGGCCATTGAACTAATCCACCATGCCCAATCAATGTTGTGAACAATTGCGCGGCAATACGAAGGACGTTTCCGATTAGGAGTTGCTATGCAAATCTGAATCCTAGTGATATCCCCTACCTTCCATTAAAGTTAAAGTTTGTCCCAATTATCCTTAGACACCCTTTAGAAGGAAAAAATTTGGACAGTCTATTTTCTAGGATTGTTTTTTGTTAAAATCCATGGAAAATAAAGTATTTGACAAATTCTTATAATAATTCTTAATCGCATGTATTTTTGGAAATCACAAACCTCTAAGCCTGCAGGCTATTAAATTCCATAATAAAATTTTTTCTTTTTTTCGTCTCAAATTTGAAATCCACTAATTAGCAGCGGGAAAGAAAATTTTTGGCAAAACTTTTTTCTCTCGAAATCTAACGTTAAGTGCTTACGTTTTTTATTATTATTTTATTTTTTTCAATTGCGTGGTAGTATAGTGGTAAATTTAGTTCTGAGGGGGCTCTTTTGCTTAATTTTTTTGAAAAAAGTTAAAATTAAAATTATCAACGAATTTTATTTAAATGAGCTAAAAATAAATATGGGTGAATAAAAGGAGTGAAAAAACAAGCATACACACACTATGGGCTGTATAATAATATTTAAGCTAAGAATAAAAGAAACGCAATAGAAATCTATCAAATGAATCATTATCGGAAGATGGTATTAAAAACATCACCATCCAAACCTGTTGTTGTTTCTAACGACACTTGGACAAATGAGCACGCCGTTCATTGACCTTACAAATTACGTCAGGAGAGAGCACTTATCGTTTGACACGGGAGCACCACTAGGGTGAAAATACATTGTACAGAATTCCCCTGATAGATGGCAGCACCAATCATTTGTGAGGCCACTTTCACAATTTGAACATAGATCTGAAGATACAGTATATTTTCTCCTCAAACCTGCATCCGTGGTGTTGCTCAGTGACTGACTACACGACTTCCAGTGCCACAGATTTTACGAGCACACATTAGAATATTCTTTAAAATTCTTTTTTGTTTTCCTGTGGTCAAAACTCTTGACCTCTGAAACTTCTTGTTAAAATTTTTTTCCCCAACTTTCTTTTTTCCTAATTTAACTTTTATTAGAAATTTGGAATTGTAATGAGTGTAGTAATTATTTCCTAATTTTTTTTTGTAGCATTTTAATAATTATTATTTTTGCAATTAAAAAAGAATTTAAAATAGGGAGATTTTAGCGCCTTATGTAAGGATTGCTCATTTCACAACCCTCCCCCCTCAATGCTTACAAAATATTTGAATGATCCATTTAAACACTTTGAAGCTTCATGAAACAATCAAAATAATTATTTTTTAATCCCACTGTAGTGTCTACCATTACAAAAATATAATTCCAATTCACTAAAATATAAAACATGTTAACTCGATTCTATTGTGAGGTACCTTTTCATAGATGAAGGCTGACATGGACTATAACTTAACTACTATCCCAACATTGGTGTCCCGGACGTGATGTGAGCACGCCAACGTTGGAAGAAAACGTCCACTATAATTTGAACACGCCTGATTCGATGGATGGTCCACATTGAACAGTTGACTTGCTACTTGTGACTGCGACATTGTCCTCCTCACGCTGTTGCTTCTCAGTCTCGATCACAAACAACGTATACACTCGACTGCTAAAGGCAACACAGGGGCGACAACAGCAGTGAACTTAATACAGCTCTCACGATCAACACTAAAAAAGTACGGTGATCCTAATACAGCTCTCTGGACTTCTCACAAACAGCATTGAATCAACTAGTTGTATCCGTTCATCGAATTCTATCACAGATATAGTTCTGTTGGGGTAGTACCGTAGTGTAACTACCACTACAAAAATATAATTCCAATCGACTAGTATATAACACATGTTAACTCGATTTCTACGGTGGGGTACCTTTTCATAGAAGAAGGTTGACAGGGTCGATAACTACTATCCGAACACCCAACTTCCTTACTAGTGATTCATTACATTTCGAGAACGTTTTTGTTTCTTCCTTGCTTAAGTGTTTACATTTACTGTGTATGCTTTTTAGACTTCATTCTTGATAAGGATTTTCAAAATATGTATTAAGGGCGGTAATTACGAAATATCTTGCATTTGTATTAAATAACAGGTAAAGAACTAAAATATTGCTAAAAATTCTTTCCTGAAAACCAATTGTTCTAAATGAAAAAGAAAAATCTATTAATTTAACAGAAATGCAAAATGTCAAAAAAGAATCGAAACATAAAAATGAACGTGAAGAAATTTTTTTCTTCGAAACAAATTTAATGAATTATTTGTTAAACACTTTGAAGTACCAAAACAAAAATAAATATTTCCGGTAATTATCGGTTTAAGGAGACCAAGGAGACAGTACAAATCGCGATACTGTTATTGACGATGTGCTGATTAATTAACTGTGGTAAAAATAAAATAAAGGAAACTACTGGTATTCTGTGACTAGGTAATAGATACCAAATATACTAATATAACTACGAAATATAGTTTCTGCGATATTAAGTTTTTTCACGACCTTCTTTAATGGATAAGTATTTTATTTTCTCACAGTTAATCGTCAGATCAGTTGCAGCTTGAAGATTTAAGACAATATTAAATCCGCAAAAAAATAAAAATAAAATTGCATAAGTTTTTTTTTCTTCGGAGACAAAATAGTCATAGAAGACAAGAAAATCAAAATGTTTAAATTTGTAACATATCAGATGTATTTATGAAAAAGCTATTAAACTAGAATGAAAATTTCTGCAGTTTTCAATTATATATGAGTAGGACGGACCACAAAGTCCTCCTAGTACCTATAACAAATCTATACCTCTAGTGGTGGCTGGGTAAGCCTGGCTGGTAGGGCACTGGGCCTATGTTCAAGAAGTCGTGGGTTCGATCCCTGCCCGCCGAAGACTTCCCGTGTAGTAAATGGTGACTGATTCAAGCTAAATCTTTCGAGTCTCAAAGTCCTCCATATTCAAATAACAGATCAATACCTCTGGGGGTACTGAATTGGAGATTGATCGTTCTTTGAATCAGGACACAATTACGATCTGTGGATGAATGAATGGGTCCGCCCTATAAACGGGTGTGACGTATGGGTATGGCAGAAGACAAATTCTTGGTCATAGATGGTGCCACTGGAAAGCAAGAACAATAGCACCCCCTCTGCCTATATGGCATACGTCAACAATCTCTAGTGGTACTGAATTGAAGATTGATCGTTCTCTGGTTCAGGTAAAAATTACGATCTGAGAATGAATAAATGGGTCCGCCCTGTAAAACGGACTGTAACGTGTGTGTGGCTGAAATAGTATTCTTGACCCTAAATGGAGCCACTGAAAAACAAGAAGCTCACCCTCTGTCTTAAAATTGCTTGGTTTCCCAGGTAGGCTTGCTGGCATGGACAAGTGGCATAGAAGCACCAACAACTGTTTCTTTAATGAGTAAAAATATAGAAATTTGTGAAGGTTCAAAAAGAAGACAATCCATCCAAAGTATTAGTCTGTGAAAAAATGTTGAATTTTTTAACATACTTACAAAGTTTTTCGGAAACACAATTGTTTTTTTTTTTCTTTTTCGCATCCATGAATAAGAAATGAATTAAAAGGATCTTCTTCAATGAAACAAATAACTTGGAATAATTAGGAAATGCTGAAAACAATGATATGCTCTTCAATATTTTTACTAACTTAAGTCAAGTTGAAGAAAGAATAGTTTTTGATCTCTATTAAAAATATGATATCTATAAATAAAAATAAATATATAAATAAAAATAATTATAAAAGTAAAAATTAACAAATCTTAAAAACTTATTAACACCGTAAAATGTGTTGCTGAGAAATTTGAATCGCCATCATCAGTTTAAGAGCATTTAAAAAAGCAATGCTTTTTTATTTATTTATTTATTTCATCATTGCGCTCCAAAATGGCAACAAGAACTCAAACATTTTTAACGCCACTCCACGGCAAGCTTAACTACAAGTTAGATTTACCGTTTTCTTTTATTATCTTAATTATAATCGTTTGGTTAATTGTTTTATGTTAGTTCTATGAAACGCGTAAATGTTATTTCTTTAGTGGTGCTGAGTGCTAATGAAGGCAGAAGTACATTTTGTAAAATAAATTAGTATTTATTTTTCTCGCCATTATATTTTTATAGTTTTCGTACTATTTAAAAAATCTCTGAGAGAAATTTTGATATAAATTTGAGATTGGAGATAGATGGTAAAATATTTGAATTTCAAAGCTTTGGTGAGGCCAAACTTGATTATAACCGTTACCATACTTAATACCTAAGTTTCTGATCTAGTTCAGAATTGACTTCTAGCATTTCCATACTTTGTGATTTAATACTGATTAAGTGTGTACTTAAGTTTTATAAGTAAATGAAATTAGGGGAAAAATATTAATAAAAGTTAAGTATTTTTAATTCATGAGGATATATTTGTTTGTACGAAAATGGCAAATACTGAAACAGCTAAAAAAGGAGATGCAGGGGAAAGTATAGAAATGTTTTTAGTAAAAGCAAAGAAAGATTTTGAAGAAAAATTGAGCAAGCCAAGTGTTGATACTATTACAAGTATAGGTGATTTTGACCGAATAAAAACTCTGGGAATAGGCTCCTTTGGTCATGTTATACTAGCTCAGCGCAAATCATCTGAAAACTACTTCGCAATTAAAATTCTTGATAAAGAAAAAATTGTGAAAATGAAACAAATTGAACACGTTTTTGACGAGAAAAATATTTTGCACGCAGTTAGTTTTCCTTTTATTGTAAAGCTAGATTTATGCTTTAAGGATAATACGAATTTGTATATGGTATTAGAATTTGTGCCTGGTGGCGAAATGTTTTCTCGTCTTCGGCGAGTCGGTCATTTCAGTGAAGCTGATTCACGTTTTTATGCTGCTCAGATAGTTCTTATATTTGAGTACCTTCACCATTTGGGTCTGATACACAGAGATTTAAAACCGGAAAATTTGTTGATTGATCAGCAAGGCTATGTAAAAATTACTGACTTTGGTTTTGCAAAACAAGTAAAAGGACGAACATGGACTTTTTGTGGAACACCAGAGTACGTTGCACCAGAAATTATTCTCTTCAAAGGTCATAATAAAGCTGCAGATTGGTGGGCCTTTGGCGTGCTTGTGTACGAAATGACTGCTGGACACTCTCCATTTTGCGCCATAGATCCAATGGACACTTATAAAAAAATTGTGGCCGGAAAAGTGGGATTTCCCTCTCACTTTACCTCTGATTTGAAGGATCTTATGACAAACTTGTTACAAGTTGATCTCACTAAAAGATATGGAAATTTGAAAAATGGAGTCAACGACATAAAGAACCACAAATGGTTTTCTACAACTGACTGGACCATGATATTTCAGAAAAAAGTGGAAGCTCCATTTATTCCGAAGTGTAAAGGACCAGGTGATACAACTCATTATGATGATTATGAAGAGGTGGAAATACGCGTATCAACAACGGAAAAATGCGCCAAGCAATTTGTTGACTTTTAGTGTTTAATTCAGACTTTTGTCCAAAAGAAAATTGCTTTTGATTGCATTGTATAGTTTAGTATAACAATGTTTTTATGGTATATGTAGAATAGGGGAGTTTTCCCATATCGTCGACTAGTCTCACCAACTGTAATCGCCAAATCGTCAGAATCCAGTTCATGTTATAGGGATCATTAAAAATATACAGTATGTATATATAAAATAGTTTGGCCACAAATGGCTACATATTTTACCCTTCAAATTAATTTTCATCAATGGAGTTTTTTCCCTCTCAAAACAGAGAGACTGCATTTTGTTAAGTTTTTCTCACATTCGATCGAACGTACCGATATGAATATATTGCTAAAACTTGCATTTTTGCACTTTTCTTGTGTTTTTGCGTTTATCTCTCATTTTTACTAGGGGCGGATATTTATATATTGTCAAAAATACTTGTTACATACTTTTGATAGAAAATGCAAAGATAAATTCTGCCTACTTTTCGTACATTTTTAGAGAAGCATCTGTATTTAATGTAATAAGAGAAGTTTATATACTTCTTTATTAATTAACATGAGAGTTTACACTTAGGTAATGTTTGTATTGTACTGTCCGGACATTAAAAAAAAAATTAATAAATCAATAAATAAATCACTTTTACTTTTACTTTTTTCAATATAATGAACGGGTTTCCACAAATTAACATGTTATATTAATGGGTCAAAATTTAAACTTTAAGTATGGTACTTAGTTAACGCATCTGAATAGGATATTTTAATCGCAAATGTGGCAAACGGTAAAAAAAATTTCATAACTAATGAAAAAATGCATACCGTTTAAATATTACTTTAAGCACTAAAAGATATTGTAATTGTCTCATTTTTGCTGACAGGGGGGAAGAGGTATGAGCAACGCTTACGTACGATACTAAAATCTCCTAATTTTAAAATTTTTTTAAGAAAAATTAGAAATTAATAATTTTATTAAAAAAAAATTTTTTTTAAATATAATTTTTAACCTTTTTTTTTCGTTTTATTTTTTATTCGAATTTATTCCTGATTTTCTTAAAATTAGATTATTACTGTAAAATCGTCGTTGAACAGTTGACCCAATTTTGGGTTTTCGATTACTAATGTTCAATTCCGCAGCCTTGTAACTTTGAACTAATCCAGGAGACAAGGAAACTTCTAGATCAGTACCCCCAGAGGCATGATTTATTATGGGAACATGGAGGACTTGGTAACTCGACAGATTTAACGTGTATCAGTCACAATTCTACACGGGGTGTCTTCGGCCGACGGAAGGTAGGGGGGTTGTAATTTCCTTATTTTTGCCTACAAGGGGGAGGGGTCCAAAAGGGGAAAAACCTAGCTTATATAATATTTAGACGACCGCCTAAAGCACATTAAAATAGTTTAATCACAAGTGCTGTAAATTCAATAAAAGGCTTTTGTGGCAAATGAAAAAAAAATTATCTTTCGTACAAAAAATGCATATAAAAATTTTAATTTTTTGCAGGACTAGAACAGGAAAATAATGTCTTACTTTGTAAATTTAAGGAATGTTCAAGTGAGATAGAATTAAAATAAATAAATACAAAATTACCGTTTAACTTAGTAATAAAAACTAAATTCCGTTTCTTGGTCATACAAGGGTTCTACTAAGTTAGTACGATTTTACATTTAAAGTCAGGAACGTTAAGCAACCCTTGATTTAATGCTTTAGTATTTACTTTTTTTTTTTTTTCAATTCCAAAAGCATTTGTCCTATGCATCAATCCTTTATTAGATTGAAGCTTGAAAATAAGTATAAATATAAAATTACCAAAAAAAAAACAGTAATTAACCTTCTAACAATAATTTTATCGAAACTGGAAAAGGAAATAACGTATGACTAGATTGGTTACGTAAAAACTTAAAAAAAAGGAGAGAAAAAAAACATGATTAAAACTAGGTTAATGTGCTTTAGCTCTGAAAATAGCCCTTATACGAGTCTGCCAAATTTCGTAGAGCTTGACCTTCTTAAATTCTGCAAACATTCGATTAACTTAGTTCCGAATAAATAGTTACTTAGAAGACTTACGTACACGATCTCGAAATTTTTTTAATTTATTTCCTGATGGGTAGGTAGGAGATTAAATGGCATGCTATGGTTAGATCAAGTCCCTCTCTTAACCCCTATCACACGCCGTTATTCCGCCTACAATGTTTTATTTTATTTCGTTCATTTCGTATAAAAAGTTTTTACGGTCAAAAGTTCATAAGCGTTCAAGGTTGATTTTATATACACATTCTGGGAATTTATTTTGTTTTCACAGAACTTGAAAACTATAAGAGGAAGAATTGATTAAAAAAAATGTTTAAGTAATTAACCCATTAATGCTCAGTTGATGTTTTTTCTCCATAATATTTTTGCAAATTAATTTTCGTCGTGAAATCATCTGGAAAGCTACTATAGAAGAAAAAAAAGCTTGACTGAATTATAGTTCCATCTAGAATAGTTCTAAATAAGTTGGAATGCATTGTAAAATGTGAGATTCCAAGAGGAAAAAAAATTATTACAGTTGCATTTACGAAATTTCTAGTAGAATACTGATTAATTATTTAATGAAAATTTGAACAGACCTAATGCTTACGTTTGTTTATTGCTAAAAATTGCTCTCTGGTGGAATCAATTGTAATAATAATTCTGATATGTCCATATAGTCAACTGAACGCATGAAATGTGTTGCCAACTATTAAATTTAAAAGAAAAACAATAGCTAAAAACAATTTTTTATAATTAGATTATTTAAATAATTTTTATGAGCTTATGATGCTTTATTAGAACCATTCTTCATAGGTAAGATGGCCAGTGTCCGATAAAACTAGAAAACTGTTATAAAGTTTGTAAAATTATATTCGAAAACTCAACCGCTTTACTTTTCCAATTATTAAGAAAAAAATTCTGTTTGAAAATTTCTGTCGGTGTTTTCTGCTTAAAGAATATCAAATTGGAAAGGCAGAACAAAGTGTAAACTGGTTGAGTTCTTTTAGAAATTTACTACCAGTTTCGTAGTTTTTACGCTACTGTCACTGGTAAGCTTATTCATAGACCAGTACTGAATGAATTATACGATCCACTATGACATCATCACAGCACATTTTTCAAAGTTTTTATTTATTTATTTATTATTTTTGTTCCATGTAAATTTTGAATACTGAAACTCACACGATCGAAATATAATTGAACCAAAATACATTTTTTTTTGTAATTTTGCTGTTTTATCTGTATAAAATTAATTATTTAGCTGCATAAATTTTAGCTGTATTAAATAAAATACATTGTGAAAAATAAGAAAAGAACACCAGAAAATCGTAATAAAGCATTCATGTTTGCGTCATTTTACTGGAAACCTGCAATTTGATTACACAAATATCTATGATATATGTTTTACAGGTATTTTTGATATTTTTAAACTAATACTAGACAAAAACGATAAAAATGCTTTTTTTTCTTCTTCAAAAAAGAAAGAAAGAAAACTCATTTAATTTAAACCGCATTCGCGTCTATTTGAGTGGAGTACTGCTATCGACATTTCGAACATTTTCCGATTATTTATAGTACTCGAAATTTCAACTGAAGCTCTATGCCTGATGACAAAGCAAGTTTCGATCGTTTTCTGACCGCTGCAGAGAGAAAATTCAGAATTTCGACCACTTTCTGACGAACTAGAATGCTCAAATTTCGACTGGATTTTTGTACTTAATGACAACACAAGTTTCAACCGTTACAGAGAGAATGTATCACTTGTCAAAACAAAACCTTGACAAGCGATAAACCTTGATCAATTTAGGACATAAACTAACAGAAGATAATAAAATTAAAAGAGTTTTTACCAATCATGTTTTTAAAATGGATTAGAAAAGAAAAAGGTAATAATTGTATTATTGTCACCTCTAAAATAAAAACCTGGGGCCTAAAATGTCGCAGTGAACATCTATCTCCACTTCAAATCCACAACACGTTTTTTTTTCTTCTTGTTTTAAGTAGGACTAGAATAAAATTATTTACACCTATAAAAAACACTGTTATTCTAAACTTCTTTTGTATTTTATTATTTTAAAGTATTAATGCAGTTTATATTATTCGTTGGAGATATTTACTGCACTTAGATTTTACTGTATTAGATTTCATAGAAGAATAGAAACTGTCATTCTAAATCTTTCATTTTTAATAGTCACATAGATCAGGGCTGTCCAACTGCAAAGAGCCCACGGGCCAGAATTCCGGTCACTGATCACCTGGCAGGCCGCAGTTTGAAAAAGTTAAACAATACCCTCTTACCTCTTATACAATAACAATTAATAGTTGAATTATTAATTATTAAACAATGGAACAGAAGGATTATAAAACAATTTGCTTACATTTTAATGGGAGAACTGAGGCCGATCAGACTGAAAAAGAAGTTGGCGGGCCACATGCTGCCCGCGGGCCGCCAGTTGGACAGCCCTGACATAGATGACGACTTGACGAATAAAATCCAAGTTTGATGAATATGGTTTTGCACACGATACTAGTTTACGATACAATTTTTTTTTAAAAAAATCTTTGTTGTACACATAAGTTAATATTTTCCATAATCCAGAATATAAACGTATGGTAGCATACATTCATATTTCCAGAATATGAATATATGGTGTCCTCAATTCGTAAAATTTTCCAATTAAGCTCCGCTAATTTGTTCTCAAATAATGGTTTATAAATCTGGTCAACTTAAGATTAACAAGTACTTACACAAAGATGACAAAATAATTCTATTAAACTTAACTTCTAATCACACATGGGTGTTTCTTTTCTCAGAAACAATTATGAGCTACATTTATAGATGGATTAGCTATAGTGAGCATTTGATGATTATTTCATACAAAGAATTATTTTTAGCATTTGGTCAAATTAAATATTCATTCGGTGAAAACAGATCCCCCATACTAAAAATATATACACGCAGTGTCTTTGGTCATAATTACTTTGAAATAATTAAATGTTAATAATGCATCGTAACAAGAGGAAAAGAACATTGATTTGGGAAAAATTTTTAAAAGTGTAAGTGTTCATTTTTAATTTAAAATTTTTGAGTTATTTCTTTCAGCCGAATATGAAGTAATAACTATGGACATACCTGAAATTAATTTTACCTTATTTTATAAAACGAAAGACAAAATAAAAGCATTAGTGTTATAACCAAAAACTTCAAAAAAAATAATAATAATAGTCCGCTTCCATCAGATTACCCATTATAAGACCATTTACAGTTCATCACACTAAAATTATATCCCATCAAATAAAAAGGAACATTTTTTCTGAATAAGAATAGGATTTCATGGGCGGGGGGGTGTTTTCAAATCACACGAAATCGATTTGAAACCTGTTCCTTTTTTTTATGATGAGAAGACTATTGACCCAAAGTTTTTTTTTTGCCTAATAAAGTTCCTCTAAATTCAAAAACAAAGGGTCGCGGGTGTTGGACACCTAACAGACCGGAACTGGAGTATATAAGTCACGTGTTCCTATCTGCTCGTCCAATTACAGAGAAAGACAGAGACTCTCAATTATTGCCCACATACAGTTGAACTACGGAAATAACCTCTCCTTTTTAACACACTCGAATTTTTTTCGTCATATATTTTCGGCATATATAAATCTATCCTTTTGCTTACGAAGAATTAAATGAATATCGTCTGCAATAGAGCAGATTAATTTTTTGAAAAATTGTGAAGTTCACCATTTTTATCGTTTGGAAAAAATGCAAAGATTTGAGATATTCGCATTAATCATTTTGTTTTTCTATCTTTTCGAGAGTGCTACAAGCCAGGTAAATATTTTATGTTATAAAATTTCAATATTCTCAAAAAGCTGCAAATTATTAAATTTGCAGTTATTTCATTTACTATTTTAATTAATTTGGGTATTAATAACATCAGTTATTAAATAGCTTTTTTTAAACTGAATATATATTCCTTTATATTTTCTTGTCTTACTAATTAAGAAAAATAAACAAAAAACACTCACTGTTTACCCGACGCCAATAGGAGTTTCTCTCAGGAATCTACAACTGGAATGAGTCTACTTCACCTAACTTAAACCGAGCCCGCCATAGAACCGAACTCAACAAAATGGTCTAGATAAGCTAATTACATTTTACATTTTTTGACTGACAGACTAAAGAAAAAGAACTTAAGAGAATCCCTTTCGTGTAATTATCTGTGTTAAACATCCTATTAAAAAATAGTTAGTCATAATCTTGTAACTCTCTGACCTAATTCTTATAAAGTACTACTACAATGCTACCTAACTGTTTGTTGGTCCTATTTCCAGATAGATACATCTGATGTTTCTAGAACTTCTACTAGATAACATCTTATTTTCCCCCTAAAAATGATCATCTGGATAATTTGAAAATGTGGCTTGTCATTCTAATTCTCAAACAATATATAAATTAAAATTAAATCATTTCGACTGGGTTCCGGTTAGAAATTTTTCGGATCAGGAAGGTTTGTCTTTCCAACACTGAGTAAAAAGTAATCTCTAACGTTTAACAAGAAAAGCGTTTTATTTCAACTGTAAAATCAGCGTTGACTACTGGCTTGTTATTAACGTTCTCTAGTTCTTATATGGATTCTAGTCTAGACTACACAGTTCAGACCTAAATGCCGTGTAATATGATACTTTATAACTGTCAATAAACTGCGTAAAATATTTTTCAATGTTTAACTACGTAGCTATTAAATTTTAAACTCTACCCAGAAGACAAGAGAACTCATTAACTTAATGTAATGAAAAAAAATTCTATGGATAAAATTTTCTCAATTTAAAAAAAAAATTCATATTTGGGATACATTAAGAGGTTCGTTTTGGGATACACTGAGAGGAAAACCACTAAAATCTGAAATGGGTATATCGATTTCACTAAATTCATGATTCGTCTATCAAGGACCATATTTCCTTTATCGAAAATTGTTTTAAAAACAAAAATTATTTCAAAAATCTAATAATTTGAATTTGCTGAAATAGACGAAACCCTGTTCGGATCTTACTTAAATTTCCTTAAGGCAATAAATTTACATTTACTGCTTTTAACTGACAAAAACTGATAAGAGAAGTGTTTAAAGTTTTTCTCTGAGTAATTTAATAACTATTATAGAAAATTATAACAGATAATAATTAATGATAATAGATGAGTGAATGATTATAGATAATGAATGATAATAGATAAAAATACGAGCAAAAGCAAAAGATAGTTGAAAACTCTATAAACAGATTAAGATATTATAAGCCAATTTACCTCACTGGAAATGCATGATCGCAGAATTATATTGGTTTAATTTTATCAGCAAAAATTCGTTTTAATTCTAGAGAAAAATAAATCGGGATTTATTACCTCTGAAGGTTGAGAGACCAAACTGAATACTGCAAAGATGAGTAAATGTCCTTTATCATTTACCTTAATCAGTATTACCTTCAGTATTACCTTTATCAGTAACCCATAAAGATTTTTTACGAAAATTGTCCGCAAAAAATAACATTAATATATTTCTGTTCGCGGGCCGCAGAAAAAGGCTTCGTGGACCGGACGTGGCCCGTGGGCCGCCAGTTGGTTACCACTGGTCTAGAACGAACGTGATTACAGATCTTAAATGTTTGTCTCAGATAAAAACTGTAAAGGATGAAAAAATAATTTAAAAAAAAAGCCTTGGCATATTTTTGTTTAAATTCAAACATTTCTGATTGCATTGGATGTAATAGTTTCGAAGTTCATCCATCTGTGTTAACGCAGTGTTTTGTGTGCTATAAGAGCGATGATTTTATTCCGAGCTGAAACTAATGATAATAAATATCATTGTTGTGTAATGCTTGATCATAAAAATAATAATTTGTACCGATATTTTCATTCTAGAAACCTCCAAGGGCATATGCAAAGACGAAATGTGAAAAGCGGGTAAAGAATGAGGTAAGTATAACCAATTTTATCTATTGTAAATGTTCTTTAATTAATAATCTACTAAGAAGATGGGCAAAATAGGCCTAAGTTCATAGTGAACCACGTCTTTAAAAATGTACTTTTTTGCTTTACGACATTTTTATTATTTTTCTTTTCATTCATGAAGCAATTTTATGATCGACTTTCCGCAAGTAGAACACTCTAATTTCTAAAGGAACTCGGAATTTGAATACAATTGTAGATCATTTCTTGATTACGACAAGAAAAAATTATCGTGATACTGTTGCCAAAGAAAATGTATCGTATATCAAAATTCTGTTCACTTTCCGAATTTCTAGAGCTCTCTAATTTTAATCAGAGCTCTGTGCTGGATGACAGCACAACCCTCCTGTCAACTACAAGAAGAATTTATATCCAAATATAATTTATCATCAATCGAATTTGCGACCATTTTTTTTGCCTAGCTTAAAAATTTAAATTTCAAAGAACGATTGTGCCTAGTAACAATGCAAATTGCAATTGTTTTTTTAAATGTTATAGGCAAAAATTATCTTTATTTTATCGTTACGGTATTTATATTATTTCAAATATTTAAATCATGTCAAACGAAATATTGTTTCTACTTATTAGCGTACAGTGGATAAAATCTATCATTTCAAAAAAAGATGAGGACACGTATTTCACTATTCATCTACCCTTTTATACTGATTAACAAACTAACAAATAAATAAAACAGTTATATCGAGAATTTGGATATGATCACTCCGCTCGTCTCTTTGGTTCTCAAGTTCGATACATCTGTAGGTGCTGATGTATTAAAAATATTATTTTATTTAATCAAAGAAGAAAGTTATTATTTAAATGTTCCACAAAAACAAGTCGGTACTATAATAACAATTTTATCTGTTAGGGAAAAATTTCTATTAAATGTATAATACGATAAAAAATAAGAACACAATAAAAATTCTAAATTTATTTACTTAACATTTTATTTTTAATTTAAAACTTCCTCGCAAGCTTCAGAACCAGTTTTTGCTTACATTCAGATTAAAGATGAGGTCTTTATGATGAAAATATTTACGTCAGGACTTCAAACTCGATTAACAGTTAATTTAGGTACGTCACAAAATGAAAATTTGACTAGTTGTCCATTGGCAGACAAAGTTAAAAAATTAACACGGGTATTTAATTTTTGTAAATCCTTAACAATAGTTTGCTTTACTGAACAATTTAATGGTACGTAGAGTGGTTGTCGTCGTATTTAATGTCGTCGTAAAATATTTAAGTGAAGGAAAAAGAAATAAATAAACTATAAAATTTGACGAATCATTATCTAATTTTATTGAAACAGTAGATTAGATCTTTGAATCCTAGAACAGAAATCTAACATATGCTAATTTAATCCCTGTAAACCGTGTTGAATCCTTTGTTCATGTAGTCCTTTTTTTTAGCACTGTGTTGCGACATCAATGGACAGTTAGTTTAAATAATTGTTTTAAATCGTCTGCCAACTCTTGTAATTATAATAACTGCAATTCTGGCTGGTTGCTAGGCAACCAAACGACTTTTTCTTGTTATAAATGTTTTTGTTTATCGTCTGTGTATGTCAGTGGAAATAAAAGAATACAATCGCTGTAAAAACCAACACACTGTACATAAAATAACATCGTTCGTGATTTTAAATGTATATGAGGTTAAAGTGCACTGGAAAGGTAATATACAAAGAGTTTAATCATAAATAACAATATAGAATATTATTTTATGTTCTATTATAGACTCTGCTTCAACAGTGCAAATCATGTGTGGAAAACTATTCTCTCCCCGAATATCCAACGAAGAGTGAAGTAAGTCGCTTTCGATTATTTTTTTCTGCCTCTCTTCCTTTTTCTCGTCTTCTTTTTTTTATCTTCATTCTTTTGATTGATAGGATTTCGACTGTTTTGTAGTGGAAATCGTACGTCATAGTTATTCCAGTTAATTAAATAAATAGCATTTACATGTTATTAACGTCTGGATATAAAAGGTTTTTGTTAAACATAGAATAGTAATGTCATAGGTAATATGGAAAAGAAAATTTTTATTTTAAATCATTTATAGGATCATTAAACTTATTTATTTTTGTAAATACCTGTAGTTGCATGTAATGCGCTGTGCTGTTTAACGTAAAGAACTTCGTAATTCTACTGGTCGTCGTATAATATTTTTAGTATAATTCATAAACACCTCAAAATTTTTAGTCTCGAAATAATAAAATTAAAGACTTAGAAAAATAATGAAAGTCCAATTTCTTAAGTTTTTTAAATTTCATAAAAAATTAAAAAGTAGCGGCTAAATGTCTTTTTTTTATAGACGGATTCCCGAGAGATCTAACTACGCTTCATTCATCGTCATCTTCTTTTACTATTAATCAATCCATGCCCGGCTAAAGGTTTTTCAAAACATTTTGATCCGCTGTTCTTATCTTTCTGTTTGCACCTACTGCTTCCTTAAACTCTTTGTTATCAGAATATACATCTCAAAGTTATACGATTTTCCCTCTATCCACACTTTCCTCCTCACCGTTACCATAATTTCTGCAAATCTTGCTCTTTCTCCATAGCAGAACGTTTCAGTAAGAAAATGAAATACATTGGTGTGGATGTGGAGTGGGGGAAAGAGTTGTCGAATCCAGGGCATGGATCCATGATCCAGGGTAACGGATAGGAGGGGGGGGGTTGAGAGTGGGAAAATCGTCCTTGTGACCCATATTCTATTTACCAAAACTACAATTTCGTCAGACCACCGTACGATTTTGTTTTCTTGGTTGTTTGATGTCAAGCAGTTCATCAATCCAAGATGAAAATTCAACGTCATTTTAAACACTTAAATAACACGAAAGTGGACATCTTAACCATATGGTATCTGAATCATATGAAGCATATGCTTCTCACCTTCGATCCTTTCTCGTTATATCAAATAAAGATTTTCTCATATTATTCTAAATTGTTGTATGGATTTGCAATTAAGTCACTACTTCATAAGTGGAGGTAACATACATTAACTTCCCTCTCAGACAGAGGGACATGCTACTCTTTATTAGTATGGTACTATTTTCGCTAAAAAGAACTTTTTTGCATGATATTGGTCTCCATTGCTAAATTAGGTCCTAAATAAATGCAACTGTGAATTTTTTCATACCATTATCGTCAAATTACTGTAATTTTAATTTCTTTTTTTTTCGTAAAAAAAAAAAAAAAAAGACTTAAATTTGTCTGTTGATATAGATAACAGCCATTTGTAACGGTCAATTTGCTTAAGGGTCTACAGTCATTTTGCTTAAAGGATAAATGTAGCGGTTAATCGTACACAAAGCCAAATGTGACCACAAAATTGCGCTTAGGTTTCTTTCTTCTTTTTTTCTTTCTTTCTTTTTCCTTCTTTTTACGATTACCTAAGATATTTTAACGTTAGAAAATCGTTATTAAGCAAAATGGAATCCAAATATGCTTGCCTCATATTATTGGACACTAAATAGAGTGTTTCTTGTTATAATTGACGTCTTAATTAGAATTAAGACACGTAAGTTACTTAAAAAAAATTATTATGTTTTACAATAGTATAAAATTTTTTATATAAAAATTCTTACGGTAAAAATTTATTCATAAATAATATAATAATCATAAATACTTAATTTTAAAGCATAAACTAGTCGCTAAATTTTTAATTCGGAATATTATTAATTTAATTTGCTATAAACTAAGTTTTCTGTTTATTAATTAGAATAAATTCAACGTAAAACTAAGAGGGATTGGCGCATAAGGAGAAAGAGTACAGTATTCTCGCTGCGATTCCAGATTTGTATAAGAACAGTATTGCTCTTTGTTCTTGAATGAGCAAGTTGATTGCAACAAGTTTCAGTGATAGAACCTTTTGTTTTCTTTTCTCTAAGAAGTGGCTGGATTTCCATAGCTTTTCTTCTTAATTCTTTTCTCACAAATTTTTTTTAAATTCAACTATTTTTCATAAACCTCGAATCTTGGCTAACAGTTTGTAAGCCAAAGAATTTTTTTAGAAGCTACCATGTTTCAGCTTAAAAAGCCGGCTCAATCTCTCCTACTAAAGTGGGAGAGTTTTTGTTAGGAGAAATGGCGCATTGTTCCTATGCTAGGAAAGATGGAGCATTGTCGCCAGAGGCGTAGATAGGGCATTATTAATATATGATGTTTTTTCGGATGATTTTAAATTTTTGATTATTGAAAAACTGGATTTGGATTCTAGAATATACATAGAATATTATTTTACCAACTTTTAACACTATTTTGTGAAACAACGTAATTCGATAATTTTAAACTTTTTCATTCGATTTGGTTAAAAATTGAACAGTATGTAGTTTCCGTTGCACTTTGAATTTTTAATGTTTATGATTTTAATTAATTGAGCTATAAGTCTAATTCGAAAGCGATTTTTATACAATGCGTCACCCTTTCATTAAAAAAAAAGTTTTTAAAAACACCTGCATGCTGCATGAAGTGAAAGCTACAATTATATTGGACATTCTGTTTAATATTTAAGTAAAAAATAAGAGAACTTGCTTGGTCCATTATTAACTAATGAAATTGGTAATATCTGTAAGAATATTAAATTTTGAAATTTATTTCTAATTATGTTCCATGAATTTAACGCTCCTCTGAAGCTGCATCCGGGACACACGTCCTCTCTCGCCTCCTCTAACTACGCCACTGATTCTTGCAGTGGTCCAATGCTAAGAGATTATGCTATGATTAGAGAGATTATGTTCCAATGCTAAGCAGCATTCAGAGTAGCCCAACAGAAAGGCTGACAAAGTATGTCATCTTTTCCCAAACCATTTAAGCAAAAGTTAATTTACTGTAAGTGTTAATTATATGTAAGTTATATATTACAAATTAACTCTTATTGTTTTAATATTAACGGAATTAGGATATTGCAAATGTTTGTCACTGTTGCAAATGTCATTTAATAATACATAACATACAAATTTTTTTTTTAAAAATTAATATGTTTTTTAAATATATTAATATAAATTTAATTAAAATTAGTCTTTTTGTTATGTATCAACTTCTCTTTATTTTAAAAGCTTACAAAAATAGACCATTCATTTTAATTAAGTTATGAATTACTTTTTTGCAGAGAAATACTACTAATTGAAAATAATATTTCATTAAATCTATTTATTTTGTTAGAATATATAAATTATCATTTTTATTTCTAATATTTAATTTAATTATTATAATGAACCAATTATTTTTCTAATTTATAAATGCATTATTAAATACAAATTTAATCAGTGAAAGGCATAGAAAAATGCGTTATAATTCAATTTATTTTCTGTTATTTCTAAAAAAATAATGGGAATTTATTTAGAAAAATAATTTATGTGTATATTATTATCAATATTGTTAAACGAAAAGTACATTTAAAAAAAAGGATAACAGAATTTTTGAATATTTAAAATTTCTCTCCTTGAAAATATTGGTACCATTAGGGGAGGGGAAAAATCTGTTACCAAAATACATATGTATTTAAAAATGTATTAGTAAATTAGTTACCAATCACCATCGTCGTACTTATTACCTATTACTACAATTAATAAAGCATGATTGACATCAATAGTAGTCTGGCGTTTTTATAAGAACCTCCGAAACAGTACAGTGCCAAAATATTTTAGATGTACATATTTCTTTCCTTTTTTTTTTTTTTTACATTTGATATACATTGATTTTGATATTGTTCACAAATTTATATGGAAGGGAAAAAAATAATGAAACTTTGAATATAATGAATTTTTGGTTTTAAAATGTAATTTATTCCTTGAAATTTAATTTATAAATGCCGAATTAATGTTTAAAACTAGTTTGAAAGTACATTAGTTCTTAATATACTCAGAAATTTTAATGCACGACAAACGGTATATATTGGCTTACGTTCAACTGATAGCGCTATCTTTCTCCTAAAAGTTTTTAAGACAGCTGATATAGTGCTGCTATCTAGCGTTGATTTTGCAAACAAGTAAATTTTCTAATAAAATAATAAAATTAATGAATTCGTAAGAAAGTAATTTTGAATAGGATTATAACTATAGTTATTATTTCTTTAATTTTTACTAAAACTTAAAAAAAAACAAGCAAATATTTTCTTAAATAAATTAAATGTACATATTAACTGTGACTGCGTCGTAATTTCTAGATTGTTTACTTTAATTTCGAATTTGACTTGGAACTGCTTGTATGTGTTTGTGTTGTCCTTTTTAAGATCATTTACGGAATCTAAAGTAAACTAAAATATAATAAAATGCATTAATATTTTATTTTTTGAGCTTATCTTTATCTGAAAATCATGTTACATTAATTTATTGTCACGTGGCATGGTCTCGCTAAAACGAACATTTTTTCACTTTTTCCACCAGAAGTATATTTTCTCATTTTCGCATCCCCGTTATTATTCAAATAAAATTAGAATGCCCAAACCAGGATTCTACGCTGTCCGTGTTGGAAGAGTTCCAGGAATTTATACAACATGGGCAGAATGTGATGCTCAAGTCAAAGGTTATCCAAGTGCAAAATTCAAAAAATTTGAGATTAAGTCTCTTGCTGAAGAATTTATCGGCATTCAGTCTTCAAGTAGTACAACTTCTGACAACTCGAGTACTATGCATATTTCTGCTTCAGACTTTGATTCATTTTTCTCAGAAGAAGAAGATTTATTAACACCCCAGCCTACCTCAAACATAATAAGCTCAACATCATATTCAAGTAATGGAACTTCAGCAAATTCCTCATTGTATTCAAACCCTGGCTCCTCTGCTTTAATCTACCCAATATCCAAAAGATCTAGAAGTTGTTACTATGCAGTTCACAGAGGTAAAAAGCCTGGTATTTATAGAACGTGGACTGAATGTGAGGCGCAGATTAAAGACTGTAAAAATGCGTCATACAGGAAATTTGATGATGAGGAACAAGCTAAAGAGTATATGAGAACTGGTGGTATTATTAAGGCTACCAAACGAGAATTGAGAGATATGTCTTACAGTAACAAAGTCATTAAAAAGCATAAAAAAAACAATGCTGATCCAGAATTTGTAGT
Organism: Parasteatoda tepidariorum; assembly: GCF_982258835.1. Lineage (NCBI taxonomy): Eukaryota > Metazoa > Arthropoda > Arachnida > Araneae > Theridiidae > Parasteatoda > Parasteatoda tepidariorum. The sequence continues at coordinate 72,578,064 of NC_141755.1, read as the reverse complement.
AAAAGATTCCAACGATTGTGTTATCATCTTTACCGATGGTGCCAGTGCAGAGAATGGTAAAAGAAGGGCAAGAGCCGGTATTGGTGTTTACTGGGGTCCGAACCATCCCTTAAATACCAGTAAAAGGCTCCCAGGACGACAGACCAACAATAGAGCTGAAATTCATGCTGCGATTCATGCTCTTTATCAAGCCAAAGAAATTGGTGCAAAGCACGTGAAGCTTTATACTGACAGTCAATTCTTAATTCACGCAATCACTGACTGGATTAAAAAATGGAAAAATAATGGTTGGAAATTAACATCAGGTGAAGATGTTGTCAATAAAGATGATTTCTTAGAGTTAGAAGAAGTTGGTAAGGATTTAGATGTTGAGTGGATCTACGTTAAAGCCCATGCTAGGAATCACGGTAACGATGAGGCTGATAGGCTAGCTGTAGCTGGTGCTAGGTTACGAATGCAACCGGACAATTTTTCTAAATATTGTAAAATCAATAATCCGGTTGCTGATGATGATTCGGATTCAGAGCCTGTTGATTTTTTAGTAACTTCCGCGACAAGTACTGTTGAGGATATTACTCCTCTTATAATACCAAAACAGAGACCTTCAAAAGTATATTATGCAGTGCATAGAGGAAAATCTCCTGGTGTGTATTCAACTTGGACTGAGTGTGACGAACAAATAAAGGACACCATTAAGCCGGTGTTTAGAAAATTCTTTTCTAAAGATGAAGCCTTGGAATTTGTAAGGACTGGCAAAACCTGCACCCAAATCAAATTGCCAGAATGTAAAGAGGATGATTTTGTTCCGGTGTTTACAGATGGCGCCAGTTCAAACAACGGACAGGATGGTGCCAAAGCAGGAATCGGTGTTTATTGGGGGCCTGGTAGTAAACTTAATACCAGCATGAGATTACCTGGTAGGCAGACTAATAACAGAGCTGAGATATTCGCTGCAGTACATGCTTTGCGACAAGCGAAACACTTTGGCATCAAAAATGTGAAATTGTATACTGATAGTAAATTTGTTATAAATGGAATCACAGACTGGATTGATAAGTGGAGACAAAATAATTGGACCTTGGCTTCTGGGAAACCTGTGATAAACAAAGATGATTTTATAGCTTTAGATGAAGCTCGTCAAGGATTGAATGTCGTTTGGTGTCATGTCAAAGGTCATGCTAATAATCCTGGAAATGTTGAAGCTGATAAACTAGCTGTTGATGGTTGTACTAAAAATCTTTCTGACGCTATGATTATTGCATGAAATTATCTTTGTACAAAATAGAAAAATATTGATAAGTGTAAACAAAACAATAGAATAGAAAACAATAACTTTGAAAACTGTGATAAGCCAACTTTTATAACTTTGCATAAAACTTGGCTGTTTAATGCCAATTTGATGGTAATGGTATAGCTCTAAAAGGTTGCATCTACCAAAAAAACTTTTTGAAACTATGATTATTATATTCTACGTATTGTATGAAGTTGTTGATAAGAAAGAGGAATTTATTACATATTGTAATAAGAGCTATCAAGAAAATGTTCCTATAGTTTTTAATAAATTTAAAAAAAAAAAATTCTTTCTTAGACTTATCTGATTTTCAAGCCCATATCACTTGGAGTGCCTTTTGTTTATGTAGTAGATTTTAGTTTCATATTTTTCCTGGCTATAATTTTCATAAAAATATTTTTTTGAAAAGAAAATTCCTGAAGAAAAAAGTAACTTAAAAAACAGGAATTAAATTTAAAAAAATAAATCAATCCTATTAAAATCAAGAAGGAAAAAAAAAGAGCAAAATTGAGGGGATTTCTTATGATAAATACATTTACAATTTAATTCAACTGAGACAAAGCTGATTTGCAGGCATTTTCTTCAAACAATAATATTCCAGTTTATTCCTTTCACCAAGGTTTGCTTTCTATATATTTTTTTTAACTACTGATTAAGTACATTAATTTAACTATTATAATTACTTTTGGTCTCTTTAATGCAACAAAAGAGTAATATGTTATGTGATGACAATGAGTGTAAAAGCAGTTTATAAAAAGAAAAAAAAAATTTTTTGAAATAGATGAAAGAAATTTTATTGAAGAAAAAATTTTTATTTATAAAAAAATTTTATGGAAGAAAATTTTTTTATTGAAATTAATGTCTCAATGAGTATTTTTGTTTTTTATTTATGGATGAACAATTCAAAGAATGTTTCTAGTCTTAATTGATAAAAATTAAATTAGCATTAAAATGTTAAATAACTCAGAAATTAAGTTAAATTCAAGCTGATTAATTATATTATGTTGATTATAATTAACTGATTTTTTTAAAAGAAAAATCAATGATTTAAATCAAATGATTTGCAAAACATTTTTGAAAGAAATTTATTTTGATTAATTTTTAGAGTAGCACTTTTGAAATAAAATTTAAAAGTCTTGTAATACTTTTGGATTTTTCAGACTAGTGTGGAATATAAAATCATGTTCTCATATTCATCCGAATTCAAAAATATATTTATCATATTTTAAAAGAATATTGAGTGACCAAAATTTGATGAAAAAGTTTTTTCAGCTATATTTTATTATATTAATTAAAATTTGCATAAATTGAGTATCTTGAATTTTCATAAATTGAATGCATTGAATTTTATTTATTTTGAGGAAGAAAATAATTTTTTCTTGCTTTACTAGATTCGAAACCTAGTTCGAGCCTGTGTTCCTAAGGTAAGCATTCATTATTTTTTGTCTCTTCTTTTATTTAAAGACTATTCTGTTTGATGAATTGGATTTTTTTCTTCCAGAAAAATCCTAAAGAGTGGGTAAAAGGAAAATGTGAAGATAATACTGAGAAACAGGTACAAACTTATGATTCCATTCTATTGAAGGTTGCATTATTGCATATATGGCTGTAAAGTTAATGAAAAAGGCATCTTTTAATGCTATTCCCCCCAATCCAATAATTGTTTTTAAATCTCAAAATTAACGGCCGATTAAAAAAGTGTCTGCCAGTCGCCACTTTTTTCCTCATGAAAATATATACTATGTGTTTTTTATTATTTTTTTAATAAAATGGAATTATTATGGTTTTATAATCTGAAAATTATTTTATTTCAGGCTTCTTTCTTAAAATTTTTCTTCATTTTAGAAATTTATCATATTTTGAGAAATATTTCAATACCTTACATTATCAACAGTTTTATTTAATCATTAAAAAAATTTTTACTACATTATATATAAATTTGGTAAGACCACATCGTTTTATTGCATTAGTAAATATAAATGAGTTAAGATGGTAAGTTTTATTTATACTTAGGTTGAGGGAAATTTACAATAAATTAATTTTATGTATTTCAAATTCATCTGTTAATAGATGTGTTATCTGTTAGCCCATTCATAACCATGTTATCTTGATCCCATTGCAAAAAAAGCAAGTAAAAATATAAATTATTTAAAATTATTATAGAAAGCTTAGTTTCCCAGAATCTGACCAAATAGTCCAGTAATTATTATATAAAAAATGGTGTTTTTATGGAAGAATTCTAGGAATTAATATCCAGGATTATTTTTTTCACTGAAAACTTTGTTTTGGCAGTATAAACAATGGCTGAAAACTCCCTTGCATGCTTCACCCTTTTTAGAGAGCCAGTAATTCACCTCCCAAATTACTGCCTTTTTAGATGGCAGTAATTTGGGAGGAGAATTTTACATTATTTATACTGGTAAATGAGGTATTTTTTCTGATGTGTCTTTTTTCTTCCTCTCTGAATTGAATGAGTTTAATCACAAATCGATCAGACCAACAGTTTAAAAGTTATAAGGGTTTTATGTACAAAAAAGACAATTTTGTGCTTATACCTATTTATACATCTGACATTGCTATCTAAATAAGTTAAACATTGTTTCCTATGTATTTTTTCTTGTTTAGTTGAATAAAGGAATAATATTGCAACTGTTGAAATGTTTTTTCTTTCTTTTTTTTTTGGTATAAAATATTATATTTGTGAATTGCACTTATTATGAAGAATAGTCTTATAACTTCAAAACTACTAATCTAATTCAATTCAGTATAAAAATTTTCATTTGAAAATGCACCTCATATGTTCAGATGGTAAAGTGAAAAATGTACATAAGTCATGACAAAATAGAACTCTTTATGCTTGAAAACAATCACAACTTCTGAACTATTTGTTTTATTGACTCATGTATAGTTTTGTTCGATTCAGCATTAAAAAAAAATCCATAGTAAATGATGTCTCGCTTGTTTAGATAGATATATCAAACGAGTAAATAGGTGCAAGTATTTATTTGTACTTTTTGTCTATAAACCATTACAACATCTAAACTTTTGATCCAATCATCTCTTGATTGGTCTCATTTGATTAAGCGTGAAAGAAATACATCAGAAACAATGACTTTCTTGCCCGCCTAGAAGAAATTCTATTCTTTTCTTCAAAAAAGGGGGAGTGTACAGAGGAGAGTAAGGGAGTTTTCAGGAAATATTTATAAGGACATAACAAAGCTTTCTATGAGAAAAAATTGAGGTGTTAATCTTGCTATAAAAAAAGTTTTAATTTTACTGGACTATAAGGGGTAATTATAAATTTGAACCTTTTTTTTTTTGGTGGATATTAGTCTTAATACTGTTTGCTCTATCCTCTCTAAGTGCATTTTTGCTTTTTAAAAATGTTTGTGCCCATTACAACTTTTTTATACTTGAAATGTTAGTTTTGCTGTTATAAATTAACTATTTGTTATATTTATAAACTTCATTAACACTTGTTTACAGGCTGACATAGAAGCATGTTATCAGTGTGTTGATGATTTTATTTTGCCACAAAATGTTACTAGAGATGATGTAAGTTTTTGTAATTGATGACAATTTTAATTAATAATTTAATGCTTTTCACTTTAATTTTTGTCTCATAGAAGTAAAAAAACTAATTATTTTTTGTCTTAGGTTCAATCTATGAGAAAAGCTTGCCTGCCTCAAGTAATTATATTTTTTCATTTATATTCTAACTTTATATGATAACTTTTGAATGTCTTTGTTATATTGGAGAAGAATGATTTTTTATTAATTTTTATTTTTAAGAAAATTTCTTTTGTATTTTATAATACGGGAAGGGTTTCTTTCACTTGCTTTAAGTTTAGATTTTTCTTTATTCAATTAATTTTTCTTTTATTTATTGTTGATTTCAGTCGCAATTTTATAGCATCAGGAAGAAATAATATATAAATAAATAAAAAGCAATAGGCGAAAAATAATAGTAATCGATAAAATTATATTAATGCTCACATATTAAAATTTTTTTATGCCCCCAAGCTTCTTTGCTTCATTTTAATTTTTTTTAAGTTATAATAAATTATATAAAAAATAAGTATTTAGAAATAAATTTTAAAAAAAACAATTTATTTTTAAACTAATACTTTTTCTCATCAAAAATGTTCCAAGTAAAAAAAAAAAAAAAACTGGTCAGGTAACACTCATAATTTTTGTGCATCTTATACGAAATTTTTACAATTTTCATGTCTTAAGACATTGTAATGAAGTTCAACCAAATACGTTTTTTATTATTATATATGTTTAGAAAATTTTACATATAATGATGTTTTTGTGCAAACATATAAATTAAAGCCTCTTTTACTTCCAGTTTTTTGACTATTATGATTTTGGCAGAGAGTTACCAATTACTTTTTTATATTGTACTTTTTTCTAAATTTAAAAACAAGATCCACATATTTTTGTATTTTAACTTATAAAAAATAGCTTCTTCTTTTCAAGTGACTGAGAGTTTCCAAATACCATTTTATTATTATACTTTATTTCAATTTTTAAAACAATCATGTGTAACGCTGTTTGTTTATATTTTGAAAGTAGGCTGATATTTTTCATTTGAGGTTTCCCCTCATTAAATCATAAATTTATTAAAATAATATGCTTACAAGCACAAAATACTGAATTTTAATATAAAAATTGTTATATTAAATTTCAAAAAGTTTTCGTAAGTTTTGATTATATTTAATTGTATTTAGAAGAAGACTAATTTTTCAATTTATGTTACAAAAATTTATCATAATGTGTTAGTACTTAAATGGTGTCGAAGAAAAACTCAAATATAATTTTTTTTTACTGTTTTTAATGGAACATTACATTAGCTGTGAGTTTATTAATTTAAATGTTTTATTTTTGCTTTGTTATTTGAAGTGCTCCTAATAATTACTTTCTTTTCCAGCCTAGCTTGAAATTTAGAGCAAAAAGGAAGTGCGCTAAGAAACTTAAAAACAAGGTAATTTTTCTATTAGAAATTAAATTACAAATTATTATAAATTCATTTACTTTCATCTTTTTCTTTCCTAACATTTTGTTTACGTCAACTAAAGAACTGGTTTAAGTATGTTGAAGTTGATAGTAATAAATTAAAATAATTTTTAATCTTTTATTTTTGTTTTATTTTCTATTTTTTTAAAAATATTTTTTAAAAAAAAATTCAAAATTTCATATTTTATACATGTTACATTTAGGAAATTTGCATATTAAGATTCAAATTTTGTTTGGTATATGTTAATTTATCTAACTAATGTTTAAATGTTAGTATACCTAACTAAAGTGATTAAATAGGTAGTTTTTATTAGAAATAACACATTTGTATTTGTTATGAAGTACAGTGAAACCTTGGTTAAATGGACATTCTTGGGACAAAAAAATTGTCCGTTTACAGGAAGGTTACCCTAATAGCGAAGTTTAACGCCATAAATTGTTTTCAGAATATTTTCAAAGATATAGATATAATTGTCTACAAGGATAGTTATTTAAACTTTAAAAAATATTTTTTTTGATGAAAAAGAATATATAAAAAAAGTTTGAAATAAATACATAATTCTTGATGTAGCTACAGATAAATGAATATAATTTTCCCATTAGCACAGACATTCAAGTTAGACATATGATACAGAATAGGAGCTTTTAGTCCTCAGTCGGTTTCAATTATTAGGTTTTTCATCCCTTAACACTTACCTATCACTTGATCGGAAACGTGGTTAATACCTCCTTGAAAGTAAACCTCCCAGGATTCACAGAAAAAAAACAATGCATACCTGCAAGTCATGAGGACCTATGGAGTTGATAATTCACAATTGATCATCTATCAATAGTCTGAATAAATGTTTCATTTATATGAATACCTCAAAGATTATACTTCTGTTCTCCTTTTTTACCCCAGCTGTGTTAAATGCAGTCTTCAAATTGATGAGAAAATGAAATAAATTTTCAGTGGGAAAGAAGCATTGAGAGCATTTAAGGCGTCACTTCAACTTGAGGGGTCTCATAACCTGTGTCCTCCAGATGAAAAGATCAAATGATGCAGCTGTTGGAATTATTTCACAAGAGCAGCAGTATTTTCTCTCCTTTCTTTGCAAAGATAAAGCAAGTTGACTGAAGAAAGATGGATTCTTTAGTAGTGAAATGGATTTACAATATTTTTAGTTATGGATAAGGCACAAAATTTATATGTTTTAAAATTGGTGAAAAGTTAAATTTTTTTCTTCTTGCAATTTGAAGCAGAAATAGTTTTTTTTTTTTTTTCAAATTTAGAAAAAGTAGTTTCCATTTTGAAGAGATAGAAAATAACGTTTCAGGGCAAAAATGACTGTCCGTGTCCGGTTATGGGAGTGTCCGCTTTGCCGAGAATGTACATAATTCGTAGAAGATTTCCAGGGAATTAAAAATATGTCCATATTGAGAGGTCTCCGTCTTGCAGGAGTGTCCATAACAGGTGGTTTCACTGTAATTCTTTTTAAATATTTTATAAAAACTGTATGAGAAGAGTGTTTATAAGTGATAAAATTTACTGATTTTATTTATAGGAGGATGTTGAAATTTGTCAATTATGCATTAATGAGTTCAAGATATCTGATAAACCGTCTTGTGAGGAGGTAAGAAAAATTATAGCGGGATTTTACAAATAGTGTACTAATTTTTTCCTCTTACCATTTTGCAATATTTAAAAGAAGTTATAAAATTGTTACTGTAATAAATAATATATGTTTCATTCAATAAGTGATTAAAAATAGTAAAATGTGTTGGGATCAAATTAATAAAATCATTTATTAAGGTACTATATATTTTTGAATGTAAGACCAGAATGCTTAGAAAATTTTTGGAACTCTAAAATCGGCTTATGATCGAATCCACAAACATTAAAAAATTCTAGGAAAACATCACCAACAGAAATATCCTAAATATTGCTAGACATAAAAATACATGAAATGATAGATAAAAAAATAAAAAAAACGGAATGCCTAAATATAAAAATTGAAAAAGAAACATCTAAAAAGGCAAATTTGAAATGAATATTATTTTTTAATCTTCTAGCTTACCTATGTTTATGTGAATGACAATACATAAAAAAAAGAGAAAAAAAGCACTAAAATCCAATAAATTCCGTATCAGAATCGGATTCTCCAAAAAGTTTGTCAAATTCCTGTTCAGTCATTGGAATTTCTGAATGTGGTACATCGTCCTCAACATCTTTGCTTCTGTCCATGTTGTCATCATTCCATGTTGTTAAATATCCATTCATGCTTTTTTTACCCATTGTGCTACTGCTACTAGATCTACTTTTCTTAAATTTCCATTTTTTGTTATGTCTTTATCTTCAGTAGCCATCCCATCTACCTGTTTAGATCTTAGCCTAACCTTTAGTGGCTTGCTTAAGGAGACATCAATTGGTTGAAGCAGAGGTGTTAGGCCTCCTAGGATTGCAGACATTTTTGTTTCCAATTCACCACACTTATCCTTCACTTTATTAGTTTTATGAGCTGAAAATAAGTCCCAAACCAGCACAGCTGGTTTTTTCAGCTCAGCACTTTTTCTTCTGTCCCATGTCCATGCCTTCCTCTCCCATTCAACTTTCTTCATGGAAATTTCTTCATTTTATGTAAATGGGCATAATTAATGATGATTAATGACTTAAATTATATGTGAATGAATATTCAGAATGAGTTTTGTCTGACTGAATTTAGTCTTGACTAAAATTACCTTGAATGAGGCCCATCTCTGCATTCACCTATACTGATCCAATTTGAATATGTATTTCAAAAATCAGTGAAGTTTGAAAAATTACAAGGAGAATTAACTTTTTTTTCTTCCTAGTTTTAAAATTTAAATTAAGTATTATGTTGATTGAATATAAAAAAAATCGATTTATATAATTAAAATAAAATTACGAACATCATACATTATGAATAATTGTCTTAAGTACAGTTAGAAGTGAAAATAAACTTTTCATAAATAAACGAAGAACAATATAATGCTAAATCCAATTTTAAAAAAAATCTTAAGTTCATAAATAATAAAAAATATTTTTATCAAAATGTTTCATATTTTTTATTGTAATTATTAATATTAAAGTATTGTTTCACTCATTTTTTATTATTCTTTTATAGGTGAATGAAATGAAAAGAAAGTGCATTACTGTAAGTTGCTTAACTGCTATTAATTTAACTCTTAAATTGTACAATTTGAACTGAGTTCAGGGCTAAGCTAGGTTGTTTTTTCTACTCAGCATAATGGTTTTTCTTTATATCATTCAATGGAGATACATTGAATAATTAAGTGAGGATGAAGTTTTGATACACTTGTGTACGAGAATAAATTTTTGTGCTAATTATCCCAATTGTATGAACAGTTGAAATAAAAAAATATAATTTTCTATTTTAAAAATGTTAGCCTTTTTTTAAAAAAATTTCTTATACCTTAATTTGCTGTATTTCATTACTCTGATTCTAAGCATTCAAAATACTAAACACATTAGTAGATAACAGGATATTTCATTTTTCAAACAAAGTAAAATTCTATTTTTATTACTTTTTTCTTTTTAGTATTTACATTTGGTAATTAAAAAAAAATTTTCCTGGAGAGATATAAATCTCCATTCATTAGAATTTGATCAACATTAAAATATCACTTTTAGTTTAATTTTCTCACTATCAATTTGAAACATAGTAATATCGCTATTGAATTGTTGTTTTCTTAATTCTGTGTATTTGTAAAATCTGCAATTAGGAAAATTCATGTTTAATGTATAGTCTGGCTTATAACTTACAGAAAGTATCAGGCACTTTCCATTTGAAAAGTTTTGGATAATTTACATCAAATATCAAATTATTATGCAAGAAAATATATAAAAAAAATTTGAATAAAAAAATAATAAAATTAAAAAGTATCTTTTCAAAATCATTAAAGTAGCTTTCTTGGCATTAGAACTGATCTCTTTCTAAGTTTTATTTTTAACTTGCATGTTTTTATAAATACAATAAAATGGAAGTTAAGAGTCAATTAGTTTAAGGACAAATCATATTAATAGAAAATAGCCACTATACCCTTAAAATGTTTAAATTAATGAAAGTGTTTATGAAAACAATTACTTTAAGGTTCATTTTTTTTTAATAAATTAATTTCAATTTCAATTGAATTATTTTTGAATTAAATTAATTTTGAATAAGTTAATTTCTGAACTATAATTATAATTGCTTGGATTTCAGTTGTAAGATTTTAAAGTTTACAGGATAAAATTATATTTTGCAAATTTTTATAACAAAACGAAATATTTCAAATATTTTTATGAAAGCTAAAATAATAATTGATTTTTGATTTCATTCAAAAAATTTAAGATCTGTGCAAGAGATTAGAGCTGCAAGTAAACTGAATTAATAAAAAGTAGTGAGAATACAAAGTTGAAATGCTTTCTACTGCTCAAAGTTATTTTTATTTTAGTATAATTATTTCCAATTATATATTAGCACATGATTAGTTTATACTATAATGAACTTCCCATGCATTATGATTTTTATGATAATCATCTTAGGGATTAAGGAGTTTTTATCAGTTTTCAGTGCTTGTTTTCTCAAAGACTCAAACCTGACTTGTATTGATAAAAATTTTAATTGTCCAGTCTGAAAATATTTTTCTATTCTGTTTTAATGTTTCCCTGCTTATTTATCACCCAGTTTAACTACAACTATGTATTTATTTGATTGATGATTTGTTTAATTTATCTTAATTGATACATTTGTATTATTTTAGGAAAGATCTGGTCGAGAATTATGGGTTGAACCAGTGATGGACAATGATGATGATGATGAATAGTTAGCATATTAACCAGCTGGTTTGGTTTCTATATTTAAGCTATAAGTAGAATTTTTATATTATACTATTTTAATTGTTTCACCTTTGAAATAGATTTGTGAAATGATGTATTTCAATTATGTTATCAAGAAAATGTAAGAAAGGAAACAATTTACAGTGTCTTTATAATTTATTGCTTAGTTATTTTTTTTTCTCATCTAGTTTGTGTTTAGATCTTTTACTTGAGATTTTTATATTCAATTGTTGTGTAGTTCTCATTAAGATGCAGTTCTCATGTCAATAGCATTCATTTAGATATCATATATACATAATGTATTGATATTGTGCAATGAATTATTTTGTATCTCATTTGATATATGTCATAATTTTTTTTTATCAATAAATACCATTTAACTATTTACGTGTTTTTATTTTAAATCTTCCTCTATTTTCGATAAAGATTTTCATTGAACTAAGTGATTTGCACGGAAATACGAGGGTTGTAAATTAAATAGTGGCAACTTAACCTTGAAACTCACAGAAGGGCGGGCATGCGCAAAATGGATATGGGAGCGGTGAGGTGGCGCTGTTGTCGATGTGTAGAGTGCAAAAAAAAGTCGATTTGCTTAGAAGGGTAGTTGTTGTGTTGTTGTGTGGCGTTAGGAGTTTCGTTTCCATCGCTCTAAAGCATGTTCTCAAAAGGTGATCAGCTGTCGTGGCTTAAAATCGAGGTAGCCCGTGGCAAAAATGTGACAGAATGCTATCGAGGATTAGTGGAAGCCTGTGGAGCAAATGTTTTACCGTATAGGACAGTAGCACGATGGGTTCAAGCATCTCGTCTTTTTTCGTCATTAAGCCTTTTCACAACATGCTTTAGAGCGATGGAAATGAAACTCCTCACTTTAACGCCACGCAACAACTACCCTTCTAAGCAAATCGACTGTTTTTTGCACTCTACACATCGACAACAACGCCACCTCACCGCTCCCATACCCTATTTACGCATGCCTGCCCTTCTGTGAGTTTCAAGGTTAAGTTGCCACTATTTAATTTACAACCCTCATATTTTAAATTAAGGATAGTCTAGTTTTTATCCTAGTCCATATTAAAATGGTTATACTTCATATTGGATATTGATTTTTTTTTTTTAATGCTGAATTTAACCATCCAGTTTCAAATTTTTAAGTTTAAACAACTGTTTTTAGATGTGTACCCTATCAAGAATAAACTATGAAGTTTACGAAAAATTGATTTAGGATTTTTCTATGTACTGTTAAAGACATCAAAGTTGGCCTTTTTTATATGGGCTGGGATAGAACCTAAAATTCTTCTTAATTTGAATTTATAATTTAATTAAAACAATATAAATATTTTATATTTAAATAACTTATTAAAGTTGCTGCTATCATTACACAGGGAAATGTTTTTCTTTAAATAAATTGGAACTGGTTCAGAAATTTTTTTCTGTCAGATAACAGGAATCTCATAAAAAATATTGCTGTCATGCCACTAATTGGAATCAGTATTTTCTAGCTTAAAATATCATTTAAAATTTTTATTTTCGATTCTGTAATCCTTTTCTCCATAAATACATCAACCTTTTTCACAGAAAAGCACTCAGAACGAAAATCGTCACTTCTTAAAGCCAATTTTACCATAATTTGTAGGTTTTTAAAATTATCTACTAAGTTTTATCTTTCATCAAATAGTTTAAATTACATCATAATCTCCACTTCATTAACCATGTCACGTTTTTTGCTAAACAGCCGAATAGTTGGTCGTCAGTAATTGTGCCACCCATCACATTCTTTTATAAAATTTTAACCTAACTAGTCATTAGACCTTTGCAGCTTCCTCTGCCTTATTTGATTACTAAACAATCTATAATTTTATAAAAAGTACTGAATTTGAAATTTTTATCATGCCGACTGATTTGCACACATTACTTTTAGCTTAATGAATGTTTGCATTTATTGTCAAGAATAAAAAGATTTGAATAATGAAATATGTGATTTTGCCTTTAGAAACTTATTCAATGAAAATTTACTTGTTCTTAAAGCTTTTTCAATTGCCAAACTTCACTTAAAAAATTAAATCATATTTTCTGCATAAATAAATGAATAAAATCATGTGCATAAATGCAAGGGTGACTTTTAAACTAAAGAAGTTAATCACCATTTTTTTTTCTAGCTTTAGGCATAAGCTTATTTTTTTTAAAAAGAAACCTATTATTGCTTATTTTTAAATGTTTCAGGAACTAATTAGTAATTGGTATTGTTTTTTAAACAGTGTGATGACTAAAATTAAAAAATAGTTACTAGCTCCAAGCATACAGGAGACTTGTTATGATATTAAGTTTTGATGATGAAAAGAAGTTGTCATAAAATAAATTAAGCAATAAATTGATCAGGTAAGCTAGTTTCATCATACATTTTAAAAATAAAAATGGACTTAAGATTATTTTATATTCTTAAATGTATTTCTACTGTATTACAGCCCAGTGTGAGCAAGGAAGGATCAAGTAGGTTAAGGTTCCACAAAACCAATGTGATAATTTTGGTAATGAAATCAACATTACTTTTACTAACCACCTTTTTTTCTTGACAAAAGACAAGTGGTACCCATTGATTTGAACCTGGTGTGGTTTCCCATTGTCACTGAGAATTGAACCTCAGTTCTTTCTCTTAAACATTCATATTATTCAAATATTGAACATTTATATAAAAAGTGTAACACTCAGATTAACTTTTGATCTAATGCAATCTCAACAGCTCTAAATGCATAATCTAATTAATTACTGATTTTATTTACTTCTGCTTATTTTGTAGCTACTAGTTTTTCTAGGCCATTCATTATTCAGAGCAGACTAAAGTTCTCTAAGGACTGTTAGGCCAATAAGTTGTACAGTGTGCAAAATAGAAATCATACCACCTTGAATAACTTTATATCTAATGATTAGATCTTCACGTTATAGGACTCAATCTTAATAATGGCTCCAGAGGGTGATCTCAAATATGCTAATAAATAAGTGCAGACGATATTTTAAGTTACGAAATCAGACACAAAAACTTACTTTCTCTGAAAAAACGTACTTGTTTTTCGACGGATTCAGATTTCTGACACCTAAGATATACGGGGTAACTGCATTTTCAGAAATATAGTCCTCATAGTTTGGATCCTTTAATGCTAATTTTACTTTTGCGTATTTCGCCATATATTGAGAACTTTTCACGTGAATTAAAATTTTTTTGCATGCACTTATGAAATGTGTTTATCCAAAGATAATTCTATGCAAAAAAAGAAATTATCACAAACGGGTTGGTCGCTATGGCCTCCGGCCCCGCGCCAACCAACCAAAATCACCATAGTGATATTTTTCCTTCACTTGTTGCTGAGGGTGGCAACGAGTGACTGAGATGGGGGCCATGTGTTTAAAAATGTAACCAAGTAGTGTGTTTTTAGAAGGGAGATTTAAAAAGCTATCTCCTATAATTGTATGATGTATAAATTGTGTTTTAACATTTTTAATAAAGTCTTATAACTGAAGCTTTAAAAAGTGTTATAATGGCGCCCAACGTGGGGCCCGGATCCCCGATAATCCGATTTTGTGTGTGATAGCGTCACCCGAAAGATCGTTCTTCAACGGTCTTTTCTTTTTATTTTGTTTCTTCTTCCGCTCGCTGCAGCTGTGCGTGTGTGTTTTTTGTTTGGTTCATGTTGTTGACATTGAATAACTGTGATTCTTTTTTTTTTTCTTTCGCCTTTGGGGAGAGAAAAATGTTTCTTCAGTGGTTTGAAATAATAACTTATACAGCTCTTTCAATGATTTAACATAAATATTTTGATTTGTTTTATTGCTCTCAATTTATAAGAATGCTTAATCAGTAATTGTGATGTTATTTAAGTGTTTTAAGTAATATATTTTAAAATAATTTTGGTTACTTGCATTACCTATATATGTTTATTAGAAATGTTTTATAACTGGTTAATAATTTAAAAAGTGCTCATGTATTTCATTTATATGATTAAGGTATTATATTTACTAAAATAATTCTGATTAAATTTTGTATTGTAAAAGTTTGCCAAGTATGCTATACAAGTTACCTCTCTAATATCATTTTACCATAACAATTACAGTATTATTTTAATTCTCTAAAGTATGCCCTTGTGCAAGAATCGCCCCAGTGTTTACATTAAGTGTTACTAATCTAAAGTATGCCCATGTGCAAGAATCGCCCCAGTGTTTACATTAAGTGTTATTAATCTAAAGTGTGCCCTTGTGCAAGAATCGTCCCAGTGTTTACATACAAAGTGTGCCCTTGTGCAAGAATCGCCCCTGTGTTCACATTTATAATCTGTGCTCTGAAAATAAAAACGTTTTCTTTTGTTTATTGAAAGATGACGTTCTTTGGAAAAGCTCGTAAGGAGGATTTAATTCTCCTTGCTAGTGAGTTGGGTGAAGATGTCACCCCTGATTTCAAAATTATTGATTTGAAGAAAGTTATTACCTCTAGTGATAACTATGAAGAGGAGTTTGTAAAAGAAATGCTTAACACGATCATTTCCCAAAGACAGGATGCTGCTGAGGAGAAAAAGAGAGCTGCTGAGTTAGAAAAGGCCACCATCGAGAGCAACGAAAGAATCAAGACAGAGCAAATGAAATTGGAACTGGAAAAGATTAGACTCGAGATAGAGGCAAGACAGTGTGGACCCTCCACCAATACTGATGGTTTCCGAAGAAAACCTGTGATTGATTTGTTGTCCTTAATGCCCCGATTTGATCCAAATAATAACGACATAAACCTGTATTTAGTGCTATTTGAGCGCCAAGCTCAACTCAGTGAAGTCCCTAAAGAATTTTGGGCATCCAATCTTATTGGACTGCTGCCCTATGATGTTGCGCAGCTAATTGCAAGAGAGAGTGACGAGGTTGCTGGCGATTATGATCGAGTAAAACTACTACTTCTGAAAAGGTTTAAATTGACGGCGGAAAAGTTTCGTCAGCTGTTTGTGAAACATAATAGAACTAACTCATCGTCTTGGCAAGATTTTGCCTATGAACTTAGAAACTTTTTCCAAGGTTGGGTTAGTGGTTTGGAAATAACCACTTTTAGTCAATTAGGAGAATTGATCATATCTGACCAAATTAAACGTAAAGTGCCGGCAGATGTAAAAGATCATTTTATTGATGAGTGGTGCCAGTTGAACACAGTAGAAGGGCTTGTCAAACGGCTTGACGACTATGAAGCTGTAAGAGTGAAGAGGGAACCAGCCACTTCAAGCTCCACTGCCCGAGTTGACTATAAAAGATATTCGAAACCAAGTAGAAGGGGATGCCCTGATACAAGACCGAATTTTCAAGATCGTTCTAGGCCAGAAAATTTTGAACTTCAACCAAAGTTAACATGCTATGGCTGTGGAAGGCCAGGGTACATCAAGGCGAAATGCCCTACCTGCTCTCCAAATGTTTGTGCAAGTGCTATCAATCTGCACGCTTGTCATATTTCTTCCTCTCCCATAGCACTGCTTGATGTTGAGATTTCTGACATCAAGGCCAGAGTTTGTGCTGATACAGGAGCAACCCGCTCCATTGCTGGAGAGACATTGTTTAAGATGCTGAAAGAAAAAGGAGCCCAATTCCAAACTAAAGAGGTAGTTATGACTTTAGCTGATGGAAGTCAGACTACAGTTGAAGCATGCGCCACCCAGGTGCTGGTTAACATCGAAGGTAGAAAATTCAATCATGAACTGTTAGCCCTGCCCGAGGCTACTGGAAATAGAACTCTACTGGGGAATGATTTTCTGGAAAAGACTGGTATCGTCCTAGATATCCAACGTAAAAGATGGCACTTTGGTGATGAACCTCATCATAAAATCTATTTCCGGAAGGATATCCATAAACCTGGTTTATCCATAAGCAACATTGTGGCAAATGAATGTAGCCTACGAGAAAATGAAGGAGAGCCTCTGACCCCAGAGCAAAGACGAAGGATTTCCATACTTCTCAGTGAATTTGTAGATACCTTTAAACCAGGGGGAGACCCTACTCCCTTTGCCGAGCATCGAATTAATACTGAAAATCATGCACCAATATCAGTTCCGCCATACAGACTGTCACCAGCCAAGAAAGAAATTCTTAAACAAGAATTGGATGATTTGTTAAAAAAAGAAATTATAGAAGAGAGTGAATCTCCCTATGCAGCTCCCGTTGTGTTGGTTCCCAAACCAAATGGTAAACACAGACTCTGTGTCGACTATAGAAAGCTTAATGCAGTGACTGTCACAGACTCCTATCCTTTGCCAAGATTAGATGATCTCTTGCATGATGCTAAAAACATAGGCTATATTTCCACTATAGATCTCCAGTCCGGTTATCATCAGGTGAAAATTCATGATGATGATAAAGACAAAACAGCATTTGTAACTCCTTTGGGTGCTTACAGATTCAAGAGGATGGCATTTGGGTTAAAAAATGCCCCTGCAACGTTTCAGAGACTAATGGACCGTTTTAAAAATGGACTCCCCTCAGTAAAAATTCTCATTTATTTAGATGACATAATCATCATGTCACCTACTTTTGAAGATCATCTAAATGATCTAACTCTTGTGTTCAAAAGACTAGCCCAATTTCAATTGAGAGCTAACCGCCTAAAGTGCAATTTTGCTTGCTCTAAGGTAAAATACTTAGGTCACTACATAACTACCCGAGGACTTGAAGTAGATCCAGAAAAAGTAGAAGCTATAACCAAGCTTCCTGTCCCTAAAGATATAAAGCAGGTTAAATCCTTCCTGCAAACTTGTTCATGGTATCGTAGGTTTATAGAAGGCTTTTCTACCCTGTCGAAACCATTATGTGAACTTACAAAAAAGAATGCTGCTTGGAAGTGGACTGAGCAGGAACAAAAAGCTTTTGCTGCCCTGAAAGAGAAGTTGGTTTCTTCTCCCATTCTGAAACAAGCTGATCCCGACCAACCTTACACAATAAGAACTGACGCCAGTGGTTATGGATTGGGTGCTGTTCTCTTACAAGGGGAAAATGAAAATGAACACCCAATAGAATATGCTAGTCGTCTTTTAACATCTGCAGAGCAAAACTACTCGACTACAGAGAGGGAAGCTCTGGCTGTTATTTGGGCTTTGAATAAATTTAGAGGGTACATAGATGGTGCCCAGGTGACAATATCCTCTGACCATCAACCCTTGATGTGGTTGTTAAGTATTAAATCTCCATCAGGGAGGTTGGCCCGATGGGCCTTGCAACTACAATCTTACAACCTGAATATACAGTACATCCCAGGAAGAAACAATGTCATTGCGGACATGCTGTCTCGCCCACCTTGTGTTCATGAAGAGAGAAATCCTTGTTGTCTCTGTTCAGTTACAATTGATCTTCCAACTCGATCACCAAGTGATATACGCACTGAACAGCTGAAGGATAATGATTTACGAAAGATTATAGAAGCATTTGAAGATCACTCAGATGAAGTAGACCTTAATCGATGGACTGAACGAGGATATATCATGAATAGGGGAGTTCTCTATAGATACTCCCATGATAGTGACTCGGACGAAGCTCAACTAGTAGTCCCTATGCAAGAAAGAGGTCAAATTCTTAAAGAATTTCATGATGCGCCAACTGCTGGCCATTACGGTATAGAAGGTACCCTGGATCGAATCTCCAAAAGATTCTTTTGGACTGGTATGAGAAGATTTATCACCGACTATATTAAAAACTGTGTCGAATGCAACCGCTATAAAGCTTCCACTCAAAAGCCAGCTGGTCTTCTTCAGACTCCTGTACATAATCAAAGATTTGAAAGCCTATCCATAGACCTATTTGGTCCATTGCCCGAAGGTAAAGATAAAAAGAAATGGATCTTCATCGTTGAGGACTGTTCAACTAGATGGGTTGAGCTATTTGCTTTAGCTCAAGCCACAGCTAAGGAGTGTGCAATCACTCTGTTGGAGGAGGTGATCTTGAGATATGGATTGCCTAGAAGAGTTATCAGCGATAACGGCTCACAATTTGTGAGCAGTGTGATGCAACAGCTTTGTTTTCTGCTTGATATTAAGCAATGTTTGGTGCCGGTATACCATCCCCAAGCAAATCCTGTAGAAAGAAAGAACAGGGACTTGAAACCTCGCTTGGCTATTCTTGTTGGCCAAGAGCATAGAAATTGGGTTGACCACCTACCAGTCATCCGATTCGCTATGAACACATCAAAGTGCGAAACGACAGGGTATACTGCTGCATACCTTCAGTTTGGACGAGAGCTCAGGACAGTTCAAGAGGTAAAGCATGATATTCGAACGGTTATCCAAAACGATAACTTTGTCCCTGAGATAACCCCGTATCTCAGAAAGTTTTCTTCTATCCTCTTGACTGTTAGAGATAATGTAGAAAAATCCCAAGATCGGCATAAAACATATTTCGACTCAAAACGCCAGCAAAACCCCACTTATGCTGTAGGTTCGAAAGTGTGGGTGACTCTACATCCACTCAGTAATGCTAAGAAAGGAATTACTGCCAAATTTGTACCTAAAAGAGATGGGCCGTATCTCATACTTCGAAAGAAGTCGCCTACCTCCTATGAACTTGCCCACCCAGATAAGCCACATGTTCCTGTTGGGACTTACCACACCTCAGCATTGAGACAATGCAACTCTGATACACAAGCAACAGAACCTATTTTACCTCTCCGAAGGAGAGGCAGACCAAAGATGAATTCTGATTCCTCCCCGGGACGTAACCTCGGAATCAGAGGGGGAGAGTATCACAAACGGGTTGGTCGCTATGGCCTCCGGCCCCGCGCCAACCAACCAAAATCACCATAGTGATATTTTTCCTTCACTTGTTGCTGAGGGTGGCAACGAGTGACTGAGATGGGGGCCATGTGTTTAAAAATGTAACCAAGTAGTGTGTTTTTAGAAGGGAGATTTAAAAAGCTATCTCCTATAATTGTATGATGTATAAATTGTGTTTTAACATTTTTAATAAAGTCTTATAACTGAAGCTTTAAAAAGTGTTATAAAATGAAATTTAGTATATATATTTTTTTTTATTAAATAATAATCGAAAAAATTTTGAATTGTAAGGTATAAAATTTTTTACATAATTTTAAAGTATGTAATTTTACACAGCAAAATGCAAAATTCCAGCAAAATCGGTTGAATCGGTCCTGAGAAATCGAATTTTAAATTAATGCCTTTTTAAAAGTAGATTTCTCAGGAACTATTCAACTGATTTTGTTCGAATTGTAATGTTCCATGTAAAATTACATATGTTAGAAAATTTTATACCTTACAAAATTGTTTCAACTACCTAATATTTAATAAAAAATAATAAATATTTATTAAAATTTATTTTTGGTATGGAATTATCTTTGGATAAACGAATTTTATAATTGTGTGAAAATTTTTCTTAGATTAACTTAAAAATTTCTCGAGATATTGCGAAATACGCAAAAAGTAAAATTAACATAAGGCTTTCTTGACCAAACTATCGGGACCATATTATCCAGATTACGACTATCCCCTATATTTTGGAGGTTAGAAATCCGAATACTTCGAAAAAAATGCATGTTTATTCAGAGAAAGTACACTTTTGTGTCTGATTTCGTAACTTAAACTATTGCCTTCACTAATTAATTAGCATATTTGAGGTTATGCCTTCATATAATTCAGAATGATTCCTAGAACGTGAAGATCATTAGATCAAATGTTATTAAGGGTGGTCTGTTTTTTATTTTGCGCACTGTACATTCAGGGAAACAGTGTGTGAAATTTTAATGTTAAATCTTGCATTGTAATATTGTTAGTTAAGAAATGAAGTAACAAAAATATGCTGCTTTCTTTGTTAGAAATATGCAGGATGTTCTATAATAACTGCAGTTACTTCCTAGTTTTAGAATCCGTGTAAAAAAAATTAAGTCAGTCAACTATGCACATTAGAGGCCACTACTTATTGGGTGAAAACTAGAAATGGCTTTTCTGAAGTATAACTCATCGTTATCGAGGCAAGAGAAGATTTAAAATAATAAAAACCAGTTTATTTGTCTAATGAAGCTGGAATCCATTGGCTTTACGCAGGAAAAAGCAAACATGTTTTTCCTGAAATATCTGCTTTCAAATGATTTTATTGGGAGTACAAATTAGTTTGGTCCGTTTTTTTTTGTGGTCAAAAATGCATTTATTTCTGAACAAAATGAATGAACAGATTAATCAAAGTACTGTCCATCGCTGGCTACTACTTTTTCCCACCTCTCAGCCAATTTTCGAATTCCATGTAGAAAAAATGTCTCGTCTTTTGAGGCGATCCAAGTAAGGGGCCAATTTTCGATTTCTGCAAAAGAAGTGAACCGGTGACCTGCCAAATCGTGCTGCATCCGTCGGAACAACCAGTAATCAGTAGGAGCAATGTCCGGCGGGTGCGGTAAAATACCCCACTTGACCGCTTCCAAATAATTTTTTGCGACATGTGGCCGACTGTTATCATGCAGAAGAATAACTTTGTCATGTCTTTGCTCGTATTCCGGCCGTTTTTCTCGTAATGCACTGCTCAAACGAATCAATTGTAGCCTATACCGACCGTCCGTAATGGAATCGCCAGGTTGTAACAGCTCATAGTATACCATTCACCATTCTTGGCAAATAAAAAGTCTCCAATATTTTTTTTTTTTATCATTTAATTTAGGTTATTTGAATTGGGTAACCTGCAATCGACGTCACGCGTGGGTTTCGAACCTTATTGGCTGTTGAATTCAATCAAGTTCGACACTCACGCGTTACATTGCTTGCAGGTACCCAATTAAATCTCAGCCGGAAAGTAATTCAACGTCATAATAAACCAAGCCTAATAGTTCTAACTTGCTTATACACAACCGACTGCGATTTCAGCGCTCTTCTTCGCGTGTTGTAGATGCGTAACTGTGAGGGGTTTGTTTTATATTATTTTAAATGACAAAATTGAACGCTAATTGGCAAATAGTTCTCAGAATTTTAAACTTTAATATGAGCCTTTCTCGAAATTTAATAGATTTAGAAAACATTTGACGATTTTAATAAAAAAATTTCAATTAAATTTATATAGTTTGAAATGATTTAATTGAATAATTACTCATATGAAGTACTTTTTTGTGTCTGATTTTCGTAACTTAACATATCTTTTACATTAGTTAATTAGCATATTTTTGATCGATTCCTTGATCTTTACGTTTTTTTTGCTGTGCTCATAATTTCGTGTTTTATACCATGGAAGTTATTTAAGACTTAAAGGAATAAAATAGCCATGATTTTATTTTTAATAACCTCGAAGATTTAACCCTTTCACTGTTCATACCTCGATTTCTACAGACAAAGTAGAAGTAACAAAATTTGCACGACCCGCGATTT
The DNA here is from genome assembly GCF_982258835.1 of Parasteatoda tepidariorum. Taxonomy (NCBI): domain Eukaryota; kingdom Metazoa; phylum Arthropoda; class Arachnida; order Araneae; family Theridiidae; genus Parasteatoda; species Parasteatoda tepidariorum. The sequence goes on along the minus strand of NC_141755.1, from coordinate 72,555,557 downwards.
CCGAAGGGATGCATCCTCCCACCCCGCTCTTTTACCGTTCGCGGTTTCATTTTGGCTTTTCTATAATGTTTTATTGTTTATTTAGATCTATCTGGTCGAGTTTGAAAATTATAGGTTAATATTAATAAAGCCATTTATATGTACAGTATATGAGCAACAATTTCATCCATTTTTACGCTATTATACGCACTTAGAAATGGAAGGAAAAAAATAACATTAAGTGAAAAATTATTATTTACGCTACAATATTGTAAAATAAATAGAAAAAAAAACTTTTTTTTATTATATGTAATTTTTTAATATTGACCATGACCAAGGTTCGAATCCCGGACCCTCGAGACTAACAATTTCTAGCTTCCTATCACTTAACCTTAACGGCCACACCACACCTGGCTGTTCGACTTATAAAAAGATTTAAATACTTTCCCAGGCTTTTTCAGCGGAACCATATTATGACACATTATGAGCCACCTAATTTGTATTTAATTATTTCCTTTGGTACGGTAGTATATTATAATATATCTGGTCGAGTTCCAAAATTATAAGTGTTAAGGGGAGGTGTGGACCCATTTATAAGTACACTATTAGAGCTACAATTTCTCCATTTTGACGCTATTATTCACACTTAGAAATGGAAAAAAATAATTTTAAATGAAAAAAAAAAAGCTTTTAAATATAATTTTTAAATATTGACCATGACCGGGATTGGAACACCGGATTATAGGGATAACAGGGAATATCAACTTCTTGTTTTCTATCACATAGCCCTAACGGCCACACCTACCTATTTGAAAATTATAGGTTAATATTAAGGGGAGATATGGGCAATTTCATTTTAACGCTATTATTCGCAATTAGAAAAAAGAAAAATAATAATTTTAAGAAAAGGAATATTTTATTTACATTACGATAGTGTAAAATAAATTTTAAAAAAATCATTTATTTTTATTAAATATAGTTTTTAAATATTTATCAGGAACTGGTTCGAACCCCGGATCCACGGCTCTAGCTTTCTATCACTTAACTTTAACGGCCTCACCGTACCTAGCTGTCCTCTTTATAACAAGCTTTCAGTACTTTTCCATTGGATCCATATTGTGCCACATTGTGGGCCCTCTAATACGGTAGTGTAGTATGTTATAATATAATATTAGAAAGAGGTCATCTTTAGTTGCCCATATTTCTGCCATTCAAGCATGTTTTACAGTATTTTACACAATCTTTACAAAGTGCGCTGTTTGTATCGCAACGAAAAATAATGCATGACAATGTTAAGCGAATTTAGTGCCAAGATTACGAGGAGAAAATCTCTGTCTCACGTCGAAGTTTATTATAGGGCAATTCCACGGAAGTGTCAACTTTTAAGTGAATTTTTTATTTTATGAATTGCATATTTTAATTTTAAAAATATGTTCAAAAATAGCTAAAGTCTACATATCACTGTTTAATTTTTGATAATTTTAAGTTTTTTGAATCTGGCAGCATTCTAAAGTAATCACATGGCTGACTAGTGACGTAGATATTCGCATAAGAGTAGAAGGAAGTGAAGGTCCTATCTTCCCGGTGGCAACAAATTTCCAAGAAATTACCCTCTTTCAGGTTTACCTTAGTGAAGTGGTTTATCTCACTATTGGCGTATCTTCAGGGAGCGCAAAAATTTTAAGTTTCTTGTCCTGTCTGTGATTGGACAGATTTATTACTGTCTCTAAGGCTTTAGAACGTCTTACGTCAAAGTATCTTGCACACATGATTGTCATTAATGATGTAATTCCTAACTTGGAAATAGATTCGTAGTTGCACAAAGATATTTTTTAGTCTTACTCAAGTCACTTAATTATGATATTGAACACAAAAAGATTATAATACTTCACCATTTATGTCTTTTCTAATCACATTAAAACATGAATTTTATTAAACATGATTTTAACATTCATATCGCTTGATTGTTATCGTTTTAAAAAAAATTGAAAATAATGTTAAAATAAATTTAGACTACCATTTAAAAAAACATTGAAGATGTTCGTTAATTAAGCTCTTATGAAAGCAGTTGTTTTTTAAAAAAAAGGGATAATATTTATTTCCAGGAAATATTTGCTAGGCAATAATATTATTGTTTCATTATGCTATAAAATTTAACTGCGTCAACTTCTCTCAGTAGCCGTGTGCGTGTCAAGAGTAAAAATGTAAAAACACATTATAAATTAATTAAGATTTTTAAAAATAAGAAGTGAAGGAAATAAAAAAAAACATAATTTTTAAAAGACTTAGCTCTGTAAAATACTGAAGACAAGAAACTTGATTGCACATATATTTCCAAAGATTTAAAATCCTTTTTCATCTAATTGAACAAATAAATTTCATTTAAAATGTAATTCCATCAAATAAAATTTCATTCGGGGGAAAAATATACTGGAAGGACAAATGTTTGCTTTAATTTGTAAATTTTTAAGATACTTTTTATTTCCACAAGTACAGTACAGGTATTTTTTTCTCCTTCTTTTTCCAAGGAGAAAAAAATCATATTAGTTAAAATCGTTGGCTTTCCAGGAAGAAGCACTATTATATAAATGATTTAAAATGTTGTGTCCAACTTTGCCGAATCCTGATTTAGCATTAATACTACGAAGATCCCTGATACAAAAATAAATAAATTTCCTCTTCAATAAATGAAACTTAGCAACTAAAAGAGCTATTAATTTAATGGACTAAGTGAAGTTTTTTTTCTTCAGAAATACGACAGTTTAAAAATAATTGAGCTTTACACATAAGTATTTCGGAAACAATTATAATTAAAACCTGTTACCACTTGCCGTCAGGCAAACCGAGGAAGGGTTTCGTGGTTTTCCTCTCTATGTAACGCAAATGGGAGATAATCGGCTGCTCAACAACGATTATGAAATAAAATAAAATACAAACTATGTTTAAATTGTATAATTATTTGTATTTAAAATATATTAATTTAATTTCAATTCTATGTATTTGAATAAATAAAAAACTGTGGAGCATAAAAAGCTATAATCAATTCTTAGTTCCTTTTTTTTAAAAAGGCCTTTTGTTTCTTTTATTTATATATCAATTGTTTCGTTTTATAAATTTTATTTATTTTGTAAACAAACGAATTTTTTTTTTATTGTTTAGTAAATTTTACATTTATTCTTTTGACAGCAAAAATTTTATTTATTCGTAGTTTAATTACATTTAAGTTACAACTAGTATATTTCATTCCCTTTATTTGTGCAAATAAGAAATGTGCAACTTTCTTAAGAACTTAATTTTTTTTCATTAAGTTTGATTGCTAAAGGGGAAGAAAGACAATAAAATTTGACTTGTTTATTTATTAAGGTTGGTGGCGATAAACTCCCAAACTCTCCATGTCTTTAAAAGGCTTTAAGAGGTTTTGTATATCTTTAAATGTTTTAGCATTATCTTTAGTTTTGTGAGAAACAGTGAAAACGAGAAGGTGGTAATTTCAAATCCGTTAAAAATTACTTGACTTGATACATAAATTGGTATTTATTCAACTCATTTTAAGAGCATACTAATGCGTCCTTAATTATAATGAGAAAATGAAGTAACTGTCCTTTATAAAACAACGAGGATTCTTAAACCTTGCCAATATTTTTTAATTTACATAAAATAATAATTGTTATTGTTAATAAAATTTCCATTACAAGTACCTAACTTTTAATATGATAACTAATATTGCATTTTTTTCAAATATTTAGAATAATTACAGTGATTTAAATTAAAAATTAAATTAAACTACTTCATTTATAAAAACTTATCTATTTTTATGAAGTGAAATTATTATATAAATTAGGGGTGTACAACCAGCTGCCTGATAAACTTTAATGTGCTACTCGCTGTAGCAACTTGAACAAAATAAAAAGATTAATTAAAATTTAATTTTTTTTTTTTTTTTTTTTTTTGCAAAAATAAGAAAAAAGTCGGAAATTTATAATTGCGCATTTAGGTTTTTGACGCACCCAATCCCTATCACTGTAGTTTTTCCATTGCTTTCTTTCGGTGGTCAATACTACGAATTTACGCATAGTTTTGAAAATCCCAATATATTTAATACGGCTATACATAATTTCAAATTTTAACTATCACTTTTGGTTCTCTTCGTGTATGCCGATTTTATTATAAATCCGATGACTTTTCGCTAGTTACTACGCGTTACCCCGTGATTTAAAAAATTCAAAAATTTTTAATACTATAGTTTCACGGCACACGAGTTATGAATCATGTATTAAAATAATAATTTTGTACGTGCTCTAATTGTGCCGATTTTGACATAAATATAAGAGGTTAAACGTTTTCTTCTTCTTCCCTTTTTGGCAGTTATTGATGTATTGTGATTTTGAATATCCCGATATTTCAACACATATTACAACTCATGAAATTTGATTCTATTTTTTTTTAAGTAATTTAAAAAGTAATTATGTATTTTAGCAAAATCGACACCTTCCCAAAGAGAATAATAATAATAAATAAAAAAAACATGAATTAAAAGAAAACGAGATGTATAAATTTATATTAAAAGCAGATCCCTTTTGCAGAAAATCATTTCAATACACGTGCACAATTCTATAGTCTCATCTCATGAACATGTGCATGTTTAACAACACATATCCAACCTATTCTTTCTCATGATCACATGGTCCCGCAGTGGACTGATCGTTAAGACACGGTTCCCAGCAGATCACCGAAGTCAAGCATCACTGGCTGCGGTCAGTGTGCGGGTGGGTGACCACTTGGATCAGTCTGCGTAGGGACCGAGGGGGTGCGGTATTGGTCCTCGTTAAACTGTGCTACCGTAAAGTGCTCGACTTCGCGCGTAGGTCGTCGGGCTACCGAAGCGGGGGTGCCATCCCCTCCTCAGAGGATCAAAATTGTGATGGCATGTCTTCGGATCATCCTCCGGGATGTTTTACAGACCGTCGCCAATAGCCCATTGTGCAGCTCTAGTGCGACATAAATTAACAACAAATCATGATCACATGATTCAAAAATCACATGTCGTGACGTGATTCGTGCATTTTTAAAATCATACGTTTTGATTCTTCTCGTAATTAAGTCACACATCTTGATTCGTATTCACGAGGTTTAAAATCACACATCGCGATTCGTATTCTGGCGTTTAAAAAATCGTACATGTTACTCTTCTCGCAAATCAAAAATCATATACTACGATTATGAGGATGGCTTGAAAAAACTCAATTTTGAGTTAGGCCGCAGATTTCAAGGTTATAATGGCATTCCAACAGAATTAGATATTTTTACCATGCCTTTCAGCGTAAATTGTGAAATAGTGAGATCGGAGTTGGAGCTTAAATTTATTGAGTTGCTAAATTTATTGAGTTGGATATGGAGCTTAAATTTATTGAGTTGATCAATCTAGCAATCACCTGAAGCAGTTGTTTCGAAACATGCCAAAGTTTTAGTTTTACAAATCATTACCAAGGGCTAGTTTCCCAAATTTCATATCTCATGCCCTAGCCCATTGTGCAGCTCTAGTGCGACGTAAAGTAACAACAATAATATCTCATGCCCAAAAATCAGTGATATGTTTGCTTCATCATGTGAACAAGTGTTTTCAACTATGAACCTTAGAAAAAATTGATTCAGAAGTAGACTAACGGACAAGCATTTAGCCTCGTTCCTTAAAACAAGTACAACTCACTTCGAACCTCAACACAAGGAACTTTTAAAAATGAAATCACAATATTATTCACCTTATTCTTCTTTTTTAGAATTTTTTACCTAGCCCATCAAACCTTTTTCTCTCTCGATTTTTTGCCCTCGACAAAAAAAAGCTTGCCCATCCCTGTTCTAGCTTGGGGAGCAGTCTTCAAACAAAATCATTAAATTTTCATTTAATGGCCCGAAAAAGCTATCAGATGATCAAGTATATAAAACTATCACAATATTTGAAAATTTGCAGGATAACCATTAAAAGATCTTTTAAGCCATTTTCAACTTACACGGACCATTTTGTATCAATTATGATCATATGCTGGAAAATTTGCATATCCTTATATTTTAACAGTAAAAACGTGTAATCAAGATGAGTAGCGTAATGTAAATTTTAATTAGTTGTTAATATATTAATTGTAAGTAGTGTCATGTTAAAAAATTATTGCTCATAAAGAGTTGTTAACAAGTATCTTATAGTTTTTGATAATTAAGGAAAATAGTTCTTTCAAAATGAATGGTTTCTTATTTTCTCTTCTCTCTCAGTCCGTCCTCTTATAATTTATTAAAAAAAAAAAATGCTTCAAAGTTGGAGTTTATTCCATACTAAATGTTGAATCTTATTTCGCCCTGCAAAGGTTTTGTTTTAATTTTAATCATTTTTAGTCCTGCAAACTTTCTTTAAATTAAAGTATTTAACTTGCATTTAATTTATTAACTAGAATATTTAATTATTTAAAATTTAATTATTGTAACAATGAAAATTTTTAACGTTAAAATTTTATCGTTAAATGAACCTTAGTATTATGTAATGTGATAATAAAAAAACATGAATTTTCCCATTATCTTTCAATTTATCTAAATTTTTTTCCCTAAGTAATCAGTTTAAGGTATTTAATTTTATGCAAACATATTACATTGTTAACATGTTCTAAATACTTGGGCATGCGGCCCTTCAATGGTCAATCTTCTGTGAATCTGGCCCTTCACTCAAAAAGGTTGTGCATCCCTATGTAAATTATTATGTAATTTTTTTCAAATCTTCAAAAGAAAAGAGTATATAAAGAAATTTGGGGAAAGCATTGAAAAAATTATTAGAACAAGTTTTAAATTTCGCTGCTAGACATGCATAACATATTCAATTACCTAATAATTTTTTTCTATTCACAAAATATTTCATAAGGGTATATAATAAAAGAATTAAAAAAGATGAATGCGGAGAATTTTCCTAATTATGTCATGTTAAATTAAGTTTTACTCCAAGTAAATACAAGGCCCTACTAATATCCAAATTCCTTAATTTGCTCTCCTTTTTTCTTCCACAAGCCCTAATTTAATATTTTTAAATTCATTGCAACAAATATTTTATGAAACTTTTTATAGGATAAAAGTACAATTATGCTTGAGAGGATTTATAATTTCCGAACTAAGATATTTCATACATTAGTTCTCAATGTTATATATAAATAAAATGGTCTAAAACGATTTTTCATGGTTAGAAAATTGGTAAGATTCCTTAATTAAAATATAAATTAATTTTTTCATCATTTCCTTGTCACCCTTTCGTAATATTAATCTTTACTATTGTTATGTTTTAATTCAGTCCATTAAAAATAGCATGCGATTTAAATATTTTGAAATTATTACTAAATGGCAAATATGTTACATTTATTTTTATAATTAGCTTTATATAAAACTATTTTCAGCCATAACTGCTATTAAGTAATCTGGCAAAAAACATTTATCTTTTGCTTACAGCTGGTACAATGGTGCACCCTAGGCAAAGGGTTAACTAATTTTAATGCAATCATTTACCATATGGGGTACCATTTTAAGCAAAAGAAAGAAATTTATAAAAAAAGAACCAATATACTAATGGAAGGACATCTCTTCTTGTCTCTCAAAAATGCTCTACTCTTGATGCATGGTCTCATTCGAGGAGATAAAAGAACGAATTATTGTATCTAATATTTTTGTAAGATTAAAAAATTGTTTCTATCAATTATAATGATACTGAAAATTGAGGAATTGTTACCAAAATAAAAATTAAGAAGTCTTTGAAGAACGTTGAATTAGAGCTTCAATTATTTAAGAGATTATTGCATAAATTTTTCTTTTTATTAGTGCTTAATTAAAATTTAAAGTTTGCAAAATTGAACAGTTTTGTATACTGGAGATTCGATTGTCATTTGAATAAAACAAAACTTATTTATATATTACAGGGAAAAATTTACAAAATTAATTTCCCAACTGTGCCAAGTGTTTAAAATATATTTTCAGAAATCACTAGTTCTAATAGCTATTTGTAAAAATTAAAAAAAAAAAAAAAAAACTAGAAACTTAAAACAAGATTTTATAGGCATGCACATTATTTCAATAATAATCCTTTAATTACTGAGGAAACATAATCTTCAGAGAGTTATTTCTAGAATTAAAAAAAAAAAAACATTCAAGACAAAAATGTTGGGTAATTTTGTTTAAATTTAATTAGTTTCAGAGCATAGATTTAAATACTTTTCACTTTTGTATAGATGAAACAACATTGAGCAAGTCGGCGTCATTACGATTAAAGTTTTTTGTACATAGTTATTTGTAAAGCCTTAGTCAGGTAATGAAAATGTGGCTTTCTTTTTTTTGAAACATTACTTAAAACTGTATATTAAGTTAAGTATCAATTTGATATTAGAAACTCTAAATACATAATTTATTAATATAAATAGTTTTCTTCAGTTAGAATTCTGTAAAATGATGAATAAAGTTTCGAAGAGATAGAATCTTAACTAAACATTTTATCTTTTGAAAAAAAATAATAATAATAATATGCACAAAAAATAGTGGATTGCTTACATGATACATTATTATAAAGTTTATTAATTATGCAGTGTGAGGATTGAAAATTTATTAAAAAACATGTATATAAACACACTAACTGTTGAACAAAAACAAAACACGATAGTTTTATTATATACAGCTTAAATATGACATACAAACACATTTTAGAGACAATGTTGCCCTTTAAAAGGTAACACTGAAGTTTATAAGAGGCTCTTCTTTCAAAATTAAATGGATTTGAATATACAGCTGATTGAACCAACTTTCATCACTTAGGACAGACAAGATGCTTAATAATGACAGGCTGCTCCAACTTTTCATCACTAGGCTAAGTAAATGCTCGTAAATTTGGCTTCTGAGGCTCTCCTCAGAATAATGAAAAGAACAAACCTGAAATTCAACTTTTAAAACATGCATGATTACAACCATTTTCCACATCACCTAAGAGCAGGGCTGTACACTCTCTATGCTTTTTTGAAGTGAAACTTTCAAAATATTTATTTTCATTTTACTTTTGAAATGTTCTAAAATGAAAAACTTTTAACACTGTAAATACAGCCCTGTTCAAGAGGTATGGTTGCACAGATGCGTTGACCCCTTTTATTAGGTTGTTCCAAAAACATATTTAAAAACTGATTATAAAACCACAGTGATTATGGTTTAAAATTTTTATAATATAATATTATAAATAGAAAACCAGGAACAAGTAATAAGTACACCATAATTTAACTCAATATGGAACAATCTAACAGCATATAGCAAGGCGGGTTCCCCAAGAGGCATATATTCCTTTTGTGCCATGACCATTTAATACTTTTTCTCACTTAAATCTTTAAATTTTTTTAGATGCTATCCTAAAAGTTGAAGGGAAGAAAGGTTTACATTTTATAGATATCTTATGCCTTATATTACTTTATTTTATAAAATTCTTAAACAAGAATGGCACACTTGTTCAAATTTATCAAAAAAGGTTAAATAAAGAATGTTATGGATCTTATAAAATCTTCAGACACTACAACTTATTGTTGGTTAAAATGGTCATGACACTATACAGTAGAACACCATTTATAAATCTCCTAAAACAACAATTAATAGGCAAAAACATTAATGATCATTTTTCTATACTATACCATTTAAAACTTATTATTCAAAGTTATTTAAGTTTACTGCCATATTTCTACATTTGTGATAAAAATTTTGCAACCAGGACTGTTCAACAAAATTTCTTAAAGCAATTTTTCATATTCTGTTATATTGGATCAACCATCCACAGAGCAATCATTAGAACCTGAAATTAAAGTTACCAACATTATTTATTTACAAAATACTTAAACTGATTATGAAAAACTGCTTCTACCACAGCGGTTTTAAATCTTTATAAATATAGTAGGAAAGAATCCCAGCATCATAAAAATTATATCTAAAGATAATAGTGAGCGTATTAACAAAGTAAAGTATATTCTATTTTGAAAATATAAAATAAGAGGAATGAAAATTTTTTGATTCATTAACAACTACAATTCAGAATTCGTGTTTGGCAGTTGAACGCACATTCCTGGAGTTTTTGGTGTATATACAAAAGCTGAGAATTAAATAGGGAGAAATATGGTTTCCATTGAAATGGAAGCTAAAAAAAGTACATAAAAATTGGAAAGATTGTTAGGGAATCACATTCTTTCTTAACAAATTCAGCTATTCTATTTCAATTTGAAAAGCCGAACAAAAAATACGGAAACTTTCGGGAACCTTCTCATTATCTATTTAGGATGTAACTAAAAAAATTATATATTTTTTATTCATAGAAAACCAATTTTTATTAACACAATTACTGAGATCTACTAAAAGGTAATTGGGAACTGCAGTTCTAGTCTATCAATAAATAGAATTTTTAAATTCTAAATAGGAACTAACTTTTATTAAGACACAACTCAGAAATCTAAAGTCTTAAGGACCCCTAATTTCGTAAGTCTAGAGGAATCATAGCAAATTTATGTGAAATTAGACAAGGTACTTACCAATATGTAGTACAATCACAAATCACATCAAATCCACTAAACTCCTTGATATATTCTCCATTAAACCTTTAATTTTAAATCCAGGAAAGCTTTCAAGCTGCATGTTTGACCCAGTATTTACATCAGGAAGATGGGGTTTCAAATATTTCAACATTGATTCTCCAAATCATAACTAGAGCCTTCATCTAAATGAAAATTTAGGACAAAAATAATTATATATTAGAAGAAATACTCATTACATACTTATGAAACAAATACTAGATCACAGAGTATGTTAATAATTAAATTCTTCTCATTTACAAGTATTTCTTCCTCATACATTCAAATTACATAAATGTTTTTAAATATTTAATTTTACTACACTGAATTTAATTGTAGCTAATTTTAAAACATTAAATGAATGAAACAGAATTAAGAGCTTAAATAATACTTCTAAATGATTAAATTATGTACCTATACAATATTACATGCATTAGGGCATGCCCCCCATCTGAACACATTAAGCTATAACATTCTGTTATAAATTATGATATCCGAAAAAACAACACAGTAGATTTATGTACCATAACATGTTGCAATATTGTAGTCATACATTATTTACTGAACACTTACTACACGTTTTATAGAAGAAAAAAAAACACATAAGCATATTAACAATCTAGCGATCACAATATTTAACACTAAAAAAGGTAACACGTAAAATAAATAAATGAATAGTATGTAATAGAATATTTAAAATCCAAACAAAAAATTAAACTTTTGAAAATAATAAAACCCTACAACATACCATAACAGATTTGATAACATGAATCTAATGCTTGCGAAATTAAATATAATCGTGGTTTCTTTATATTCGCTATACGTTATTTATTCAACATTTACACATGCATAGAAAAAAAAAACACTTAACTACATCAATAATCGAGCGATTTTAATATTTACAAATATAAGATTTAACACGTGATCTAATAAACAAATACATCATAAAAATTAAATGTTTCAAATTCAAATAAATAAACAATAATATAAATAAACTTACCATAAGAGATTTAATAGATTCTCCAAGTCTTAAAATCAAGTATTAATTACTAAAATTAATAAAATCAATGTGTATCAATATCAAATTTTACACGTGCTACAATGAACTGCTACACAACAATGGAGCCAAAGCGCAATGCTGGGCAAAAGCACTGACTGGCGACTGAAACCGCAAATAATGTCGCCACTAGAAATAAAATAGTAACCTTTTAATCGTTGCCACCATACAAAACAGACCTTCACTTCCTTTTACTCTTATGCGAATATCTACAAAAATCCATGGCTGACAAGTGAATTCTTCACACTTGTGCTCAAATTGTTTTCTTGAAAAATACTTATAAAATAAAAGAAATGTATCTTTCTTTTGCAATATTTTGATAAAAATATGCATATAGTACAAAATTTAAACATTTAAAACATAGCCTTTAAGGGGACACGGGACCTTGAAATCATAAAATTTTCAAAAAAATTTTTTTTTGTTAAAAATATAAAGATAGTCAGCCTGAATCACGTGTTGTTCAAATTTTTTCGATACGATGATTTTTTATGATTTTATAGCTATTTTTCTGAAAAGTGGGCGTGGCACTTTTGACATTCCATAAGCTGTCTGTTTGTTTACATTGTAGTTATCAAGCTTATTTTGATTTTTTTTTATGTTCAAATCAATATTTCTATAAAATATTTTTTAATTAGTATAGCATATAAATTAATTAATTAATATAGCATTAATAAATTAATTAATTAATATAGCATTAATAAATTAATTAATTAATATAGCATTAGTATATAAATTTTCTAGCATGTTATCGAAATTCTGCAATATGCTTTTCCTATGTCAATGTCATTAATTTTTTTATTTATCTGGTATCAAATATAATAATATTATTTGTTTTATTAAAATTATAGAGTTAATGTTTTTTTAGTGTAATTTTTATGCACACAAAAATAATATTTTTTCTTTGTTTCAAGGTTACATATGACATATTGATATGATGCATAACGAACAATATTTTTATGTCAAGATCGTTTGTATTGGTAAAAATTTAGCATTTATTATATTAAGAATACATCGGAAGTTCTTTTTATATTTTAAGCATGATATTATAGCTATTACAGTGAGTTTTAGTTAATTTACACAAAAAAAGTAGTTTTTCTCCGTTAACTTTTTTTGCATAATTTACATCTATAATTTGTCCCTTGTGTCTGAATAATTGAAAATTTTGCCTGAAAATTTTTCATATGCTTCATATGACTGTTATAAAGACAATGTAGCATTGTTTTCACGAAATATTAATTATAAAGTTTTTTATACAACTTTAACTGTAGGAGAAAATGAAAATTTTCGAAAAAAAAGCGTCGGAACTAAAAAAATTTTTTTTTCTCAAAACCTTTTGAAGTGAAACAATAACTGATGCTAGAGAGTCTTTATATCATCATTATCTATCTATAGAAAAAATTTTAAATTATTTGAATGAAATTTCAGACACAAGGGACAATTTTTGTATTTTTTAAAATTTTCATATTTTATTAAATTTTTAAAAAAATTTTGACCAAAATTGTTTTCACTTGGCCTATTTCCTAAAATATGCTAAAAAATAAATAAATTATGTTCATAATAGTAAAATTAAATTAAAAAACAAGTTTTCATAACTTTTCATTTGAAAGGTCCCGTGTCCACTGAAGTCATTTTAAGTTTAATATATTAAATAAAAGTCACTTTTTTTTTGTGTCATTCCGTCACATATTTTAGTATATTTTTTTAAATAGCAACTGCGTTTTTGAATGAAAATGTGTATATTTAGGAATACAAAGCAGATGTGGCATAAGAATCAATGAGGAATTGCAAAATTCTATGCATTTGATTATTAACTTCCAATAATTAGCGTGACGGAATGACACATCTTCGGCGATGGAATGACAAAACGAGTCCTTGAGAAGCTTAGTCAAAAACTAGGGAATTATTTTTTTTTCCAATTAACCTAATGGCTAAAACAGTTGTTGAAAGACAGATAAAATGTTGAAAAAGACCAAGATCCCCATGATATGATGAAGAAAAAAAACAGAGAAAGAAAGGCAGAGAAGAAAGCTTCCGTGACAAAAGTTGGACTTAAAAAACTCAGAAGTGCAAACGCTGTTGTGCAGAGATTGTGTAAACAAAGAAAAAATCAAATTCTACCAATCTCTTCACATACAAATAATTTAAATTCCCTATACAAATTCCTGCAGAGTCTTGGTAAAGCCATAAAAAAATATACACTCACCATAAAAAAAATTGTACACTCACTTTCAAAATCACCAATAGAGGTAAAAAAATTAATTCAGTCTTTATGTGAGAAGTATTTAACATCGAACTCAAAAGAAAAGTAATGTAATGTTGAAAAAGTAATGTTGATGAGCTGTTTAATTTGGTTAAAAAAATTTTACTGTCAAGATGATGTTAGTTACAAGCCCCCCAAGTATGAAGGATTCAGTCATAATACAAACTCTGACAGAGTAACGAAGAGTGCAGATGCAATATATACTTATGCCCTTAAAAGAGGCTTTTCATAAAGAAGCATATATTGATGTAAAGTGTGTCTTATCTCATTTTTGTTCTTATTCTCATTTTTGTTAAGTGTATTTCATTAATACCTCACAGCACATGCACCTATAAATACCATGTAATTGTGATGTTGTTCTAAAAGGCCAAACAAGATGTTGGCTGCTGTAAAACGGCACATAATATGTAAAAGAATTTTATGATTTCATAAAGTCGAAGCAACAAATCGTTGAAGTTTTGTTTATGTCCAGCTATTCTATTTAAGAGAGGGCAAAAGAGAATGACTTCAGCTAGACACTTGCTACATTAGCATTGCCAGGAACAAGAGACCTGCACTAGACGCTCATGTAGTTGAGAAGCGAATCATCAAAATTGAAATGCTTTCTAATTTTAACCAAAACCAAGTGTATGATTTGAAAAGCCACTGTTTTGAAGAGGAAATGGAAAATATGATTGAGGAGTATGCGGTCGGCTCTTTAATCATTGTCCCATACTGCGAAAAAAAAGAAGGCACATTTATATGCAGCGCAAATTACTTTGATAAACAAAGACGATTTAGATGTTAAAGTATTTAAAGAACATGGGACAAAAATTGATTTATGCATAAATTTCCTGAGAACGAAGATAAGATGTGACATTGGCAAGTTAGATATAAAACCTCTTCTGAGACAACCTAATTTTCAAATTGTTGAAATTTTAACTGATTCTTACGTAAATATAAATTCTGTTTATCTGTTACATTCTGTTTATCATTTACATATTAATAAAACATTTTTTAAATGAAGACTTTCTTCCACTAAACTTTTTGTCATTCCGTCACGGTCATTCCGTCACAGCAAATAGATGTTAATAACTGCTAGCCAACCTGAGGCTAATTTTCCAAATTCACAATTTACATTGCTTACACATTATACTAAGAGTAAAAAATAGTTCAGGAAAATAATAATTGCAAAATTCACAGAAACTACCAGTTCTAAGCAGCAAGCCGAAAGCTTGGTTGCCAAAATGTCATTCCGTCACACAAGTAAAAAGTTCATGAAATTAAAAATAAAAAAAATACAAAATTCGTTTTTTTTTAGTTTATGAATCACATTATACCAATAATAATGATATCCATGAGAAAAAAAAATGTTTATTTGAAATTAGATGCATAGAAACTTCAATTAATTGTCATCATGCAAGTCAAAATGTCATTCCGATATATACATATGGAATTGTATATATGGAATTGTATATATGGAATTACCCTATACTAAATCGTATTTGTAGTTCTAATTAATATGTTTTGTAAGAATATTCTGTCTACTTTTATTAATACATGCGTATTTCATAAAATGAATTGTAATCCAACCATGATTTAATTTTCAAAATTCCTTAAAAAAATAAATAAATTTTCAAAATTTTATTCTTTTAATTTTCCAGCAGCTTTTTGGTTAATTATCTAATTTTTACTTTAAAAAAGAAAAAAGAAACTTCTGCAAAAAAAGTTTTTTTTGTATATTTTTACTCTGAAATATATAGGTTTGAAATATCTAACAAAAAATACCCAATTTTTTTTAACCTATTTTGATTTTTAAAAGAAAAAGGAATTGCGCAAGGAAAGGGTTTTAACACCAACTTTTAGAATGGATGAAGAAATGTTTCTCTCTTTCTCCCGCAACTAGTTGTTTTGATTTTGAAAGGATGTACGGTTAATAATTTCCTAATTAAATTCTATTTTATTTCTTGGGATGTAAGACTCGGCCAAAGAAATTAGCCGTGAAGCTAGACACACGATTCTGAAAATTGGTATTAACGCTTATTTGTTAAAATTACGTAAAGTATACTGTTAACGTTTCTTTAATTATTTTCAAAGCAATCAGGGCTACACATAACCAAGCAAAAATATTTTTAAAGGCGGATATATTCAACATATAAGTTATTTGCCTGTATCACTGGATATACTTAGCGGAATAAACGAATTAGTTCGTAAATAACTAAATAAAAAAGTTGAACTAATTTTCAAAAAATTTTCTTATTTGGTTTTTGATATGTGTGTGTGTGTGTTTGTTCACGGGAGTTAACACATGATGACGTATTTATTTTTAGAATGTGGTCAAGACTTAGCGTTTTTATTCATTGATGGAAAATATTTTTTTTTTTCATATTGTAGTTAAAATTTGGTTTTATATTTTGCGACATAATGAACATCATTTGTTTATGACTAAGTTGATGATTTTATTTTATTTTATAACTACTTTATATTACGACTACTAATGTTCAACTCCGTAGCCTTGTAATTTTAAACCAATCCAAAAGAGAAAGAAACTCCTGGATCAGTACCCCCAGCGGTATGATTTGTTATGGGCACATGGAGGACTTTATGACCCGGAAGATTTAATGAACATCAGTCACCATTTACTACACGTGGAGTCTTCGGCCGATGGGGATCGAACCCACGACCTCTTGGATATGGGCCCAGTGCCCTACCAACCTGACTATCCCGGCCCTAAGTTGATATTTGGTCACCGCAGGTGGCCAGCCGATCCGCGAAGCGGGTTTACGGCTTTTCGTGGCCACTGCGTAAATCAACATCCCCCACACATTCGGAGGTACGCAGGACCAGGCCCCTCGGACACGAAAACCACACTGCCGTCACCCAGAAGACGCGCGTGCAGTCCCGCACACCTAGTGCCCAATCCTACCGACGTACTAAGCCCGTCTGTCGAGGCTTGCTGTTAGAACATGGAAATAAGTTCGTGTTTGAAGCTAATGAGTGAATGATAGTTAATGAGTGAATAAATTGATTAATTAGTGAGTAGTGTGAGAGGGAAGCAAATAAATGCATCGACGAATCAGTGGATTGTTAATTAGTAAATCGGTGTTTTGGTGCCTGAACTAGCAAGTAAATAGGCGTGTAAGTGTATGGACTATTTTATTTTATAACCGTCGTTGAACAGCCGACCCAATTTTTGGGTTTACGACTACTAATGTTCAACTTCGTAGCATTGTAATTTTGAACCCAATCCAGAAGACAAGGGAACTCCTGGATCAAGTATTGGGAGAAATTTGCCTTCGTGGAGGACTTTTTGGTGGAACTAACCCGCATTTGCGTTACATGGAGAGGAAGACCACGAGAGCCTCCCACGGTTAGCCTGACGGCAAGGGGTCTCTAGCCCATGATTCGTCTACCACTGAGGACATTTCACGTCAGCACTGAGGTCGGTGCAAGCCAGATGCGGAATTCGTATCGACCAGCCATCGCCGGGATCGAACCCTGGGTCATGTATGAATTATTCAATATATAGAAGGTAAGGCACATCATAAATTGTAGTATGACAATCTATATCCGGAAATACCATTGTGCGCGACTTAGGGCGCCTACCCGTTATTAACTGACTGTTCTTGCACACTTGAAACGGTACTTTTATTTATCCAATTAATTTTATGTTTTATAATAGTTATTGACAAAATTTATATTGAAATGGGTATGGAAATAGCTGTTTTAACGTAATTTGCACTTATAGCTTACAAATTGCGAGCTTGGGAAATTATTCGACAAAACATTAAATTACATAAAATAGCTATTTTTGTGCCTATCTGAATGTAATTTTAGATTAATTAATAGAAAACATAAAACTAAGATAGTTTAAATAAATAAAAGTACCGTTCAAGGTATGCACGAACAGCCAGTTCGTAATGGAGTGGCGCCCATAATGGCATTGCGATGACATTTCCGAGTGTCCTTTGCTTTGCAATTCTCAATCCTTATAGTGTGCCTAGCCACCCTTCAGTTATGCATTTCTAGGGTGATACAGTGACACAGTACTCTATCATCCTGTAGTATCATCATCTGTGTTAATACATAATTGTAAACTATTACCACTTTTTTTTTATCTCATGATTTGATTTATTCTACCTTTTTATCATCTTGTTTTTTTGAAGGCAAATTTCTGATTTCTAATTTTTAGATTAGCCTAAGCATAATTAATACTGAAGATGAGATCGAGAAAATGTAAAACTCTTTTTCAAATTTTATTTTTATTTTAAAGTAGAACACAGCTCTAAATTTCAGAATCAGATTCTTTTAAGAATTAAATATATGTAGTAGATATAGATAGATTAATTAATTAAAAGTCAAAAACATGTGTTACGAAGAGTCTAATTGTTGTTCTGGGTAAGCTATCGATATTAAGTATTATTAAATTGTAGAAAAAATCTCAGAAAATTTTGCAGTATCGCAATTCTATATTGTGTCGAATTATCTTGATTTTAGTACACTTTTGCAATCAATATAGGTAAATCTTACTTTAATATTAAAGTTACTATTGTAATTGTTGCTCTTTATGTATTTTTACTTCAATGGTATTAGTTAATTTTCATGATCCATTGGCGAACTAACTCCAATCAAATGAACCATAAAATTAAGAATGATTTAGGGGGCAATTTTAAATCGTAAAATTTCAAAAAATCAATTTTTCTAAGTGTCTAACACGTCATCGATGTTCTCAAAGTTGCAGTATGCTGTTGCCGCCAATTGCTTACTGAATCTTTGATGCAGTTATTGTTATTTTACATTAACGATTGGCGACCAAATTCCAAACCAACAAAACCATAAAATTGCGAAGAACTTTTAATATCTATTTTACATTTAAAGGGTAGCGTGGGGTTTAAAGTTTCGAAAACTTTATTTAAAAGTGAAATATGTAACTGTACAACACATCAAGAGTATTTTCTCTGAAGTTGTAAATCAATCGAAATTAAGCATTTTGAGAATCTTAGGAAACTTTACTAATCGGCTCGACTAGAGTTCCTGAATCAAACCTAATTATACTTTTTGTAAATAGAATAGTCGTCTCAAAGTTACGGAAATTCCCTACTTTTCCACGTTACCATGGTTACGGAAAATCTTGCTTTTTCCCCCAAGACAGTTTTTTTAGACTGTACGTTTCAGGAAGAAGTGCGAATATACTGGTGTAAGAAAGAGCAAGATTGGTGGATACCATGGCAATGGAAAGGGAAAAGAGTAGAGAGTGGGAAAATCGTGTTAACTTGAGACGCCTGTTCTATTCAATGAGATACAACTAATAGTTTTGGAATAATCCGGAAGAGGAAGATATCTTGGTCAGTTAGCAACAAAATACTCTCGTAGCTCGTTTTCTGAATCTGAGTTAAAATATGTTAAGTATATCAATCTAGCAGCCTCTTAAACTATTAATTTATTTTTATTTTGTTTGCCAAATTTTTTATTAGTAAGAAAACTAGTCTTTCATCAAGTATAGCTATCATACAAACTTCATTGATTCGTAAGCAACGTTTCTGAAAATGGCAAACGAAATGGTCCCCTGGAATCCCAGGGCAAATGTCCCACTTTCTCCACAATTGTGACAGCTTTGTATTTTTAAAATAATTCATAACATATGACAAATAACTGCGCATGGTTTGGCGAGAAAATAATGTTCACTTGTACTCACGGTGAAAGTTTTACAGTTCCTACAGAAGAAGTGATTATTTCAGCTGTAGATGTTATAATGGATACAACAAACGGGAAACTTGTTGCGGAACGAGTGGCTCTTATTCGGATTGTAGCAGGAGGTGTGGATACGGCGGTATGAAATACGACGAAGTGCCTCCCTATTGCAAGTATTTTGACGAAAGAGATTATGACACTATCCGACCAGCGGGGCTGCAATCGAAAGATGCGAAAAGTGAATTTGCTAACCTTTATGGTCCTGACAGCAGTAAGTATTTGAACCCCTCATAACTTTGAACACGATTGACATTCTGTCATAAACTTTCATGATTAAATCGAACCATCGATTTGATTTAATTGTGAAGTTGCTTTCTTCAATAGACAACGCCTAATGGGCGGAGTCTTTGAACTATTTCATTTTTAATTTATTAAACGTTTGCCTCAATCTGTGTAGCCAGAAAGAACCGGATATATGACGTAACGCACGAACAATTGTTCGTGCGAGATGAAGAAAAAATCTCGTCTCTAAAGCAGTTTCTCTTGATGTCCAACAAGAGTAAAGCAAATATTTACGTTTTGGTGATTAGGTCGGTTCCCTTATGAAAAAATCGAGGTATAAAGAAGGTATAAAGGTATAAAGGAGGTTGTTGTTTAAATACGTTGTAAAGGTTGAAAAGGGTGCAAATGAATACTTCAAAATCAACCTCAAATATACCTTAAATATACCTCCAGAGGCATATATGTTTTAGCCTGAAGTATATTTTTTTACACTTGTGGAAGTATTTATTCAACAACCTAAGGTGTGTCATTTTACACTTCAGGTTATTATAAATCAACCTCAGGTGTATTTTGTTCGATTTCAGGTAATTATTTTTCAACCTCAGGTATCTAATTTTATGCTTGTAGAGGTAGATATTTTTCAACCTATGGTGGGTCATTTTACACTTCAGCTTATTATAAATCTACCTCAGGTGTATTTTGTTCGACATCAGGTAATTGTTTTTCAACCTCAGGTATATAATTTTATGCTTGTAGAGGTATGTATTTATCAACCTGTGGTGTGTCGTTTTACACTTCTGGTTATTATAAATTAACCTCAAATGTATTTTGTTCTACCTCAGGTAATTGTTCTTCAACCTCAGGTATATAATTTTATGCTTGTAGAGGTATATATTTTTCAACCTAAGGTGGGCCATTTTACACTTCTGGTTGTTATAAATCAACCTGAAGTGTATTTTCAACAATTGGAAAGGTTATTTTTAATTAGCGCCATGTGTTCCATGTTCTACCTTAAGTTATTATTTCGTGACCTCAAGTATATATTTTTGTATTTTTAGAAGCATTAATTTATCAACCAAAGATGTTTTTTTAGCACTTACGAAGGTGAGGAGTTATACGGACCACCTAGTTTATTAATTTTTAGACTCACTATATAAAAAATATAATATATATATAAAGATTATATATAAATTATATGAAGAATAATGTACATAACAGTTTTTTCACTAGTAGAGATCATTTATTAACCTGAAATTTTCAATATTAAACCTTCGGCAGTAATTGCTTCTTTTGTTAAGCTATAAAAAAAGTTTCAAATGCATAATTCTTCTATAATTTTAATAGATTGATATAAATCATCTTAAAATAACACTTATCCAAATTCTACAGTTAGTAAAAATTATTTATGGGAACTCATACTCGTATTTTTCGAAGATAGTTGTCTAAGATGCTTGAATTTTTAAAGCTATAAAACTACAAATTTAAATAATTAGTCAGCTGAATTTCAAAGTACTTTTATTTAAAACTAAAATTTCACTTTTTTTACAAACCAACAAAATTATTTTAAATACTGTTTCCGTCTACATGTTGAAACTTGTAATTATTGGAACCTAAAAGGAAAAAAAATATAAATTAGTAAGAAAGTCATATTTACAATAATAGTGGCCGGTCTTAAAATATTAGAAAATATTTTTTTTTTATCATTTAAATTAACTGGATGAAATTAATTTTCCTTTTCAGATAAATATCTTTTGCCATTTCTATTTAATCCTCGTAGCTAAAAAGCATGACATGTATCACAGCCACAAAATAAAATACACTGAAGACAGTATTACCATTAACAACATTTACAGTAATTCAAATATACAGGGTGTTTATAAAGTCTCGGACCCATTTTGATGTTTAATAACTCATAAAATAATAAAGATAGATTAAAATTAATGACATAAATGGTTAGATAGACTCAAAAACTTTCATGAACCTTGTCAATGAACTTCCACGTGTGGCCCTTCGTCGCACGGAGAATATCAAGTCGATAATCAATTTCACGCCAGGTAGCGGCAAGCATGTCGGCATCCACAGAGGCTATTGCGGTTGTAATTCTGGCTTTTAGGCCATCAATGTTCGACACGATCCTCCTGTAAACATTGTCCTTTATAAATCCCCCAAGAAAAAAGTCCAGCGGCGTTATATCAGGTGATCTGGGTCTCCAAGGAATTGGACCTCCTCGCCCAATCCATCTTCCTGTAAAATGGTCATTCAAAGGACTACGAACGATGATACCCCAATGTGGTGGTGCACCATCTTGTTGCAAAAAGACATGTGGCTGAAGCTCTTCTAGTTGTGGAAATACGAAGTTTTCCAACATGTCTAAGTATACGACTGATGAGATTGTCTTTTCTGTAAAAAAGAAAGCTACCTCTCGTGAAATTGACTATCGACTTGATATTCTCCGTGCGACGAAGGGGGCACACGTGGAAGTTCATTGACAAGGGTCATGAAACTTTTTGAGTCTATCTAACCATTAATGTTATTAATTTTAATCTATCTTTATTATTTTATGAGTTATTAAACATCAAAATGGGTCCGGGACTTTATAAACACCCTGTATAATTCCAATCTTATTATGCAATTTTAACACTTTTTATTTTTCTATACATCTGTAACATTATGGTACTTGTAAGTTTAATAATTAGATTTCCTTCTTTTTCTTTTTTAAAACTCTTTAAACTCAATAAACCTAGTCTATAGTTTTCAACTTTTTGTCAGACTTCATGAAACTAGCAGCTTTTTTTTAAATTTTTGACGCTGATTCTGTAAAGGACTTATGTTATTGTCAATCACATCAGAGTTTCTTAAAAAATAGTTTTAATAATTTTTAATCAATGTAATCAAGAATCTACAATCGTTTAATAAATTAAGATTTTAAAATTATGTACCAATTTTTATTCTTCTTTTACACTCAATCGAATAGAACAAATTACAAGCTGATAAGGAGCATTTATTTTAAAGTTGTCAGTAATTTTATGTGAGGAAAATGTCTAAGAAAGAATGATTTGAAATAATGCTTTTAAAATAAGTTGAGTATAATATCTACTATATAACTTATAATACCGAGCAGAATAAAACCAATAGTTAGTTGTTACAAACACTTGTTTAAATATAAATACACATCCCATAGGATGAAACTCAAAATAATGCATATTACTTTCAACAATAAATGTTTTTATTTGCAATTGATTTTATTCAATTCAGGATTAAAACTGCATACTATACTGACTTATTTCTAAAATATTTAAGATTTCCGAAATTCGCACATTTTTGAAGTAGTGAACCATAAACAGCTGCATGAAAAAGCTCATAACCTTGAAACAAATTGTCATATAAACTTGAATCTGCCCAATATTCTAATAAGTAATAACAATCTGCTTAGTAAATAATTAACGTGGGTAAAATGCGAGAAAATAACATGTAGTGAAAATAGCAGTTTTGTGATCAAACATGAAGAAGTGAGCTAGTACAGTTACTAGTTTTCAATGATCAAATATCTAGCAAACTATTGTTATCAACAATTACATAAATTCTGTAGTTTATTAGGAGAGATTACTTTTTCTTTTAGGTATAAATTCCGAACTATATCCTAGGGGAAGGCTGAGCAGTAGCTTGCTTGTCTCTTCTTCTGCGCTGCCGCGCATGTGCTATTTACAGCCTAGGCCATCTCAGTAATATCAGGGAACTGTGGATAAGCTCTGTAAAATATATATATATATATATATATATATATATATATATATATATATATATATATATATATATATATATATATATATATATATATATATATATATATATATATATATATATATATATATATATATAAACAATAATATAAACTTTGCAACAAATATCCAAACGATAAGCATACAGCTATAGTAGAATTTCAAAGCAAAATTGCTATTTTGAAAATCTTTCAATTTTCAATGATTTATTTATAAGAGAAATTGTGAACATTTTTCTCAATTAATCAGCGTGCATACTGCTACATTAAAACATATACATTTAAGCAAAATAAAAAGAATAGTTCTATTTGACTGAACTACAAACAATAAAATATACTGTGCATAACCTGCTGTAACGATTCACCAGTAATGTTACCCAAAACAGTGACGAGAAATATTTCGGTTATTCTCTCTTATTGCTAAGCCTACAACGATAGCCTCTAAGAATATCCTCCAACTTAAATTATTTAAGATCAGGACGCGTAGTTAAAACAAAAATAATAAAACTTAAGTTTCAAAATTGAAGCATATTTGATTAAAAGTGATAAAACTAAATTAATAAATGTCAAGCACACTTACCGAATTTCGAATAGACTTTCGATTGTCAACACACACGCCATTTGCCGGTTCGCATGGAACTCTGGGAAGTGAGTTAGTCAATATGAAGTGTACTTTAAGCAACCTTAAAACAAGCTTAGGTATAAATAAAATAACTTCAACACCTCAATAAATATCTCACTCTCTT
Source organism: Parasteatoda tepidariorum (assembly GCF_982258835.1). Lineage (NCBI taxonomy): Eukaryota > Metazoa > Arthropoda > Arachnida > Araneae > Theridiidae > Parasteatoda > Parasteatoda tepidariorum. The sequence goes on along the minus strand of NC_141755.1, from coordinate 72,531,181 downwards.
TAGTTGAAATAAGGTATATTTTTTTATACCTCATAAATACCTCAATATCGTTAGTTGAAAAAAGGTATATTTTTTATACCTCGTAATTACCTCAATCTCGTTAGTTGAAATAAGGTTGATTTTTTTATACCTCATAAATACCTCTTTTGTTACAAGTGTAAGAGAAACAACCTCGTATACCTTAAAAATCATCTTATCAGTCTGGATGATTTGAAGTGAATTTAAAACAACCTCAAAATAAGCTTAGGTATAAATAAAATGACTTCATATGCCTCAATAAATACCTTTTTACCGTTAGTTGAAATAAGGTAAAAATTTTTATACCTCAAAAATACCTCTTTTGTTACAAGTGTAAGAAAATAAACCTGGTATACCTTAGAAATCTCCTTATCAGTCTGGTTGATTTGAAGTGAATTTTAAACAACCTCAAAACAAGCTGAAGTATATATAAATCAACCTCGTACACCTTAATTACAACCTTTACGTGGTATAATTTTTATTGCTGTTTTCTCTTCAACCTTAAATATACCTCAAATATACCTCAAAACAACCTTAATACCTCAAAAATACCTCAAATCAACCTTAAATATACCTTAAATTTTTATAAGGGTTAGCAGTTGAATCTTCAACCTTGTCTTTTAAGCACTAGTCCAATAATTCGCTCGTATTAGTTGCTTTTAAAGTTCTTTAGTATGAATTCGTGATGGGCGAAGCCTCGAAACTGCTTATTTGCCTCAACTTTTGTTGATGTTCGATGCCAGGAAAGAGATTTATCCGGTTTTATTACGTAACGAACGAGCTTCAGGACAGGAGCTTGTTTAGATTTTGGACAAATTCCTGGCAATTATTTACGTTTTAGCTGTAAGCTCGAGTTTACTTTGCTGGGTTACAAATTAAGAAGATCACGCGTTGTCTATTTCGGGGCAGGTTAGAGACTGGACATATTTAAAACTGTGCATAAATGAAACATTAAAAGCTGTTCATTGAAACAAGATGTGCTATATTTTTGTTTCAATTATGCTCATTACGCAGGTTGCATATCAATGTAGGTGTGACGTCACACTCGTGTGACGTCGCTTACAGGTATCCAATTAAATCTGATTTAAATCAACATGGTTAGGCATAATCACTTCAGTTTCAGTTCTTCTCTAATTGGGTATACTATAGCCTACGTCACAGATCGTGTTATTCCTACTAAATTTAACTAGTAAACAGCATTTTCTGCGAACCTGATTTCTAGCAACAAGTAAAAGCATCAAACGAGGTGTCTTGTTATAAGTCGCTACTCGCCAGGTTGGAATTGTATTAGTCTAGTTCCTTTGGAAATAATTTATATTGTTGTTTTACCGAAGTTTATGAATTTAGTAAGCATATTTAAAACTCAGTTTATTAATTAAACTAAAAGGTAAATGTTATTCCTAGTAAGTGGAAGTAGTTTTTCATATTATACCCAATTGCTAGTACCCAATTTAAAATCCCATAACAGCAAAAAAAAATTTTTTTTCTTCCTAAATTTAACGCGGTTTAAAGTGCGGATTATTTTCATTCAAAAATCTTCCATGAAATTGGTTTTGCTTCATATTAACTTCCAATTACATGGGGGATTATTTAGTCTGCTGAGTTGAGTTATATAAAATGTGGAAATTATCGTTTTTACTCATTTCCGCAGCAAAGATATCTTTTACATTAATCTTAAAGTAATATTTTGCTTTTTATAATTATCTTTCAGAATCTTCCCAATCGAGTAAATTCAGTTCGGATTTTCGTAAGTATGACAGAAAGAAAAACGGAATGCCCATCTCTATTTCATGTTACTTTGATGTATCCAATCAGCAAAACGTGAGAAGCAAGAGTAACAGACTTAACTGCTGTTGCAACTGTCAAAGAGATAAGATCAGAAGAGAAAATGTAAGTTAATTTTCTCTTTTCTTTTTTCAATTCTGCCAAATGCCACTTTAAAAAATTCATCAGTAAGAAGTGGAGTGACGTATCGAAAGACACAATGTGCTGTTGAATTGGCTTTACGTAATGAGTAATAAAGGTGATCAGACCGTAACCACTGTCTTGTTTTTACTCTCTGAAATTTGAAGACATATTAAGTAATTGAATTATTTAAATACTTTCTCTTCAATTTCTTTGTTAAAAAACTGACGATAACTAACAAAAACAAAAAAAAAAAAAAAAAAAAAAGGGGAAGCCCAGGCGTTTTATATAGCATTTGCAGCAGGAAAAATCAGAATTACATCTAGCGTGTATTATAGGCCAATTTATTTTCTTGTTATTAAAGCGTATTAAATTTTAATGCTGTCGTCAGATAATTTCTTTTTACTTCTTTCAATAGAAGACATTATTTCCTGACCTAAATACAAAATGATATGAACTATTAGTAAAGAATCTTTTTACTACTATAAAGAAATAATGGCAGGAATAAATAAAATAAATCTCAATTTGATAATTTTCTAATCCTTCAAAATATTGCCAATCATCATTGGCTGATTATAAATGTTTTAGTAGAATTTAGGTTTCGCGACCTGATAAAATGTAAGAAACTTGGAAGATTCTTATGACTCGTAATATTAAATTATCATTTCGTAATCCATTTAGCACATTTCCTCCGTAAGAGATTTAGATTTGTACTACAGGATGTCATGGATCACCCAACCAGACAGCTCAATCACGGATGATCCATCGGGGATTCGTTGCTGGTATCTTATAGACTTTTCAGAGTAGACGGAATTTAGATAATGTACGCTGTGAATGTTATGGGGCGTTTAAGATATTGTCCTTAAAAGAAATTTTTTCGTTGATTTTAAAATAGCCTGAAAATAATTTAAATAACTTTAATTCAATGCGGAAGCTTTTCCAATATAATTATGGACTAAAATTTTTATCAAATAGTTTTTTATTCCTTTTTTGGTGAACTCTAAGCATAAAAAGTTTTATAACAATGAAAAAAAAAATTATATATCTTTTTTTTTTGCTTCAAAAGACTTTTTAAAAAATTTAAAACGCAAAAAAAAAGAAAAGGAAAAATGCATTATTGTCTAATAATTTATAAACAAATTTATAAGTAAAAGTTCATTTTTTCATAATTTTCTAGAACTTTCTCTATTGTTCGATAACATTTTCCCATGTTTCTTCTGTCATTAAACAACGATTTTTTAAACTTACGTATCTTGTTAATTTAACAGTCAAAATGTAAAGTTTGATATTTTGAATTAAAATAGTCTTATTTTCTATTGGCGATCGAAATGGGCTACAAGTGGCTTAGAGCAGAACTCTCTACCTATGGCACCACTTCGCGTGCTTTCCCCATTAGCGTGTGGAGAGTCATAGGAGAAGGAAATACGTTAGTTTCTGTCTTGATTTTAAAATAGATTAAAATCTCATAAGTTAGGAAACTATATGGAACTGAAAACTACATTAAACATAAATCTAAAAGAAAGCGTCATGGAAATTTTAAAAAATATTTTTAACCATTAAATACGAAAAATATTAAGAAAAGGAAAAATATCGTAATACACTCCTATACAACTGAAAAAAGGAGGAGAGGGAAGGGGAAAGGGCAAAAGGCATGGAACGTTCCATGCCCTTACACCAGAGGTGTCAAACTCAATTTTGCAGAGGGCCATATATTAAATTTAGAATATGTATGCGGGCCAGTTGCAAATAAAAAAAATTTACTGAATTATTATACAATTTTCTTTGTCTAATTATATGTATAGTTTATAATATATGGTTGTTAAAAATCATATCAAAGTTATAAAAGATGGTAATTATTTTGAGCTCGAGGATAAAGATACCTGACTTCTCTTGTTTCTGACAAGCTCATTGATGCCCGGTTTCATATTTGTTATAATTATTTTAAGAATTGATTGGAGATGTTCATTCGTAAGTCTTGCGCGATGTTTGTTCTTCAGTGGCGTAGCGAGCTTAACTCGCGCCCGGGGCACAATACCTTTTTAGCGCCCCCCATTCGAAAACCATGTAAAATATGCTCCAAAATTATTAAATAAATAATGTAATGTAAATGAAGTCATAGGCTCAAGCTAGACTTTAAATTTGAGAGAAAAAATGCAGTTGAGAAAACAAGACTAGATTCTAAATTGTATATGATCATCTAGAATTAGTTCAAAAGATACCTATTATTTATTTTGCATATTTATAAAGAAATATTTTAAAAACACGCAGTTTTAAAACAATAAAAAAGTAAATATTTATTATCTCTAAGGAGATACATATATTTAATAATATGATTATAATACATTAATAAAACTAATTACTATGTATAAATTTTCCGCTTTTGATGAAGCAAATTTTTCAACAATATCATAAAAGTTGATCATTACAAATTTGTTTCTTTCCACAATTAATGTTAGGTCACTTAGACGATCTTGTACCATCGTTGATAGTAGATATGTCAAAATTAATTTTAATTTGCGGAATGAACGTTCGCAGCTAGCAGTTGATACTGAGATAGTCAGGAGTACTTGAAGTGCCACTCTCAGGTTTGGAAAATCATCTTCTCCATACGAGATTATAAAAGTACGAAATTCTAATAGAGTTTTAGGTTCAATTTCTTTTCTACTGTGGAGTAACATTTTGCAGTCACATATTTCGATAAGAAGTTCTATTCCATTGAAATCTGTATTATAAAATTCGCCCAAATTTTTGCAATTTTTTTTCAAGGTCGTTATCAACATTATCCTCGTTTAATAAATTTTCAATGTCTAGTAGAAATCCAAATATGAAATTAAGGTCACTTAATCGTGTACATATTTCTTGTTGAAGGTGATCAAGAACGCTTTTCATAACGCAAGAAATTTCACTTTCTGAGGAAAAAAAACAACATCTCTAGCCAATTCTCGGAGCATTTTGCGGCGTCTTCTTACACGTATTGTTGCATCAATATCCCATTTTTCACAAAGAGACTTCGTTTTTTCTATTGCCTCTTCACAGAGCTTGTCTCGAATTTCGGGTAGTTCAATCGCTAATGATTCAAGATCATTGAACCCTTCTCTAAAATTCATTCTAGGATCTTGTAATCTGAGCTGCACGCGATCAATCCTCCTTAAGATTTCATATTAGAAATGAACTAAAGTTATGAAACTAAAAGTTAGTATATTTTGAAACAGAATTGTAGCTTCACTTCTGATGTCACTTGTAGTGGTAGTGTCCTCTGCTAATTTTTCTAATAGTTCTACTATATTCTCTAGCCCATTGATGATAGCGCTAACCGCTTGTATTCTGCCGCTCCATTGTGTTTCAGATTCACGTTTGACAGTTTCTGTTAAAGCATTTTTTAATAATTCCCATCGTAACGTTGAACGTGAGAAAAACAAATATATGCTTTCTGTGGTCTGCAGTTTGTTAAAGAAATTTCATCGGAATTTAATTATTCTATAATTGTATTTTTGATCGAGGCTGCATCTTTAGCATGTATTTCAGTAACCCCCCCCCCTAAAAAAAGATTTTTTGATGGAAACTTTTTTATTCATAAAATCAACATCTACATACCTAACGACTTGGGACATTTGTTCTCGATGAGAGATATCAGGAGTTGAATCAAACAAATGTCCATAATATTTATTTCTTTTGATATCGTTTATTAGTTGATTTCGAACTGTAGATGCCAGAAGATGAATGAATTCATTTTGGATCTGTGTTGACAAATATGAGACAGTTTTTGGAGTTTCTGTGGCATGTTAAAGATGATTTGCTAGCAGCGAATCAAACTGAGCTACAAGTTTAAGTAAAGATAATAGGCTTCCAACTTTTGTACCAACTTGAAGTGCTAGTTTTTTAACATGGCTTCATTATTTGTTTTATTACTTACCAAGAATGCCTTGAATGCACGAAATAACTTAAACGTTAATATTTCGAGTATTTCCCTAATTTGTTGCAGACTTCCACAACCTGTCGTAAGTATCAAAGATACGTACAGTCACGGAAAAAAGTATCCGGAAGGTAACAAAAAGGGAATCATTTATTTTTTTAATGCAGATATTTATCAGGCACACAACAAATACGGCGTTTGCGTCCTTTCCTAGAAACGGCGAAACGCTGTATTTGCTGTGTGTCTCCTTTCGATCCTTTAGTTGTTATTTTCCGGCTACTTTTTTCCGTGTCCATATAAGTACATTAGACTGTACATATAAGTACATTAGAGTGCTATTGTTATCGTTTTAACAAGCGTAAGCTACATTGCGTTTATGGAAATAAAAATAAATATTGTTCTGAAGGAAAGAATATTTGTACTTTGTAAACTTCATCTATTTTTTATAACATATTGTTTCATCAGACAAATCAAGAAAGGAGATAATTTCTGTAACCACACAGCGTTGATGCCATAAGGAAGTGCTGTCGGACACAGGTCGAGTCAGCCCTGCCAGTAAACAAGACGTGCCATTTCTATTATGAATATATTATTACACTTTGAATTAGACTATTAGTGTTCCTTTTTATTTATGAATTAACATTACACTGGCACTAAAATTAAAATATGTTTTCCAGAAACCAATTATAATAAAAATAAAAATTATCCAGCAATTTTTTGTTTTGCGGACCATTTGGCGCCCCTTTGTGAGTAGCGCCCGGGGCATGATGACCCCCCTTGCCCACCCCTCACTACGCCACTGTTGTTCTTATTTATTTTCACAACGGAAAACATCTGCTCGCATAATTAGGTGCTACCAAACATGCACAGAATGCGTGCTGCATGCTTTTTTAATTCTGGGTAGTTATCCAAACACTTGAAATATTGTGTATAAAATGTAAGAGCGTTAACCTCTTTAAATTTTTCTTTCAAAATACTGTCTGATTGAAGATTTATCAACTCCATTTGCAAATGAACTGGTGTCTGTGAAGCTTCAAAATTGAATGGATTGTTGAAAATTGGAAATTCCGTTTCATTCATTTTGTGGAAGTCTTCAAAACGATTGTTGAATTCCGTGATAAGATTTTGCAGATGTAGAGAATATTGATTCAATTTTTTTTTGGTTCACTGTGCCCAGTGGCGTAGTGAGGGGTGGGCAAGGGGGGTCATCATGCCCCGGGCGCTACTCACAAAGGGGCGCCAAATGGTCCGCAAAACAAAAAATTGCTGGATAATTTTTATTTTTATTATAATTGGTTTCTGGAAAACATATTTTAATTTTAGTGCCAGTGTAATGTTAATTCATAAATAAAAAGGAACACTAATAGTCTAATTCAAAGTGTAATAATATATTCATAATAGAAATGGCACGTCTTGTTTACTGGCAGGGCTGACTCGACCTGTGTCCGACAGCACTTCCTTATGGCATCAACGCTGTGTGGTTACAGAAATTATCTCCTTTCTTGATTTGTCTGATGAAACAATATGTTATAAAAAATAGATGAAGTTTACAAAGTACAAATATTCTTTCCTTCAGAACAATATTTATTTTTATTTCCATAAACGCAATGTAGCTTACGCTTGTTAAAACGATAACAATAGCACTCTAATGTACTTATATGTACAGTCTAATGTACTTATATGGACACGGAAAAAAGTAGCCGGAAAATAACAACTAAAGGATCGAAAGGAGACACACAGCAAATACAGCGTTTCGCCGTTTCTAGGAAAGGACGCAAACGCCGTATTTGTTGTGTGCCTGATAAATATCTGCATTAAAAAAATAAATGATTCCCTTTTTGTTACCTTCCGGATACTTTTTTCCGTGACTGTACGTATCTTTGATACTTACGACAGGTTGTGGAAGTCTGCAACAAATTAGGGAAATACTCGAAATATTAACGTTTAAGTTATTTCGTGCATTCAAGGCATTCTTGGTAAGTAATAAAACAAATAATGAAGCCATGTTAAAAAACTAGCACTTCAAGTTGGTACAAAAGTTGGAAGCCTATTATCTTTACTTAAACTTGTAGCTCAGTTTGATTCGCTGCTAGCAAATCATCTTTAACATGCCACAGAAACTCCAAAAACTGTCTCATATTTGTCAACACAGATCCAAAATGAATTCATTCATCTTCTGGCATCTACAGTTCGAAATCAACTAATAAACGATATCAAAAGAAATAAATATTATGGACATTTGTTTGATTCAACTCCTGATATCTCTCATCGAGAACAAATGTCCCAAGTCGTTAGGTATGTAGATGTTGATTTTATGAATAAAAAAGTTTCCATCAAAAAATCTTTTTTTAGGGGGGGGGGTTACTGAAATACATGCTAAAGATGCAGCCTCGATCAAAAATACAATTATAGAATAATTAAATTCCGATGAAATTTCTTTAACAAACTGCAGACCACAGAAAGCATATATTTGTTTTTCTCACGTTCAACGTTACGATGGGAATTATTAAAAAATGCTTTAACAGAAACTGTCAAACGTGAATCTGAAACACAATGGAGCGGCAGAATACAAGCGGTTAGCGCTATCATCAATGGGCTAGAGAATATAGTAGAACTATTAGAAAAATTAGCAGAGGACACTACCACTACAAGTGACATCAGAAGTGAAGCTACAATTCTGTTTCAAAATATACTAACTTTTAGTTTCATAACTTTAGTTCATTTCTAATATGAAATCTTAAGGAGGATTGATCGCGTGCAGCTCAGATTACAAGATCCTAGAATGAATTTTAGAGAAGGGTTCAATGATCTTGAATCATTAGCGATTGAACTACCCGAAATTCGAGACAAGCTCTGTGAAGAGGCAATAGAAAAAACGAAGTCTCTTTGTGAAAAATGGGATATTGATGCAACAATACGTGTAAGAAGACGCCGCAAAATGCTCCGAGAATTGGCTAGAGATGTTGTTTTTTTTCCTCAGAAAGTGAAATTTCTTGCGTTATGAAAAGCGTTCTTGATCACCTTCAACAAGAAATATGTACACGATTAAGTGACCTTAATTTCATATTTGGATTTCTACTAGACATTGAAAATTTATTAAACGAGGATAATGTTGATAACGACCTTGAAAAAAAATTGCAAAAATTTGGGCGAATTTTATAATACAGATTTCAATGGAATAGAACTTCTTATCGAAATATGTGACTGCAAAATGTTACTCCACAGTAGAAAAGAAATTGAACCTAAAACTCTATTAGAATTTCGTACTTTTATAATCTCGTATGGAGAAGATGATTTTCCAAACCTGAGAGTGGCACTTCAAGTACTCCTGACTATCTCAGTATCAACTGCTAGCTGCGAACGTTCATTCCGCAAATTAAAATTAATTTTGACATATCTACTATCAACGATGGTACAAGATCGTCTAAGTGACCTAACATTAATTGTGGAAAGAAACAAATTTGTAATGATCAACTTTTATGATATTGTTGAAAAATTTGCTTCATCAAAAGCGGAAAATTTATACATAGTAATTAGTTTTATTAATGTATTATAATCATATTATTAAATATATGTATCTCCTTAGAGATAATAAATATTTACTTTTTTATTGTTTTAAAACTGCGTGTTTTTAAAATATTTCTTTATAAATATGCAAAATAAATAATAGGTATCTTTTGAACTAATTCTAGATGATCATATACAATTTAGAATCTAGTCTTGTTTTCTCAACTGCATTTTTTCTCTCAAATTTAAAGTCTAGCTTGAGCCTATGACTTCATTTACATTACATTATTTATTTAATAATTTTGGAGCATATTTTACATGGTTTTCGAATGGGGGGCGCTAAAAAGGTATTGTGCCCCGGGCGCGAGTTAAGCTCGCTACGCCACTGACTGTGCCAAATGATTTTAAATGAGGGAAATGATCCAAAGTTCGATTTTTTACCTGATTTTCCCACAGCCTCAACTTTGCTTCAAAGGCTTGAATACATGAATACATTTGAGTGACAATCAGATTTTTACCCTGTAACTTTACATTCAGATCAGTCAAGTATTAAATCATATCTACCAAAAAGGCACAATCAATCCACCAGTCATTGTCATAATCAATTGGGTTGCCTTTTTCTTACATGAAAGCTTGAATAGGGTCACGTAATGGAAAAAATCTTTCTAAAACTACTCCTCGACTGAGCCAACGAACTTCAGTGAAATAAGGGACATCAAAAAAATTTTCGTCCAAATCTTGCAAAAACTGCCTGAACTGTCGGTGATTTAGTCCTCTGCTCCTTATAAAATTTACTATTTTAATTATAGGTTGCATGACATGGTCCATTTTTAAATGTTTGAATGCTAATGATTCCTGATGAATTATACAGGGAAATCCCACAAAATTCCCTGATGTTTTCTGTTTTAATTTAGTTACAACTCCCGAATGTTTGCAAGCCATGGCAGGAGCGCCATCCGTAGTTGTGCTCCTAAGTATATTCCACTCGAAGATTCCGCTTGTTGCTAAGAAATGGCGTTACTGTCTATCTCTCTCACTTGTCTAGGCACGCGCTGCCCTTGAAATTATTTATAAATGTAGTGTGCACATTTTAAAACTTCCGTAGAGGAATCAAGTGAAGTCTAAAAAACACAATTCTTCTTTCTGTGATACATCGCGATCGCGGGCCGTATTGATACGAACCGGAGGCCGGATGTGGCCCGCGGGCCGTATCTTTGACATGACTGCCTTACACCATCTGATTACACCAACTGAGGAGATCTTTATCTGATTACACCGGTACCGGTCTTCTCCTCAGATGGTGTAATCGAGCGTTGCGATCGCCTATACTATTGGAATAATATCTTTATATTTTTAAGTATTTGATGATTGTAATTTTCGTGTCTAAAAGTAAATGTTTTTCATTCGTTGAAATTTTATGCTTTGATTATGGCCTGGTAAAGTTTCGACTTTTTTAACCATACTAGGTATTGGCTATTGAAAATTCTCCCAGGTCAATTTTTAGCGTTGGCTTGGATAATTTTATTCATAATACCTAATTAAAAAACTTATTTTGAAATTTAAATGCGTACGTTTCGCATAACACTGTGCTTACACGAGGACTGAAAAAAGGCGCCTGAACGCAGTCTTCTGACGTCACAAACTTGCGAAGAGGGAAGAGGCTTGTCAAATTTACACCATTCCAGATGTTAAAAGCCCCTCCTTGCAAAGATTATGCCCTATTTCCATTAGCAAGTTAAGAAAGCTTAAATGTTCGACAAACTGATCTAAGAATGCTCAAGTACAACTTAAGTAACCTGTTAGTAGAAACAGGGTATGGATGGGTGATCGTGTAAAGCTATAAGGGTGGTGGCGCTAGTGGTAAAATTGCTCTTTCAAGACTTCCGGGTTACTGCTTCCGATATATTTTTACGCCGCAGATTGGAAAAACGCGCCATCATATTATTGCATCATATCTTTTGCAGTATTTCACATGTACCGAGTTCTTTCTTTCAGCCTTTAAACTTCAGCATTATCATATTAATATTATAATCATTAGAATATTTTCTATTTAGGCTATCTTAAAAAGATATTTTTGGCGACATTTTATTAAAATGTAGCCAAATAAGGGATAAAATACAAAACATGGCAAACTTTAAGAATTATTCACAATGAGATATTAACTTTCCAAAATTTTTTTTGGCCTTACGACCTCTGAGAATCAATACATTTCTGAAAGCTCCTATGAATGGTACAATTATGTTTAGATTTGAACCCAAATTACAATAGCAAAACTGCATAGAATATTAGGCTTGTTCACATATCGCCTCGTAGTCATAACATAAGCAGAGGGATACACCGGAAATTTTCTGAATTTCTTCCGGTTTAAGGACGCTTGTTATTGTTTACATTAGACCACCCATCCATTTGCGGAAATTAACCACGTTGACTCTAAGAGGCAATCCTTCGCGCTAAAAGAATCTAGCCTGGTTTCAGCTAGATCACGAGAGATGAGCTAGCTAGATCATAGATCAAATAACTTCAGCTAGATTCTTCTTGCCTGCCTTCAGCAGACTAGAAGAATCGGAGGTGAAAAATCAGATTTTTGTTCCTCTTGTGACGTCACGAGTCTAATGTTAGATTTCGTGTAAATGGAGTGTAACGTGATTAGATCATAGCTATGATCTAATGATTTTAAATATCCATCTAGATGATTTTAAATATCCTTGCTCAATTATATTTACTAACTATCCATGATGAAACTTTGGTTGCCGGCTACTAGACATCAGCTTGATATTCATAGAATTTTGCATGGCTGTATATCCGTCCATGAGAATCACATGAATCTTGGTGGATGTTGATGATTGTTAGTAGACATCCACTGGACGATTTTGTGCTATATGGGAATACTGACTTATGATCTTAAGGCTCGTTTCCGTTGTAAATACAATATTAGCAGATGAATGAACCAAAAATTCATAAGTTTTATTAAGCTTGTTATTGTTTAATTATGGTTAACAAACATGGTTTTTCCAATGCAAGTTCGCAACGTTAATTTTGTTGATGGTAATAGTATAATTATTCTCATTTAAGGAAGCTCCAATAAAACCCAAAAGTTCCAATCTTAAGAAATTTAAGTTAATATAAATTATCGGAACGTATAATTATCAATATGCTTTTCTATTTTTGCATCTAATTATAGTTTGTAACATACTTCTGTTGTGAACAGAATCTTGTTTGATGTAATTGGATGCTGCAAACTATGGATAACAAACTTTAGAGCACGATTACTGTTTTCAAAAAAATAGCTCAAAAATTGAGACTTTTTAAATTGATGTTGGTCTGCATGCTACATAGATTAATTATTATGAAATTAGGATTATAAAATTATGATCATAAAGGAACTTTTTTTATTCAGAAAAGCCTCTTTCTTTATTTTTAAGGTGTCTTGCTGCAGCTCTTCTTCTCGTAGATCGAGCAAACGCGAAAAACTTTTCCAAATTCGCATTGTTCCTGTGCAACAGGAGAGAAGCTACAGAGATACCAAGAAGCTCTGTTACTGCTCATCTGAGAGAAGAGATGTGGGTGGCAGAAAAAGCCAGTCCATGTATCGAAGTGGTGGTGAATTTTGTTCAACAGACAGTTTGCAGAATTTTCTTAGATTTATTTGTGGTAAGATTATTAGCAAAAGCGAAGAACTTTGCTAGCCTTAATTGCTGTCCTTGCTTTGAGGTTGGTCCCGCAGTGAACTGATCTTTAAGACACGGTTCCCAGCAGATCACCGAAGTCAAGCATCACTGGCTACGGTCAGTGTGCGGGTGGGTGACCATTTGGATCAGTCTGCGTAGGGACCGAGGGTGTGCGGTATTGGTCCTCGTTAAACTGTTCTACCGTAAAGTGCTCGACTTCGCATGCAGGTCGTCGGACTACCGAAGCGGGGGTGCCATCCCTTCTGCAGAGGATCAAAATTGTGATGGCATGTCTTTGGATCATCCTCAGGCAGGGTTGCAAAAAACCCACCTGCCCAGTAAAACCCACCCTAAAGTAGATTTTACTGGGTTTTTCTAAGATTGATTTCTTTTTTTATCCTCTGTTATAATAAAGAGCTATTCTATTGAAATATTTATGTAGTCTAGCCTAAAAAAATTAACCTATAGTGAAAAAACTAATTGTGTTGGAGAATGGGAGAGTCACCTTGCTGACTAGATTTGACTGTATGGTCATTGATTATTCAGTGCCATTTATTCGCTTTCTGTGCAAATAAAGAATGTTCCTCAAATATTTTTTAAGATTAAAATATAAATAAAAAGTAATCCTGTGTTAAAATAAGTTTCAAATGTGTGATGTGTGTGAGTACATATAACATTTTGTATCGTGATGTCAGAAGAAACTTTTTTCAGACTTTCACATCAATTTATTTGTATTAATTATCTATATGAAGTCAATTTATAAAATTAAACCTAATTATTAATATTAAAATAAGCTTTTTTAAAATAAGGTACTTATCCCTGCCCTCTCTTTTGAAAAAGCCCCCATGAAAACCCCAGAAAAGCCCAATAAAATCCAGAAAAACCCACCCGGACCAGGGTTGGGCTTTTCTACAAAAACCCTGTTTTTTCGCAACCCTGTCTCAGGAGTGCTTCCCAGACAGTCACCAATAGCCTATTGTGCAGCTCTAGTGCGACGTAAATTAACTACAACAACAACTTTGCGGTTGCCGTACCTCTGATCAACGTCGAAAGCAAAAATAAAACCTAGTTGACGGTGATCGGAGGAGCGTAAATCGCATTGCAATGAGAATGCCCACCCATTTAAATTCTTATATTTGACGTACAGAAGTTAACTGTTTGCTGAGCCTTCAGCCAAAGCGTAAATATTTTCCCTAACTTTGTTTGAAATCTAAACAAATGCAGGTTTTTAAGCGTATACTTCTTTTTCTTGAAGCAGAAAATGTTAAGGGGCATTCTCATTTAATGTGGTTCACGCACTTCTGATCACAGTTGGAGAAAAAGAACCTGATTGGTAAAAAAGTATTTTCAATTGAAAAATCACCAATCTGGTTTCCATTTTTCTCGACAGTGATTGGAAGTGCGTAAACCGCATGCAGAGAAATTGGCCCGTTTCGTAAACACAACAGTTCGAATCTCTTTCTTGGCATCGATGAAAGTAACAGCAAAAGTTGAGGCAAATATTTACGGAGAAAATGAAACAGCTGAGCGTCTTGCTCATTTTTAGTGGTCTATTCCCCCTTAATCTTTATAAAACACTCCAGTTTCTAGCCATTCGCTGGGCAGTCAGATATAGCAAGAATGGCATCCAATTTTACGAATGCATCTACGTTTCACTATTTAAAACTACCCTGGAAAATTTGAGTATCAGGGTCTTTTCCCATGGCATGCAATTCTCAAACAATCGAAAGTGAATCTCTGAAATCGATTCTGAATGAAGACTGTGTACTGTGCTCAAAATAAAAAGCATACCAATCTGAATAACTTTTGTTTTTATGATAATATTTTCACGAACTAATGCCAAACTTAGTAGTTCTAAAGATTTACTTGAAATATGAAGTCAGACTATATATTAAGTTACGAAATCAAACACAAAAATGTACTTTTTCTTACTTCTTCTAAATAAACTCACCTTTTTTTCCCCTCCACAAATGTGGATTTGGACCATCGGAATATGGGTTGTATCCTTAATCTGAAAAATATAGTCTGTGTTGTTTAGGAAAGAGGCTGAAGTTCTGGTCTTTTAATATCAATTTCATTTTTTTCATCCATTTCATCACAGCTGGGGCTTTCTTCCATTTCATCATAGCTTTTTAAACAAATCGAAAAATGTTTGCGCACACTTATGAAATTCGTTTATCCAAAGATAATTACAGTCAAACCCCGCTATAGTGAACACGGTTTACAGTGAACTCCCGGATATAGTGAACGAAATGTTCGGTCCCGTGCCTTGCTTTACCCGTATAATGTTATTTTGTGTGGATATAGTGAACCAAAAAAGTGATGAAGTTGGATATAATGAACTTTTTTCTGTCTTCGACTGATTTTTTTTCTTCATTTTTTTGTAATAATTTTGAAATTTCTACTTCAAAATAAATACATATACCGATTTTTAAAACCATCTATAGTGGAGAAGGTAGCGATAAGCATTTTCTTCTTGTTTGCTTCTTTTATATTACTTTCCCATTCCTAAACAAATCAAGTAGATGTTTCCAACCCAGACAGATGATGCACCTGTAAGGTGCCAGTGGGATCAATATGCATTTTCTGTCAGAAGGAATGAGTAATTATTCATTATTGGTCAAAGAGTTGGACACTAATATGTGTTGATAAGGCCCTCATTTCAACTCCTTTTTGCTCTCAGTGCAGTTAAAAAGAGCCTGCAAACAAGTGTCTCAAATTTAACTATGGCGAGCAGTAAACATAAAATGTTCTCCATTGATGATAAAATGGGCATAATCAGAAAAATTGAAAATGGATGTAATCAAGCTGATATTTGCAGGGAATATAAACTATCCAAATCTACAGTTCGTAACATATGGAAAAATAGGCAATTAACAATTTCTGCTCATGAAAAAAATTTAAATGGCAGAAAAAAGTTGAGAAAAGCAGATTACAAGGATATTGAAGAAGCATTACTGAAGTGGTTCAGCATTCAAAGAAGCCGCAATCTTCCAATATCTGGACAAATGTCGATGAATTTGCTAAGCGATTTTATGAGATTACTTTTATGTTCTTGAATGGCAGGTTAGACAAGTTTAAAAAGTGGACTAACAGAAATTCAGGAAAAATTATCTGAGAGTCAGGAAATGTTTCCATATCTGATGTTGAGGATTGCTCAACAGCTAAAGATTACTAATTTCTTTTTTTTTTTTTTTTGTACGCAGGACGAAGAGTAATAAAAAATAACAAATTTTTTGCTACTACATAATATTTTTCAGTCATTTATTTGAATAACGTGTAATAAAAGGGAGGAATTTGGGAACCATTAGTTAAATTGCCCGCATAACGGATATAGTGAACTCCCGGTTATAGTGAACCAAAATTTCGGTCCCTTGAAGGTTCACTATAGCGGGGTTTGACTGCAATAAAATAATTTTCAATAATTATTCATTATTTGTTATTATTTTATTCAATAATGATGAAAAAACTTTTGAATTAAGGTACACTAATTTTTACACTATTTTAAATTTTATAATTTTAAATCATAAAATGCAAAATTTACCGAATTGTTCCAGTGAAATGAAACTTTTAAAATACAATTTTTTGAAATTTTGCTTCTCAGTAACCGTTTGGTCGATTTCACATTCTTTTTTAAAAATTAAATTACATAATTTAAGTGGCAAAATACTGTATTATTTTCCGAAAAAAATATATATTTCAAAGAGTTTTCGATAATTATTAAATAAAATAATAAAAACTCTAAATTATTATTGAAAATTAATTTTTTTTACATAGAATTACCTATGGAAAGTTAATATAGTAGAATAATGCCAGTATTGCAATTTCAACAATTTTCAGGAACACGCAGAAAATTTATTCCATAAAGGGGTGAAGGGTGAAAGTTGAACTTACTGAAACTACTATAAATTTATTATACTAATTTTCCGTATAAGTGATTTCAGGTTTAGTATACTGATCTGCCAAGACTTTTGCTTAATCCCGAAGAAGTAGTAAATGAAAAATAAACTAACACCTTAAACTACTTGGGATGAAAAAAATAGTGGAAAGAATTTTAGTATACTTCACATTCACATCAGCTAACGCATCATATGTCTGACTGATACTCAGCCAATCCTTGTGTACGTTTCTATTTTTTTCCTTCAACGTTACCTTTAAGAATACTGTACTTGCTTATAAATGAAAGTGTTGTCCATTTAGGTGTATGTAAAAATGAATTATTTATCTATTGATTAACTGCGTAATCTAATCTGTTTTCTTCCTAGGTACAAAGTAAGCTTCAGCTCCCAGTCTTGAATATCTTACCAAGTCTTATGAACAATTTTCAGAAAGTCAGTCGGAAATAAATAAAAAAATAAATAAATAAAGTTCTTTGCTAAAAAAATGTATTGTTTCTCATTGTAAAATTTAATGCGCAAATAAATAAAAGAATCAATGAATCAATAAACAAAGCAAATTATAACATCTAGATAATTTCTGAGATTGTATTTGCGTTGTCATCTAAGATGTTCATTATTCCTAAGATACCTAGGTCAGGGTTTACTTTTTTCGAAAATACATTTTAAAATTCACGCAGACATGGAAATTAAGGCTGCTCAATTTTGAAACCAACTGGGCGTCAATGGACGTGATCACAATTTAAAAAAACTATTTTAAAATTGCTGAATCAGAATTTTTTTTAAAAAAAATATGAATAAATATAACTTTGTAAATTCAATTGAAAAATTAATTTCATGCATTATTATAAATATACAATCTCTTCTCTCTATATATAAAAGTGAAATCTGTCTGAATATTCGTATGTTCATTAATAACTCTTTAGATCATGTTTTTTTTTTTTTTTTTTTTTTGCTGCATGCGAATTGTTATAGGGTGCAAAGCAATCACCACTTTCCGGCATGTAGTTTGACCTCAATATTAAAAATGCGAAATTTCATTGATGAAAACCATTGTTAGAAATTTAAACCTTGAGTTGTCATGAAAACAGCTACAGCATTTATACTAAATATTTAAAATATAGAAGCAGACGAAACCACAAAAAAAAATTATATGTTCCTAAAGCTCGCTGAGCTCATAGTTTAAGTGCAGAAGTAAGAGCTTGTTAGAAGCAAATATGCAGGCTAACGTAAGTTATCGGAAAGGGAAGACATGCTATGTTTCGTCATCAGTGGCAATGTTAAACATAAATATTCTTATTCTTCCAAATGGCATTTCTTGGTGCGAATAAATTACTTTATTCGCACCAAAATATATTTTATTTTATGTTTAACACATGTTCATGCTAATCATTGAGTTTTTCAGACGTAACGAATAAAAAATAAGTTAATATTCGTGTAATATTCAAATTACGTGCAGAAAACTTCTTTTTTTTCCAAGGCGTTTAAATTTATTAAAATCTAATATTAAAATTTTAAAATTTTTTATACGAATTAATTTTAATAATAATAATTGCTGAACGCTAATTTTAAATTCTCAAACTTTATATTATTATCCAATATACTTAACCATAAAACCAAGTTCACCAAAAAAAAAGAAAGAAAAAACGCCAGTTTCCGATTTACACAAGCCACTGGTTACCTATAATACACATAGCTCCTTCGAATATGACAGTATCGTGAATATTTTGCAAAGCGATAATTATTGAAAGCGATATTATTGTGAATGTTTCAAAATTTTCCTTGGGTTACAAAAATATTGGCTGATACAAAATTACTTTAAATTAACTTAAATGGGAAAATGACGTGATATATTTTTGACAATGCATTGTGATAAGATTCGCATTTATTACTCATGGGTCATAATGCTTTTTTGGGTAACAATTCGAAAAAGCTGGTTGGGCCATAACAGCGGATAGATGCCCAAACCATGCATAAATTATATATTTAAGTACTTACATTTAAAACATGAACTGTTAAGTCTCAATATCAGGAAAAGAAGCTTTTAAAAACGAAAAATCTTCCTCCTAAAAATCCCCTAACTTCAGAATATCACTCGACAACAAACGTCTCGAATCAAATCTGTAGTGTGAACTGTACAACTAAACTTTCTCACATTTAGTGAGATTTACATTAAAAAAAAAAAGAAAAAAAGATTTTTACCTACCATAATCGCAACTTGCGTTTTAAAATTTGAAAAACTGCCTTTGAAAAATGATCATCAAACCATTGACAACTCCTATACATCATATTCTGAGCAATTAAGTTTTAAAAAGATGTCTTGTAATTTGAATACACTCATGGATTCATGTAAGCACAGAGGACTTTTTGGATTGCGAATATTATTTGTCTTGGAAAACTAATTATCAATTAATCGATATCTACAATTTAATCTGATTCTGAGCAATTGGGTATAATAAGAAAAAAACACAACTACTTCGATTTAGTAGGAACAACATATGACGCAATGCTAAATGAATGGAATTTAGTTGTTGTTTATTTAGTTATTGTTATTAGTAGTTGTTGTTATTTGTTTTAGTTGTTGTTGCTTATTTAGTTGTATTTAGTTTCAATAACTTTTCTTTATAATGCAATAAAATCTGGCGAGCAGCTATTTAAACGATCGAACACTTCGTTTGTTTATTTGTGGCTTGAAGTTAGGCTCGCAGAAAATGCCGTTCATGGGTTAAATTTAGTAGGAACAACACAACCTGTGACGTAGGCTATATTATACCCAATTAAAGTTTTAAATAATGTATTGCAATTTTAATGCTTTCATAAGAATTCAAATCACTTTTAGAATTTCGTTTACAAAATCAATAAAAACAAGTGCGTGCATCAAGACCTCTTTTGAAGTTGCATCAATTAGTCATTAGATGGCGCACTGCACGAATTTAACAGATTCAGAATCTTTATCCGTTTTTTTTTTTCTTCATACCTGATCAGACCTAGCGCCATCTAGACGAAGCCCATAAAACTTAAAAGTTATCGCAAGTTTCATATTTTTTTGCGTTGTAATTTGACCCTTCGTGTGAGGAGGAATGTTTGCGACATCTCGACCCGAAAATTTGTTTTTATCCCTTTAAATTGTAAATATTGAACTGTAAACATCACATGCAATTACTTACTAAATTCCTTAAAGATGTTGATACGATTCAATTAAGTTTAATCTCCTTTTTAATTGTAAGTTGTGATAATATATTTTTGTTCATATTTGTCGAATTTATGTAAACAAATAAGATCATTCAGTTTTGGGTTACAACTTGTGATAAGTGACGTTCTTTTAATTCAAGTGAATAACGAATTGTAAATATATATTCTTGAAGCCATTAATTAAGTAGGCGTTCAATTAAAAACTTCTTATTTATAATTTTAATTTTCTCAATTTTTATATATTTTTATTTAGTTTTTTTCAGTACTTAAAACTGACAGGAAAGATTGTCAAGAAAATAAATTTGCAATGTGTTTACTCAGTTTTGCTAACATCAATAAAAAAAAAAAAAATTATAATTTTAGTTTGAAACGTTTGATATTGACACTTATATTTACTCAAAGTTTTTCTTATTGAAGATTTATTCGTTAAAAAAGAAAGTTCGTCTTTATGGTTATTTGTAAAAGAAGAATAAATAATCAAATCTGGGCAGTTTATCGCATCATTTTCGTCTTAATTAATTTATAGTCTATTGAACAAGTAGTATAATAGAAATGATCTTTTTATAGATTGGTTTCTTCATTAAATTAATTGATTTGTGTTGTTGCTTCTCTAGTACAATTATTTTTTATCTTATAGCTCAAACTGTGTGGGATTAAATTTCTCTTGCTGTTTCTCTGATCACAATAGTTTTTTAGAAATTATATTTAAATTTTTAAAATTACATTCTATAATTTTTTTCAAATTGTTTTTAGTTATTTTTAAATAAAAAGGTTATTATAATTTTTTTTTGTGAAGTATATTGGAAAGAAATTGAAATTTTTTTTAACCAGGCTTTTTTTTTTAATCCTCAGAAGTAAATTAATTTTAGGTGCAATCATTAAATAAGGAAACTTAAAATTATATATCCGTTAATTATACTGCATAATTTATTATGCTGAATTTTGCTGAATAAAATTTCTGAACTTGGTAAGTATGTATGTTGGGAGTTTTCTGTATGAAAGATCTAAAAATCTTACTTGTAACTTTCTTTTTTAAGCCTCAAAATTTGAAAGGTTTTTTTTTTTTTTTTTTTTTTTTTTAACGTTTGTATTTTTTTGACTTAATTTCAAATGTTATTGAGTTCAGCTCACCCAAAGCATATGATGTCTTTGCTTCAGCATATCTTGTTCTCAACATTTACTTAACATTTAACTCAACATTTAACTTGATATTCTGGTTCTGTATACCTTATTTTAATGCAATGTTTATTATAATTATATTTAAAAGTTCTTGATAATTAGTGTAATGGAAACTTCAGAAAAATTCTATATATTTCACTCAATTTTTTCTTCTTTTTTTTAAAAATATTAAGAGTACTGGCAGAAATATTTAAAGGGGTGCAACCTGAAAAAATAGTCTATATATGGTTTTAAAGATCATAGACAAATATTTTTTTATGAAAAATATTTTTACGTATGTGCATTACAAATTATTTTAAACTATTCAATAATTTAAGTTTCAAAACCAATAAAGTTGTCCAAAAATTGAAATTTTTATGTCACAAAAAATCTTGATTTATCTAAATTCTTTAAACTAAATATGATATAAGCATGAAAGAAAAAGTAGTGCTATAATAAAAAACAAAACTATAATTTTTTGATAAAGTTCCTTTTTTAACTGTATATTAAATAAGTAAAACATTATAACTATGGTTCCTATTAAGTTTAATATTTCTTTGAAAACAAGGTTGCCAAAAATAATGATTTTCTTTAAAAAGTTTTTGTTTTTAAAAAAATGTCTTTTTTTTTTTTAAATTTAAATCAAATTTTGATTTTTTTTTTTACACTAACCAAACAAAAGGAAATAATGTTTTGAAAATGTTGATATTATTTTAAAACAATTTTGTGATTAAAACATTAAAAAACTTTTACTAAAAAGGTTAACATTGTTATGCATGTAACTATTATAAACTAATCCTTGAATAAAGAAAATCATAGTTATTTTTGTTCTAACTCAACACTCTCATGAATTTGTAAACACGAATAAGTTCAAATTTATTTGTTAGATATTAAATGAAGAATGTATTAATTTTTATCAGGTAGCATAAAAAAAATTATTCTTAATTACTCTTAGCAGAACAAGTCTTCATTGTTTATATACACAGACTACATATTTAAAAATAATTGTATTTAAATAAAATATGAAACTAAATAGGGTTTAATTGAAATATATTTATTAATTAGCAAATTATTTTACATGCTATCAAAAATTAAAGTTTAAAAGTTTCATGTCCCTTTTATGATTTTTTATTAATTACTATAATTTAATACATGCATTCCTGATTTTACATACATTCTCCTTTCATTATTTCTCAAGATCAGTGAAATCAGATTTTAAATGAAAATCACATCTTTAGGAGTATATTTATAAATTATATTAAATATTTTTGACTTAAATCAATGATTTCTTTAAAACAAGAATCAGGTGATTTAAATCAGTGATTTTTTTTTTTAATGAAATAAGTTATTTAAATCCTTAAATCCCAACTTAAATCATGTCAAAATGAATTCAGCTTTTGCACTTATTGTATGTATCAAAGTAGTTGCAATTGGATAAATATTATTTTTAATTATTTAAAATAAAAAATAATGTTTAAAAGCAAAAAGCAAGTTTCATTTAATTGGGTTTCTAGTGGCGTGCACATGTTTGACCTTCTTTGTGAGTGGTTATGCCTTCATAGAATTTAAAATTTGTTTTAAAATAGAAATTGAATTACATTATTGGAAACTCTACAAATTCAGTAAATTTGTGTAGTATTTTTTAGATTCACATCTTAAATTGTTTATTTTGAAATGTTTTTTTACTTGTCTACTAATAAAGAAATTTATTATTAATCTTAGGTGATATTTTTTATTCTGTGATTTGAATCAATGGAAATTGCAGATGAATTCTGACACATCTCAGGTTGTGAACTTTTCTTATTTTATTCTTTTATTTTATTTAATTATCCATATGCACTTCATGATTTTTTACAATGTATTACACTTTACTTGAAATTATAATATTATTTTAAATAAAAAGACATACCCTCAAGTAATTTTACTATACATTAAAAGTTATAAAATTTATTAAAGGTTTTAATTAGTTGGAGACACCAAATATTTGATAAAAATTTTCCCTCTATTATTCCAATATATCCCTTTATAGAAAGCGGAATGATGCAAAAATGATAATAAGCTATTAACGTTGTGTTTAAAAAAAACTGTTCATGTATGGTTGACTGAATGTAAACAATAATATGCATGGGATCTGTTTAGAAGAAGTTTGGGTCCGTTAACGGGCCCTTCACGAAATATCTTTTCATAAAAACGAACCCTTCTCAAATTTGTTTATCTTCATTATTGCTTTGTTAATGAAATAAACCGTTCTCAGGGGGGGAGGGGGAGAGACCGTTCGAAATGAACTAAGTTTTCCAAGTTTCCCCCCTAAGTTTAAATTCCAAATGTAGTATTCTAAGAAAATATTTCTATATTTATAAACATCATGTGCACATTCTTATTGATATTAAATGATAATTTTTTTTTTAAATAAATGATTGATAAATTTGTATTTTCATAAAATTAATTAATTGAATATTACGTAAATAGAAATTAATTTCTGACAATTTTTTAAATAAAATATTATAAATTTAAGAATTGTTTAAATTTACTTAATGCGTAACACATTAAAAGTGATACATTACTAAGTTGTGTTATTTAAAATATGTCAATTGAAATTATTAAAAATGTGAGTAATTTTGTTTCCATTATTCGTCCGTTGCATCTCTAATTTAGTAGCAGCAATTGTTGAGCAGAATCTTGTATCTATTTAATTAATAATTAGTCTTGTAATTTAAAAACTTCTTGAAAAGGTTTTTAGCAATTTTTGTAATAACAGGATCCTATTTGTTCAAATTCACAAAGCAGGAACCTGGTTGAAAGAATAAGACTTAATGCTTATTTTATATTCGCAAATAATGAGTAGTTTTTTCACAATTTTACAAAAAACAGGACCTTTCACAAAATGTCTGGACAGACCCCTGATATGGTGCATCCCTCTGCTTATGTTATGTTATATAGGCTATGTGTGAACCCCCGTGGCAGAATCGTTGCAACACGGTGACATTGTCGCAGAACGTTACAGAGTTCTTGCAGAAAGATTCTTCCTTTGGGAAGTAAAAAAATTTAGTTTTAGTTTCTGTAGAAATTTTCGTTCAATTTTTTATGCAGTTATTACTATTGATTTCCTCATAGCTTTTAAAATCCAATACTTTTAGTACAACATTTTTCATTACAATTGAATTTCGAACTAAAAGCACACATACATTTAGTTACACCTATTTGAAGAGTTCGATCCGCTTGATTTCGCTGTCCATCTTTTTTTTTTCGGTAGTTAAAGCTACGGATTTCACGATTTTTAAAATTTTTTCTTCTTAATGTGATGATGATTTACAAAATGCGAAAAAGGAAATAATAAGTGTGTTCCCCCCCCCACAAAATACAAGAATATAGCCCATAATATTAGAATTAAATATTACAAATTCAATAAAAAAAATTATTTTATTTGATCTCAGAAGTTTCTTCTTTTTTTTGAAGTTGATATTTCTGTTACTTTAAATTAGTAACATGTATATTTGTTATTTTAAAATTATCTTATACGAAGATATTAGTATTAGAGAGGTATATCACTAAAAGCACGGAAAAATTCTGCCGCAGGGGTGTGAACTGGCTTGATATTTTAGGAAGCTTTGTAATTACTATTTATGTTCAAATTATGCATTATTTTCCAATCATAGGAGTTTTTATAAATTTTAAAGAGTTGGTAGCTTTAAGTAAATCAGGGTTCCCACGGTCCTTGAGAGTCCTTGAAAGTCCTTGAATTTTTTTGTGCTATATTTAGGTCCTTGAAAGTGCTTGAAAAACGTCTTAGGTCCTTGAAAAACTTGATAGGTCCTTGAATTTGTCCAATACTGCCGACGGCCCTTTTTATAAAACACCCGCGGATCTTTCTCGTTCTTTCTGTTTTGTTCCCGAGCTCTCTCACGTGGTTTTTAACGCCACCGTTTCTAACCGGGCCTAGCGTCTTGGTGTCTGCCAAGCGCGCGGAGCACAGCAGACAATCAATGCGTTCGGGGCGAGACTCCACTTCATCTTCTGTCGCATATGCTTAGATCTTCTTTTTTCTTATCGAAACTGGAATACTCTCGAATTTCGTAACAATATGTACCTTGTAGTTTTCAATAAATTTGCCGTTTTACCATCCGCACTTGTCCTTACGTTTGCGTCATTTCAAAACTTTATTGTAAAGCATATTCGCAAAGGCACGGCTTCGTATTTGTGTTATGTAGTTTAGACTAGTTATGCCTGGGAAGTGCTATTTTAATCCCCAATGGATGGATAATCAAGCTTATAAAGAATGGATTTTATCGATGCCCGAAAAGAAGTTCAGAGCCAAGTGCCGATTATGCATGAAGGAGATTGATATCGCGAAAATGGAAGAATCTGCTCTGAAATCACACATGAAAGAAAGGTAAAACAAAAGAGCAGTCTCATGCCTTGAGTTCTCTTTTTCCAAAGACATCAACGTCTAATTCATCTGGTGTAAATACTCCTTCAACATCGTGTGCCCCATGTAAAACAGAAACTTTAGTGGCCGAGGTAACATTGTCTTCTTATCTGGTCAAAAGGAATGTGCTTAATGCTGAAATTCTCTGGAGTCTAAAGTGCATCACTAGTAATTATTCATGTAACTCCTGTGAAGGGATTAGTAAATTGTTCTCCAAAATGTTTGCTGATAGCTGTATAGCGAGACAATTTTTTTTTAGTGCCACAAAGTGAGCCTATTTGGGCTCCTTTGGATTGGCACTATACTTCAAAGGGATTCTTATAAATGAGCTGAAGAATGTTGATTGCTACACTGTACTCTTTGATGAGACGTTAAATCAGTCTCTACAATCTAAGCAGATGGACATTATGGTAAGGAATTGATAATAAAGTTTGCACTAAGTATCTTACCTCCCAATTTATGGGTCATGGAACTGCAGAAAATATTTTGTCCTCTTTTTACAAATGCATGGATGATGGTTAAAAGCTCTCTAAAATACTTCAATTATCCATGGATGGACCCTATGTCAATTGGAAATTCTATTCGAAGCTTCAGTGTGAATTAAAAGAGAAATATTCCCACCAGGTCATATTCATTGGCAGTTGTGGATTACACATAACGAATAATACTTTTAAACATGGTGAAAATGGGATATGTTCCTTCTAATTTTTATTTTCAGAAAGAATTGTTGCTGCATAACATTTAGAGAAGGTTGTGTAAATTATGGATGAATAATTTCAGAAACGATGTTTAATCGAGGAGAGGAGGGGGTTATGGAATACCTAAGATTTAGCTATGTCTTTCATGCAGCCTTCACATGGAAATACACAGGATTAAAGGATTTCACCATTAACACCTCATTACCATTAGTTATAGATTGTGCTGAAAATGATTTTGTGAATTAATATGTAAAACCAGTAGGGTTGTTTTTAAAAAAATATAAATTTTAGTCCATAATACATATACTCTCTTCTCTCTATATAGGCAAAGCATTTAGGTATTATATTTGAAATTAATTATTGCCACAACAAGCATTGTTGCTTCTAGTAAAATAGAAGAGAGTAATTTTTAAAATTGGTCTTAGATTAAGGTCCTTGAAAATTTTGTTGAGGTCCTTGAAAAGTCCTTGAATTTCAATCTCATCATTCAGTGGGAACCCTGTAAATTTAGAAAAGGTTTACCCTGTTTTAAGTGTTATCTCTTATTTGGCTATATCTGTGTAAAATATTGCCATTTGCAGAGCTCATTCTAGGCAGAAAAAAGGGCAGGGTGCATAAGTTTAAAAAAGGGGCATTATTATTCTAAAAAGGCAATAATTTCTTTCTATGGGCTTTACATGTTCTATTAAAAAAACATTGTCAATTAGTAAAAGAAATTTTTTTCTTTTACTTTACTAAAAGTAGCAAAGCAAGCATATTAATTACTAATTTTTTAATAATAAATTAACATATATATTGAGTTAATGAGCTTATTAGCTTCGTAATTTATTTAAAATGCAGGCATATATTAATAAAATAATAAATGTATGTTTTGAGGTGTCTGTAGTTATGATTTAATAATTAGAATGATTAATAATAATTATGATTTAATGATAGTGGAAGTAACTGCAACAAGAGGGTGTGATGGCTATTTTTCCTTTCCCATATAAATCTATGTATTGACAGCAACTACAAACTAAATAAAAAGAGTTGAAAATAACAGAAGTTTAAGAAATTCATTGTAGAGTTTGGGGGAAAAATAAAGAAGGGTTGAGAAAAGAAAGGGTGGATTCTTTTGACTAAAAGGGCAGCAGGGTGCTGCACCCTGTTTACCCTGCCTAGAATGAGCTCTGGCCATTTGTTATTTTTTGGATAGCATCATAGCTCGTTTGTGGAGCTTTCCAACTTTGTAGCTGTATAGCCATGTGCACTCCGTGTATGTTTGATTTATATGTTATAATGTAAACACTATAAGTATGATAATATTAGATTGCCTTCTTTTTCAAGTTCAGGCGTAAAAATAATTTGGAAGGGGTAACTCAGAAGTCTTAAAGCGAATTATAACTCCTATGTGCTCCATGTGTTATATACATTGTGCATATCGTTTTTAAAAAGTGCTTAAAGGTGCTTATTTTTGATTTTCTTTTTTTAAAAGCCCTTAAAGGTGCTTTTTTCATTAGGTGTTTAAACCATGTCAATTTTCGCCACATATTATGCAAAAGTGTGCTTTTTACATTGTTCTATTCAACGTTTTTCCCAATTCATTCAACCTCAATCTAGTTCGGCGTACCATAAGTCCATAACGTATGAAAGCGCCTATCATTTGACATGTTTAATGAAATACTTAAGCGTCCGCATGCGCGTCTACTGAGCTGGGTTCGTTGAGATTATTGCACTCTCATATCCAACTCTGCTGCATTTTGCAAGATATTCTTAATTTCAGGCTTCATTTTCCAGCCTCTCATATCGAACCGAAAAATCTCTTGATCATTTTATTATGGCTAATATAAGCAAGAAAAGAGTTCTTTGTCAGAAACTAGTTATTTTATCATGATCACGTAAAGTCTTTGAACACTATCTTGCATTTTGTTAATGTATATAGTGCTTAAAAAATACTTAAAAGGTGCTTATTTTTTATTGAAAGATTTGGCTCTGTATATAGGCTCAACCATCCATTAAAATATGGATGGTAACTAGTTGTATTTTTGTTAAGATAGTATTTATTTTTAATAAAACAATTTTTGCACAAAAGCAATTATTTTGTTTTAATTTAAAAAAAACAAAATATTTTATTGGAAATGAAATTATCCAATACTCTTTTCTGTGGCTAGTTTAGTCTTTATGACTCCTTTTGTTCAAAAAAATTTAAAGAACATAAAATGATCAGAAATAAAAGTATGAAAGAAAACAAGTGGCACTAATTTCAAAGAAATATTTTTATTCTGATCCTAACTATGGGACCCCTCTATGCAGGTTTCTTCTTTTTGTGTTCATCAAAACTTTATACTCAAACATTGACTTAGTGACAAAAAGACTTAGGCACCTTAAAGCAATTTTTATATTTATTTTTGAATTTTAGTAATTTTTTATGAAATTCGTGAATTTGTGTTCATCTACTTTTATGTAAAATTTCATAATTTTAAGTATTGTGCCTGCCCTTTTTAAAATCACGTTTGTTCTGAGAACATTTGATTTTATGAAGCATTTAATTTTATAAACCAGTATATCAACTCATAGGGGGAAAATGTTTCAAATTTAAACTTTACAAGTGCAGTAAAAGTTAAATTGCCTATAAAAATATTTTTTTACTGAATTTTTGTTTGACATTTTAGCTAAACATGAGCTACAATTTTTAATTTACAGAAAGGTTTTGAAATAGTGTATGTGTTTGATAAGCAAAATTTAAAGTTAAAGATTCAACATGGTTTAAAAGTTTATATTAGTTTTTGTAACTTTCAATATTTCTTTTGCATAATTGATTTTGAAATATTAAGTACTTTTCTGATATCAATTGAAGATAAAATTGATATAATTTTTTTTATTTTACATAGAGATAAGAATAAATATTTCAGAATAAATTTGTTTCAAAACTTAAAATATTTCAAAATTCTAATTTTTCAGACAAAAAAAAAAAAAAAAAGAATTTTTCCTTTTAAAACATATTCTAATAAAAATTTGGTTTTACAAAATGGCGATAATGATTTTGTTAAAGGATCATTTCAACATGTTTTGATATTGTAATGATTTTGTTATTAAGATTTGATTTTAAAAAAAAACTGATCTCATAACATTATTTTTATTTCTGGATGCCACTGTATAACCCTTATCCTTCCACTCAACAAGAAGACAATTTCATTTATTCTTTTTTTTCTTTTTCGATTTTTTTATTTTATTTTTCATAGAGATGAGAATAAATATTTAAGAATAAATAAGGAAGGGAAATATTGTTAACCTGAAATCAAAATTACATTAAAGAAATAGATTCCTTCTACTGGAAAACATGTCTTTTCTTTTTGAAATGCTCTTCTTTCTACACTAAGAATATTTTTTTAAAGTTAATGTTAGTTATAACTGTTGTGATAATAACTTATAAATAAGTTATCACTACAGGTGAAACAATGCCTGTAAGGGATAAAAGTTTAAATCATTTTTTAGCTGCAATTTTCAAATATAAATCACATTTAAAAGAAAAAAAATCTAAAACCTTACAAATTTTAATATTATTTACTGATGTAAAACAGAATATAAATGGATTTTACATTATAGGTATTTAAGTGTTCTATGTTGAAGTACTAAAATAAAAAATAGTGAAGTCAGGATTATTTAAAATTATTTCATCAGCTTCTGATACTTAATTTTTTTCCCTTTATAATTTATGTTTGTTAGACCAAAATTATTTAAAAGTTTGTCAAGTTACTTTATTTCCTTTTATAATTATTCTTCCATTTTGTACATTATAAAAAAATTTAAATAAATACATACATTTATTTTATTATGCTTAAACAAAAATTGTTTGGAAGTATTTATAAGTCTGTCTTGTTTTCTTTAATAATTAATATTTTATTTGTACCTAATAAAATAATAATACTTTTTCATTTGTTTCCATTTAAATGGTTTTATTAAATTGTACTTTTCCAACATTTTAAAAATTTGGCATCATTTAAAGAAATAGATATTTTTGCAAATGGTGATTCAATTTTTTCTAATAAATAATTTTATTTTTTGAGTTAAAAATTTTCTTTATTTTCATTTGTTATTTTATAACAATAAGTTGGGGAAAATTCCAGCACATTATTTGAATAATAACCTACTAGTGTAAAGGGTTAAGGTGTCTTGCCATGAAAAAACTTTTTTCTTTTCAAAGTAGAGCAACCCATGCTTTTTGATCTTGGCTTATAGCCAACCAGTTGAACTCTTCTCTTAAAAGTAGTACATTTGTGATTATTTTGGGACTGTCTTGCTTACTGTGCTCATCTCTTATTTTGTTGAATTAAGAAAAATTTTTACTTAAATTTAAAAAGTCCTTTAAAATTAAACTTTCTTAATTGCTTACTGACTCATTTCAATTGCTAAATAGTTTATGAAATAAATTCCGGATATTCACTTTTAAAAAAAAATTGGAATTTACAAAAATTGCTTTAATTTAAAATTTCATTCAGATTTAAATTTTAATTGTTTGCATTCAAAAAGAAGTTTTGCTTTAAAACTTTAAATGGATTTTTATTGTGAGATAGTTTTAACTAACAAAAATTAACTGAATTAAAAAATACATTTAGGTTCTCTTCCCTGTTAGTTTTATTTTATTTATTAAGAAGGATTTCTTCAGTCTTTTTTATATTTTTGCAAAAATATGAGTGAATAGATCTTACCTAAATGTAAGAGTTTACTTAGGTTTAAATTTCTTAATTGTTCATTGTCTTCATAAACAAATATTTCTTCAGTATTATTATTTTTTTAATTTTTTTTTTCATTTTATTTTCTTTCATTTTTTTTTACTTGTGTTTATCTAAAATATTGAACTAATTGAATACCTGACAAAAATAAAATGCTGAAGCATTCTAAAATTTTGTTGAACTTGTCAGCTTGTAATCAAAATTTTAAAAATTATGATTTTCTCCTTAGAGTTTTTTTTTTAAAGTATATTAAAACTTATATTTTTTGGAAATTAAGTAATTAAATGCTTAGATAAGTAAATCTTAGATTAATTTTTTTTTTTTTAAGAAAGTGAAAATGTGTAAAAGTGATGTGCAAATTTATAGAGATAAATAAATACTAATTTATTCATTTGTTGCAGAAGCAACTTTTGTTATAGTATTTTTTTATTCATTTATTTCATCAATAGGTTAAATATGTAACTTGAACAAGCATTTTAATAAATTATAAATAATATATGAGAAATTACGAAATTTGGCATTGTTCTTACACTTCTTTTAATTTTTGTTCATTGGATTATTTATTTATTATTTTGGTTATCTGATCTTTACATTTAGGCAAGTAATAAAATTAATTTATGACTTATGGGCCACAGCTAAGTTTTTACCAAAATGTCAAAAATAAGGATTACAGATTATGAACTGGAAATTATGTTTTATATGTATTTGAAATTGCTAGGGCTTATATATTTTTGTGAGGCATGTGAAAAGATAAACTTTTACACTTTTATATTGTTTTAATTAAAAAGAAATCCCATATTCTAATCTAAAAATATTTTTTCAAAAAATATGTTATAATAATATTTTTAAAGTGAAAATGGGAATTACTGATATAAGATATACTGATAGACAAATAATAAAATCCTAAAACATGTTTTTTTAAATTTTTTTTATGTAAATTTTTTTTCTTCTTCTTTTGAACTTTTCCTCTAAGGTGCCTTTTTTTTTGTAAAGTCAATGTTTTTTTAAACCCTGATTCATAGTATTTTATTTTATTTTTATTAAAATTATGTTATAAGTGGTTTATAATTTATTAGTTGAAAACACTTACAAATTACCATTTTTACAATGTCAAATTTTCTATTTTTTTAAAGCTCCATTCAGATATTAGTAAGCCTTCCTTGTGCATCGAACCATGCTTAGAAGCTCCTTTCAGCAAGGAAATGGAGCATGTTATACCTCAAATGATTGTTACTCCTGCAGATGATATCCAAGAAAATAAACAAAATGTTTGTGAAGCATCGACGTCCGAAGGGCAACCTTCGGAAGCTTCATCTGATGTTTTCAACAAAAATGAAACAGAAGATATTTCTACCTCAAATATTGTTGACCAGTCATCAACAATACTTGTTGAGCAAAAGCCAAGTGAAACAAGGTAAATTTTAATTATTATTTATTTAATTTATGAATTAATTATTTACTTTTAAACTTCGTCATATATATCTATATCAATCTATTTATATTTGTTAAGTTTTAGAATATATTACCCCTTGGAGAGTTGGCCAAGTTGGTGATCGACAACCCTGAAATTTTCAGTTGATTCTTCCATCTTTCTTCTAGCCCCTTCGACAAACTTTGTTTATAAAACTGTGTGGTTTTACTATTTAAAGTTTGGGGCAATTTAATTTCTGTGTCAATAAACTTAACATAAATTTATAACAGAATAAAATAGAAGTAGCAAATTTGTTAGATATATAGTTGCAAACTTTTAAAGTTGAGGAAAATATTTCTAAGTGGTAGTAACATTTATATTTTGATGCATAAATTCTGGTTAGAAGTATAAAAAGAAAAAAAATGTGGTCTTTCCTCTCATGACAAATCAATGATTCAAACTTATATATGTACCTATATAAGATCTATAACTTAGATTGTTACACTTTTAACTGCCAATGAAATAGCATAATTTTTAAAAAATTCCTTTTGTTTTTATCATTATTTCATAGCACTACTTTTTTAAATTTTACTCAATTACCATGCAAGCTGGTTGCATTATTTAGTTATGATATCATTTTCACAACAGATTATTTTAAGCAAATTGTTTCTATTAGAAATTAGTATTGAGAATTTTTCAAAGCATTTCTCTTTAATATTAGATAGTTGTTGAAAAATTAATTAATGCTTACTAAAAATTTTTATGGAACATCATTTTTATTTAGGTAGCGGATTTTTTAATGAATTTCTCTTACACTTTGACTGAAAAGAGAAAGGAGTTTAGTTTGAAAATATCTTTTTAAACTTAAAAAAAAGAAAAAATATATATATATAGTTTGAAAACAGCTTTTAATTATTAATAAAATTTATAAAGTGATGGACATAGTTCCAAATAACTAAATGCTGTTCAATTGTTTAGTTTAAAAAGATTGTTTGGTAATTTCAGATTAACTATGAAGGATTTTTGGAAAAATTAATCATACATTTTTTTTTCTGTTATTTAAATGTTGAAAAATGGTTATGTTGAAATAATTAAAAAATTAGTTACGTAAATCTTTTAATTATTTCAAAATAACCTTTTAATATCAATATATTCTATTCTTTTTATGACTGTTTTTATTGGAAGTGTGTTTCAGTAATAATCGTAACAAAAGATTCAATTTTATTTGATAGAAGTGATGAAGCGAGTATTATGCCTGATAAAGAGGCTACAAAGTCATTGGAATCTGTCTCATCATCTGTTTCTCAGAGGCCCCTTATCATTGAGTAAGAAGATGCTATCCATATATTTTCTCTCCATAGTTTTTTTTAATATTTTAAATAAAGTTGAATTGCTTTTAATTATAATTATTCTTTATTTCAGGTCTGATAAATCATCTTCCCATCCAGTTATTCATAGCATAAATGTGATTGATTCTAGTGAAACCTCTGTTCCTGAGCCCCCACCTGTCACAACAATGCAGCGACCTTTAATTTTTAAGTGTGTATACATACTGGGTATTCAATTGTACAAGTTGTACAAAATTTAACTTTGTGTAAAGATACAAGGTTGAGTAAAAATTAGATATGAATTGGAAATAAATTAGATAAGAAACCCTATTTAAATTGCAGAATAATTTTAATAATTCCATAAAGTTTTGAATTGTTTTAAAATATACAAATAAAACCAACTAACTCCCGGGCATTACAGTCCACGTTGGACCATGGCCTCAGTAACAATTTTCCTCCAAAGTCTCCTGTCTCTAGCTCTTTGTTTCTAGTTTCGGACTTTTAGAGTTGGACTTTTAAAGTCTTTTTCCACCTCGTCTAACCATCTCTTGGCCGGCCTTCTTCTTTTCCTTTGGCCCTGGCACTGCCCCATGAATATCTTCTTAGTGCCTCTGTTTTCCTCCATTTTCTCAAGGTGTCCTGTCTCTGATCCATAGATAACGGTTGGTCTGACTATAGTTTTATAAACCTAAAGCTTTGTTTTCCTCATTATTACTTTTGATGTTAGCAATCTCTTAAGTGCAAAATAACTACAATTTCCAGCATTTAGTTTTTTCTTAATCTCTGGCAAAATATCATTGTTTTCAGTAACAACTGAACTCAAGTGCTTAAATTCCCAAACTCTTTCAAATTTTGTCATTTCATTAATTTGTAGTTCTGTGTCCCTGAATGAATGTAGAGATTTATTTACCATCTTAAAGATTGCTTTGTTGATTTTGTAGGTTTTTCTATTTATAGCATGGCTATTTCATACTGCCTCCTTTTTTTCCAAATATTTTCACAAACAGCCACATTATTTAATTTTTTTTTTTTTTAAAATTTTCCTCTCACTCAAGTCATCTCCTAGGGTACTATCAAATTCCAGGGTGCATAGTGCTTTTAAAAAGTGCTTAAAGGTGCTTATTTTTGATCTACCTTTTTTTAAAAGCCCTGAGAGAGACTTTTTTTATTCAGGGTTTGTAAAAAGTGCTTAATTTTCTATTTTTTAAAAAGATATATTTTTTTTTTTTGCTGTGTCAATTGTAATTCTAACTTACAAAAACTGCATGATTTTCACAGTTTTCTCTGCAATATTTATCAGAAACTAGTTATTTTATCATGATTATGTTAAGTTTTTGAAAATGCTTTTGAATTTTATTGATTTTATGTTAATAAATTAAGAACTTTAAATGGTAGAAATTTTTTTTTATTAATGTACAGATCCTAATTATGAATTTTTTTTTGTGGAAAATGATTAAAAATATTTTCTGAGTGCTTAAAAAGTACTAAAAGGTGCGTATTTTTTGTTGAAAAATCTGGCTACACACCCTGATTTCCTATCCTCATAAAAGTCAAAACCTATTCATCAGTGAGTTAAAAATAGTTGTTGTATCTAAAGAATTAAAGGAGGGATTCAGACCTTATTTTGAGAA
The DNA here is from genome assembly GCF_982258835.1 of Parasteatoda tepidariorum. Lineage (NCBI taxonomy): Eukaryota > Metazoa > Arthropoda > Arachnida > Araneae > Theridiidae > Parasteatoda > Parasteatoda tepidariorum. The sequence goes on along the minus strand of NC_141755.1, from coordinate 72,495,718 downwards.
AAATTTGAGTATAAGAAGTTATGTAATACACATTAATTGGGAAGATTTCCAGAGTCTTGAAAAAGGAATAAATAAACTAACAAGACTTTAAAGGGTCCGTCTATGCTATCCCTCTTAACAAGTGTTACCCACTGCAGGACGAAACCAAAACCAATTTAGATCTTACAAACCTCTTTCTTAAGTAATTTAATTTAATTACTTGTAGTTTTACTTGATACTTGAAAATAATATTTTAGTAAATTAAGATATATAAAATGTGATACCGCAATAGTTATCATATTGAAGTTTTATATAAGGTTTAAATGTCAAATTCTCTGCACTTGTTCTTAAATGTTAATTATGTATCATAAAATTGGAAAGGTTGGTTGATTTTCAATAAAATTTAAAAATTTACTATTGTAAAAACTTCGCTAATTTAAATCTAGATATCAAAAATATTTTGATGTGTTATTAGTTTTTTAAGGTGAAACTTTTCATGTAAACATAAAACAGTTTGGTAACCTTGGCTGCATTATTCTTGAAATAAATCTACTGTACAAATAAGAAATATTATTGTGTTTTTATGTCACTTTTATTTTGTGCAGCTAAAAAAATAAGATTTTATCTTTACACAGTTTTGCTGTTTTTACATTTTAACAACCCTTTTCATTATAGTGACATCAAAATGAAAACTGAAACTCCTGTAAATAATGCGGAACAAGAAGCCACTGATACTCTAGTCAAAAAGTTAGTTATTTTAAATTATTCTCAATATTTATATGAAATAAATAGAAATAGTTTGTTGTATAAAATTGTGTAACTCTATGATGTATTATTTCTTGAACAAGTAGATTAGCTTTAAAATTTGTTTCTTGCTATTTATTTTTTTTTAAGAGTAAATGTTGCTTTATATATTTGTTACTTAGTAAGTCTTATATTATGACTTTTAGATTTTATATTTATTTAGATCATGCAATATTGTTATTGACTATATGTTTAAGTTAAATAAATTCCAAAAAAATATAAACTTAAAGTGAAACAGTACTCAGTGAATAGTACTTAAACTGAATATGTTATTTATTATGTTATTTATTTTATTTTAAATGACTTCTCAGTTTTTCCGAAGCATTACATGATATGTTTAATTTTGTTATAAATGTAATATGAAACTTACTTCTTAGATTTTGTTAACTACAATATACAATAAGTTTTTGACCAAAATTTAATTTAGTATATCATTTTGCAGTTATAATCTGTATTATATTAAATATTTAATATAAGTCTCTAAAATAAGCAATGCAAATTTGAATGTTGTGTAGTTAGCTCACTTTCTGCCATGGTTGTTTTCTAGGAGCATTTGTATTGAGTCAAACATGTATCAGAATCAATCAGTGAAAATATCTTTTATGATTTTCACTTAATGATTAGTAAAGAAAAATCTCTCTTGTCCCTCTTTGAATTCTTTTCAATCTTTTTTTACTACTATTATGGTTTAGATTTATAAATGTGTTTAGATTATTGTTCAAGACTATGAGATTTCTGTAATTCAAATTTTTTTAAATAATAGTTTCATTGTAAGTTAATCCTAGAAAGTTATAAATAAATAAAGCCTTAAAGCTTTTATCCAAGGTTATCTATGAGCTTGCAATGATCCCCTAGTAGTGTTTAGTTCTTATTGAATAACCTATAGGCTAGATAGTCTATATTTTCTTGTTTTTTAATTGCTCAGTTACTTTTGATTGTTAGTTACAAGGCATTCCTTTGCCTCTTTAGTTGCACTATTAATTTGTGTCAATTGTTCAACTTATAAATTTCTTTTATGTGTGTTAATGAATTACAATAATTCTTATATTATTTTATGTTTAATTATTCTTTTTGTTGTACTGTTTTACAATGCAGCATTATGAATTATATATGGGTAAAGGTAAGCAAATAAATTTTATTTTTAAAATATTGTACATTTGCATATTAAAAATTTAAGTTTATGTCTTTGCTTTATATTCTTTCTATCTTTTTTATTGAATTGATCAGTACATGCTTAAATATAATACTTTATATTTTTTACAGATAATTTTTAAATTTCTAATATATTTTTAACTTATTTTTTGTTCCTAAATCTGTTTTTTATTTTTTTATTTTATTCTTTTAAATGTAATATTCTTAATGCTCACAATCTTTTTGTATCTAATATCTGTTATTACAAATTGATTTGATATCTAATATAACAACAAATTTGCTGTCTAAGCCATAACTAGTAATTTTTGCATTTCATAAGGATCACTTCTGCTTATAAGTAATCTCATCATTTTATATGAACTTTTTTCGTCTAAAAATTATTTACTTATAAATCTATCTAACGCTTTTCAAAATATTATAGTTGCATATAATTTTTGGTTAAATTATCTATATTATTAAAGAAAAAAAAGGTATTTAAAATAAGACAAGTTTATGTAAAAAAACTTTTTATTTAACTATTTGTGTGAAAAAGAGTAAGGAGACCATTGATATTGTTAGAACTACAGTGTATTTTTTTGTTTTGTTAATTTGAGACCCTGGACACTATTGAAAACACTGGACATGGTGTTTTTGTTGAATTTGTTAATATATTTCAATGCACTGTAAATAAACCTCTAAAAGCCCTTTTATAACATTGCTAACTTTTAGTATTTCAGAGCTCATATTTCTCAACCGTTGAACTTTTTTAGCTTTGTCATGATGAATAAATGTTAAGAAAATATGCAAACTACAAAATAAAGTGTAACCATGACTATATCAATTAGACATAATGTTTAACATTCTTTTGGCTTTCTTTGTGTCCAGGATTTTAATCATAGTGTAAAATTAACAATAAAAATCAAGGTTTTTACTGGTTACATGAATTATCAAGAATGAATTACATGAATTATCAAGGTTACATGAATTATCGAAACTTATGAATGTTTGAAATGGTTATGAAAATGGTTTAGTTTTTTTAAGCATTTATGTTATCAATCCATCCTATAGTGATGTGGTAACAGATTGTAATTTGGTATTCAGTCACATAACAGCTAAAAAACATGGTTTTTGTTTTTGCCATGATTCTTATCTGTTATTAAACCATGATTCTTATCTGTTATTAAACATGATTTTTAGCTGTTATGTCCAAAAAAAATATAAAACTTTCCAAAACGCTTCTGTTTAAAACTAAATTAAGCAAGTTATGCATTAAAAAATGGATTACCCTTTTTTATTTAGTCATATTTGATTAATTTTTTTCAGTGATGTTCCAGCAACAGAATCTGCCCTTAATGAATCTAATCTTGCTTCTGAATCAGAGGAAATGCACACTTCGCAAAGCGATTTCCATCCAGCACCCATTCAACTTCCAAAAAAGGATAATTTTTCTTATCGAGATCTTGATGAAAGAGATGAAATGATAAGAGGCAATGAAATGCCGACAGAACTTCAGACAGCTGAAAAACTTCCTGATGAACAAGGGAAAAAAGGTGGCAAACAAAATGTAAAGCATTTCTTTGATAATTTGTTGCACGATTCACAATCTGATAAAAACAAATCCAGTAAAGAGCTTTCTTCAAGTTCAAATGCTAGTGATAAGAAACAAATCAAAGCTGAAAAACATGGAATAAAAAATCTATTCAGTTCTACTAAGACTGATTCTCCTGCCAAGGATAAACAAGTTAGTAGCAGTAGCACCGATGATTCAAAAAGCCATGCTAAAGATTCAAAAGACCACCCCAAAGAATCAAAATACAATCTTAAAAAAATGTTAGATTCTTTTAAATCAGATTCAAGTGATTCAAAAATTAAAACTAGTGATTGTGCAATGGAGGAAAACACTGAAATGGATGAAAATGCAAATGTCTCTAAGTCTCCCCATAAAGAGTCTAAATCTGGGATCAAGAAATTTTTTGATTCTTTTAAACATCCTGAAAGTAAATCATCAGATGAAATATCTTCTCCAGAAGGTGATAAGGGCATAAATATTAAAGTACCTGTTACTATTCAGTCCAGTGATAAGAAAGTTCCAGAAATTATTCAAGACACAAAAACTAACAAAGAATTTGAGTTACCAGGTGCCTCCATACCTCCTATTTCTGATGAAAGTAAAGAAAGTGATAAAGGGAAACCTAAAGACAGCTTGCAAAAAGTGAAAACATTTTTTGATTCTATTATACATCCAGATACTAAAACATCATCAGCTGATGCTCCTACTCTTAATGGAGATATGGATATCAATATAAAAGTGCCTGTCACTCTTCAGTCCAGTGAACAGCCTTTACAACAATCTAAACTCCCTGATAGTTCATCTAGAGTAAATTCTAATATTAATGCAAATGTACCTGTTATTGTTTGTGCAGAAGAAACTGGTAAACAAGTAGAATCTGCTGTTGAACAATCTAAAGTAAGTGACAAGGAGAAACAAAAAGATCCATTGCATGGTGTAAAGAAACTGTTTGATTCATTTATGCATCCAGATAATAAAGTGTCCTTGGTAGATGTAAATGCTTGTGATAAAGAAGATAATAAAGTACTATCTCCAAAAACACCAACAGTTATGCCTGAGAAAGAAAGCAAATGTTTAAATATTACAGATATGCACACCTCCACCAACCTAGCTGACAACAAAGAAATTGCAAAAGAACAACCAAAAGAGAGTGCAACAAGCATGAAAAAATTTTTGGATTCATTTAAGCATGATAAACCTGATGTTTTAAAAGATTCTGAGAAAACTATTTCCAAGACTGACAAAAAGAATAAAAGTGTAAAAAAGTCTCATTCTTTCCGAGAAAGCTTACTCACTAATCAAACTGAAAAAGACGCAGACAAAGAACTTGATAGTAGTAAAAAAGGTGCTAAAAAGCACGACAGCTCAAAAGTTCAAGATGAGTCTAAAACAGTGAAAGAATTAAAAAATAAAGAACTTAAACGTTCTTTGTCATGGAAAGAAACATTAACATCTAGCTCAGATGGATCTCGAGGGTTCAAAAACTTTTTAGATTCTTTGACTCATAAAAAGCCATCAACTTCAAAAAGTGATTCGGATCATATATATGATGTTGTAGAAAAGACAAAAATTCCTGTTCAGCAACCATGTCACACAGACTCCAAAGTAGTTAGTAAAAAGTTAGAGGATAAATTCAAGCAGGAAAGTAAAAAGTTAGAAGATAAACCCAAACAGGAAAGTAAAAAGTTAGAGGATAAACCCAAGCAGGAACAAAGTGGTGTAAAAAAGTTATTTGATTCATTTATTAGCAAAGATACACCTGTAAAACAAAAAGAAGTAGCTGTTGATCAACCATTGACTTCAGATTCTAAAGCAGGGAATAAAAAATTGGATGATAAACCTAAGCAAGAGCAAAGTGGCATGAAAAAGCTATTGGATTCATTTGTTGGGAAAGATACACCTGTAAAACAAAAAGTAAGTGGACCAAAAAAGGTCAGAATGAATGATGACATCATGTTTTCAACAGATTTAGAAGAAAAACCTGGAACATCAGGTTATACATTTGAAACTAAACATGAAACATCAGGTTATACATTTGAAACTAAGTCTGCACTCAAACATCAAGAGGTTGCGCAAAGAACTCCTCAGGCATCCAATGAAATTTTAAAAAGTGACATTGAGGCTGGTGGAAGTGCACCAAAAATTCAAATTGATGGACCTTCAGATGTGAAGCCATGTGATGTAAAAGATACCAAGGTGACAAAGGCACCATTAGGACCTGCACCAAAAATTCAAACCCATGAATCTTCCGTCAAAGATGCCAAACCATCAGTTCTCCATTCTATTGGTGACAACATCTCTGCTTTAAAAGGAAAAATATTTCAACCCAAAGTAGAGAAAAAAGAACATACAGAAGTTGCTACTGATATAAAGACGGGGGAATATGATTTAGAAAATGCAGCTAAACATGAAAATGGGGCAGGAATGATAGGTTCATACAGACCTATAAAAGATGCTGATTTTGTTGATGTTGATTTAAATAAAGAGAGAGAAAATAAAAGTCCCACTTTTGAGAAGGTAAAATATACTGCACCTTTGGCAACACCTTCTCCTTCTAAAACAGCAGAAGTAAAATCTGTTGACTCCCCTCAGCAGCAAATCTCACCAGATTCTTTGTATGATACGTGCTGCTTCAGATTGGCGATTTTATTTTCGAACAAAGCCATAGAAATGGTATCTGATAAAGGAAAAACACCTCCTAAAAAACCTCCCAAGCCTTCAGCAGATGCAATCGCTAAAGCTAGGGCCAAGGTAGTTTCTCAGAAACTTAAAGAAATGCGAGCTAAGGGGCAAAGTATAGGAGAAAACATTCCAGTTGGTTATGATGGAATACGATTTGCAGATGATGAAACTGAATCTTCATGTGACTATAAAGATGTGGACAATTTTGATTATATAATGGACTATGAACTCACTAATAGGTATAAATTTGATAATAAAATGGACACCTTTAGTGATCCTAGTACTTGTAGTGGTAGCTATTATACTGCTGATACTGTAACTCTTAAAGATGAAAATTTTTCTGATGCTCCTATGGATGCAGCTAGTCTAGGCAGCTATGACGGCAGATTTTCACCTGTAGCTAGTAGTAGCATAGACATGAAGAATCGGTTGAAACAATCTAGTCAAACCCCTACTACGCAAAAACCTTCAGGTAAAGTAGGTCCCTTAAACGATGTGCAAAAACAATCATGTAGAGTTCAGACTAATAAAAAAAGAGTTCCTCCACCCCTTCCACCAAAACCTATTATCAGTCCAAAATCTAAAAGTCAGCGAAAAGAAAGTAATGAATCAGGCATCTACACTTTAGCTTCTGAATGCATTAATGGTCTTTCTTTATCTCCCAGATTGAAAACAAAATTGTCCAAAGATTCAGCTGCTACTAAAAGCAGGCCATTAGTAGTTGCTGGGTTAAAAGAAACAGAATTTGTTGGCTTGCAATCTAAATCTAAAGATAGCAATAAACAATTAAAAGATAGAAAATTTGACTTGGTATTGAAAAATGAATCTTTGAAAAAGATAAATACTATATCCTCCAAACATGAACCTCTCAAAGCCACTAAATCTTCCCCAGAAGTATTATTAAATGGAGAAACTTGCTCTAGTCTTACAAGGAAAAAAGCTACACCTGAAAGGCCCCCTCTTCCTTTAACATTGAGTCGCCCTGAAGACAAAATGGTAAAAAAATCAAAAGTACCACCCCAAATTCCTGAAAAACCTAAAAGAGAAAATACTGTAACTACTATTGTAAATGAAAAAAGAACTATTTCTCCTCCTAGACCCCCTCCTCCTACAAATTCCAAAGTTGGTTCTCCTCCACCACCACGACCTCCTCCACCAGTTTCTGGATTTTCTCCATCGCAGCAAGTATCGCAAGTTTATTTAACTACATCAGATAACCAGGAAGAAAGGTCATCTGATATAAAGCCCAACATTACATTTGAAATTCACGATGAAACTCAACATTTTCTTTCTGATAATGGGTTTTCTTCACACGATTATGAAAATTCAGAACAATCAGAGGCAGTGTTACCAAAATATTCCATGCCTGCTTGTAATGCATCTGATGTAAAACAAAATGAAGCTATATCAAGTAATGATATTGAAAGTTCTGTACTTACTGAGAAAAGTTCTACGGAAAGAGTTGTAAGTAATGTTGTTCCTAAGGCACCTCCTCGAAATCGAAGGTTGCGCTCACGGACTGTCGAAATAACTAAAGTAGAAAGGCCTCCTGAAGAAAACCTTAGGAGGAGTCAATCTTTAAGTGATATTGATGTTGAAAAAAGAACTTCTTTCCTTAGTATGCCCGAAAAGACAGATTTGAAACATCTTTATACATCTGTAAATAAAAATGGTAAAAAGTCTAATCTTAGTTTATCTCAGTCATCAAGTCTAGAAAAGCTATCAGGTCGCCCTCTGCCTGCTCCACCACCCCCACCTAGAAAATTTCGTTCTCTTGATCGCAAGCCGAAACCTAAGAAAGCTTGTGCAGATGATTTGCCAGCAACTGAAAAAACTGAAACAATTGTTGAGACAGTAACATCTGGGTCTCTAGTTCATCCACCTTCAAGAAAGAAAAAGACTGAAAAACAGCGATTTCATAGTCTTGGTCATGATCATAGGCCTGAGGCTAAACCTTTGGAGGTTACTTCAAAGGCTGCACGATCACATAGTGCCCCTATAAGACCGGAAAGAAGGCCGAAGCAGTCAAATGTTGAATATGATGAGAATGCCAACGTGGCTTTTCCAGTTCAAGCTGAAGTCCATCGAAGCAATGTAATCTTAGATGAATGTGGTAATGAAATACTTGCTTCTAACATTCCTAGTCCTGATCGTGTTGATTCAAGAAACTCGTCTGTAAAAGTGACACCAAATCCTAGGCGGAAGAAAGTGAAGAATCCCAAAAAATCTCATTCTAGTTGGTATGATACTTGTCCAGAAAGTGAAGAATTTGAGATAGTTGATTGGAGTGCAACCGATGAAGTTGAAAGTCGGTTCTTTGTTGATAAAAAATCTGTCCCAAAACGTCGCCAGTCAGATCCAGGGAAAGGTGCTAGAAGGACTTCAAAATTTTATGTTGATGTCCAGTCAGATTGTGGTGAGCATTCACTTGTTGACAAGGAAACATCTCCTGTACGGTTAGATTGCTCTGAAAAATCAGTACAAACGTCTCTGGAGACATTGTCCCAGGGTATGACATCTCGTGATGAGAAAGATGATGATGACGACACAGATGAACTGTTAGATCTTGCTCAAACATTACAAAATGAGCTGAAAATTATTATTAATAGGCATAAGTCCTCCTCCGATGTAGGGGGTGACAGCAATGCAACTAATACTCCTATTATGTCTGAAACCGAATCAGAAGAAAGAAGTCCTGGGCGAGAGCTTGGTGCTAATTTGAAAAAATCTCCCAGTGTACTCTCTTCCAACTCTGAGATGTGGCCTATGACATCTTCTGAAGAGAGTGATAATGAAGTGCCACCTGGTGGATCAACCAGTTTAACAGAGATTGCTATGAAACGAAAGCAGAAAAAGATTTTTTACATAGCTCAGGAAATAATGACATCTGAAGAAGTGTTTGTTGATACTTTGAAATTGCTCAATGTGGTAAGATTTTTTTTTTTTTTAAATTGTTACAATTGTTATTATTTTGTAATAATTTTCTTTAGAATTTGTCTGTATAATTTTCTATTTTCTTTAGGATTTAGTGATTCATTTAAAAAATGACCTTGCTAGTTTAAGAGAGATGGGTTATTAGAATGTTTTTAAGAAACACATGTTTCAAAGATTATTATTATTGAAGAAAGTTTAAAATAATTTTCTATATAATTATTCTGAATTTTTACTCTATTTTAGCCATTTCTGAAGCACAATAGTTTTTGTTGCAAAATATTAATGTTTAATTTTCTAAAAATGAGAAATTCTAAAATTAAAGTGTAAAATAAGTCTTTTGGACTACTGAGTCTTCTTTCTTTTATTTCGCAAAATAGCTGCTGTTTATATGAAGTAACTATAGGCTGTACATCATGTTTTGCAAACTAAATTATTTCATTTAAAGCACAATAAAAGTTAATGATTTCTGTCTCAGAAATTCCCGTTATAGAAAGATCATTATCACAGTAATATCTTTTATTTGGATCAATTACTGATGTACTCAGTAAAAGTATTAAACAATTGATAATAAATAAAGGTAGAGAAAGAAAATGAGTAATGAACACCAACAAATATGTTTATATATATATTATATTGGAATTGAAATAAACAAAATTAGTCAAAATTTTTAAAGTTTTAGTATACGAGGTCTAATGATAGTTAAAAAAAATATTAACTTGTAAAAGCAATTTATACATGAGAAAAGAGGGAAAAAAACTTTACTTTCCATGAGATAAGCTTACCAGCATCCTCGGAAAATTAAAGAAACTTTTAGCAAAATTTTTAAAAGAACATTAAAAAATTCACATCTTTATCTTTCTAATTATTTTTTTTAAAAACAAATTTCTGTTCGAGAGAATATCTGTGAAGGATTTTTTTTCTCAAAATATCAAATTGAAAAGGTAAAGCAGTAAACTTTCAATAATGTTTCTATAAATTTTATTACCAGTTTTTGAAAGTAAGAACTAACTTAAAATTAATATTTAACCCGGAAGCAATTCAAGACCAATGCAAAAGTTAGTGTAATTAAGTAGATATTTTATATTAAGTTCTAAAATTTTTCTAGAATGTCTTAAGTGTGAGAGAGAGAGAGAGTATGCAGAATAAATCCTCTGTTAACTATTATAATTAACTGCTTGATACTTTCCTATGTAACTATAGTTATCTTATAGGATTTCAAAGCTGCAATTGAAGCTGCCAATCAACAAAAGGGCATGAATGTTGTCCCAGACGACGCATTATCCCAAATATTAAACCATCTCCCACAGCTTCAACATCTGAATGAAAATTTACTCATGGAGTTAAAAGACAGAATAGAAAACTGGTTTGTGATTTTTTTTTTTTAAAGTTTTAATATCTTAAGTCCTGTGTAGTAAAAAGTGATAACCCCATTTTTTTAATTTTATGATTAAGCAGATTTTCCTGATACATCTATTGCAAAGTATTGGGTAGCTGTCTTTCGACACAAACTCGAACTGTTTAAGCCGAATGAAAGCTTTGGTTGAATCTAATTATTTACTGTTAAGAGGGAAAATTTTTATTAGGTATGGGTTATCACTTTTTACCCCCGAATTTTTCAATTCTCAAGTATCATAGATAGCTCTGCTTTTAATAGCATTCCTATATAAAAATATAGTATGATTACTTGTATCTTTTTACTTTAAGACATATACCTTTATCAAGCATGAAAAGTATAAATATAAATACTATGACAATTTATATCTTTATTTAATATGGAGCTCCAGTTAATATGGGCATATTTATAGTTCTTACCAATTCCTAATAGTGGTTCATGTTAAAAACAATGCTTAATGCCTACTACCCATTGGATAAAATCTATAAATCTCATTTCTTTACATATTTCTATCCAAAAAATAAATTTTTCTTTTTTTTCTATCAATTTTTTAACCACAGTGTCGTTATTACTGTCTGTTACAGTTGCATTAAGAAACCTTATCAAGAGTTTTTTTTTCTGTCATGAATTCATTAAAACTTTTCAAGAATTAATAAGTTATTTCTTTAATCTTTAACTAATGACACTTTAAAGACATAAAAAGCAGATAATTAAGTCTGCTCATTCAGCAACCACTAAGTTAATTGTTATTTACATAACTTTATCAGTTTAAACATAAAATGTAGTTAAACAATGTTTCTAGAGTAACAAAATGGTAATTTAATAACTTTAAAAATCTAGTTTGATTAATATTTTTACTTAATTTTCAGCTATGAAAACAAATTTTATTAATTGAATGTAATTTAAAAGAAACATTATTTTTAGGTAAAATTTTTTTTAATCCATGCATACTGCGCTTTGTTTTGTTTTAAAAAAGAATTTATGAAATGTTTCTTGTCAATAACATGTATCATTATAAATATATAATTCTTTCTAATTTAACTTTAAGATTTTTAAATATTTAGGGATAAAATCGGAAAAATTGCAGATGTAATTGTCAAAATGGGTCCATTTTTAAAGTTGTATTCTTGGTACATACAAGATTTTGAATATAATGTGTCATTGTTGGAAGAGTCAAAGAAAAAATATCCTCTTTTTGCTCAAGCTGTTAAAGATTTTGAAGTAAGTTGTTATAAATTTGTTCAATATTAAATTGTTTTTTGATGGCTTTTTTATTTAATTATGCTTACATAAAATATGTTATAGCATAATTTTTATTATTATTATTTTTTTTTTTGCATTTGGTATTTCTCAACTTTTTTATTTGCTAATATTTGGATTAATTAATTTTTCTTGGAGAAAAATATATTAACGTTTTTATGTGCATATATTTTTGATTTTATGTTGGTTTGAGGTATCTTGTGGGACCTTTGCTGCCACACTTTCGCAGCCTATGTACAAAAATTCAACATTCTATTATTTGTAAAATTTATTCTTTGCCTAAAACTTTTTTGCTTTTGTGTGTACATCTGAATGAGGAATCATTTCTTTATATTAGGGTTGTATGGAATATTCGGTCACTATTTGGTATTCACCCCTTTTGCCTAATATTCGGGCAACCAAATATTGGGCAAAATATTATTTGAAAAATTATTTTTCTATGAAGTTTGTTTGGAGGAAATTTAATTAAGAATAAGCATATTTGTTGAGTTCTAAAACTTGTTAACTTATGTTCTGAAAGACGCACAGAAAAACGAAATTTGAAGAATCGGAGCTAAATTACTTAATACTGAACGATGAGTTTTGTAATGCTGATTATTTTTTTTTGTAATTATATTCAGGCAAGTCAATTTTATTGTTTTTGCAATACTTTATGTTTTAAAGATTGAGAAATTTTTTTTGTTTCATTTATACTTGTTTTTCTGTTTTAACTAAAGCAATTCATGTTCACAGAGCTTTTCTAATAGACTTTATTTTTTTTTGTTGTCACCTTTTTCTTGTATGGTAGGATAGATAACTAGTAACATAGAAAACTGTAATTCTCAACAATAAAGTTATATTTCAGAGCTAAGAAATTTTTTTTTCAGTTTCTCTTTTGATTTTTTTATTATTAACTTTTCTTTCCATCATCATTTTTATTCTGACAGCATTTTTTAAAGAGCGTTTCTATTGAACATTATTCTTTTATTGTCACTTTTTTCTAAAATACAGCAATATGAAAAAGTTAGATTAGGATTTCAAGTATTAAATCTTTTGTTTAAAAATTAAGAACGATTTTTTATAGTCTATGATGATCTCTTTAAGCAGTTCAAATATGTAACTTTTCAACAAAAGAAAAAAAAGGGTAAAATATTAAACCTGTGTCAAATAATAAGCTGATCAAATATTAGGGGCACTGGAAAGTAATGTCGTTTCGGTGCATTTGATATTCGTTATCAAGATTTTATTTTTAATCAATAATGTATTCACCCTCGTTAGCAACAATTTTTCAATGCTGGGTCGAAAATGAATCGCAATGGATCGAAAAAAAATGAATTGGTTTTTAAGACGAATACAAATTTCATCTTCAATTCAATAGCACTTGATTTGATCAACTTACATAGATTACCTAATACCATTTAGGTTTGGCACAGTCATAATTATTCCACCTCTCATGCCATTTGTGCTATGCGTAGTAAAATTGAATATAGCGAAACAAACTGCTCAAGGTATTTTAATTTAAAATATTCTATAGCAATTAGGAATTTTTTATGCTTTTTAAAATGGATAACATCCAAGAGGTTTTAAGTCATGTTTTTATGCGAATCTTAAAGTTATCTTTTTTGTTTTCATAGGCTAGTGCCAGGTGCAAGAGATTGGCCTTAAATCATTTCATGTTAAAACCTATTCAAAGGATACCTCAGTATCGATTATTGCTTCAAGAGTACTTACACCATTTGCCTGAAGAACATGTAGACTATCAGGATACTGTTGCAGCTCTACAAATTGTCAGTGAAGTTGCTACTCATGCTAATGATAGCATGAAGCATGGTGTAAGTTAACTTTTGTTCCTTGATTTATTTCAGAAATTTTATTAAAAATTGGCTGATATTTCTTAGAGCAATTAGTCATAATTTCAATTTCAAGTAAATTTCTAGACTTATCAAAAGAAAATTTTTTAGAGAATAATTTCACTCCTCTATTAATTTTTGATAAGTGAATTTTAAAACAGAGTTTACGCTTGTAAGTTATCTCCATTTTATAACACAGCTTTTTATAACTAAGATATATGTTATACAAAATCACAGTAGAATAATTGCTTGCTTATTTAGCTAATTGCAGGTAACTTAGACTAAGGTTTCTTAAAAAATTATTTACAAAATGTATGGAACGTAAATTTTTTGCATACTTTCTTTTGTTTTGACCATTTAACAGCATGTTAGAAATCCGAGAAGGTCATTGAATTGCTCTAAAATTGACTTTTCCGATTTCATTCAAAACAAAGTACTTAAAATATAACTAACTACAATAGCTTCAATAAAATAACTGCAACTGCTTTTGAAATCTCTCTCATATCTCTTTAAAAAGCACTTGCAGTTATTGGCTATGTTTGAGTAATAACAATTTCCTTAACCCTTTCGCGACGCAAAGCGCGAAAGCGCGCTTACCGCTGAGGCCGGCAGCCTCTCTAGCGTGTGTCTCCCCAGGGCCGGAGGGTTTTTCGATGTTAAGCCTAATTCCATGAAATTGCCGAAATATCAGCGCGTTGTTTAATATTCTTCTGTAGAGTATTTAAGTGACATATGCTTTATATATATTTCTATGGATACTTTATTTACTTAAGTTATTTCTTGTTTAAATGTATATTTTACACATTTTATTTTCATTATAGTGTCACTATCACTACTATCCGAATCTGTTTCAGAATCAATATCTGAAATATTTTGCATAATTTCCTCTGTTTCCAGCTCAGTCAAAATTTTTCGACGCTTCGACATTATAACGGTAAAAAGAAAAAAAAATTCAAGCCTACAAGATCTAATTATCCACTGAAAACTAATCCGAAAATCGAAGGTAGCGAGAGAAAAAAAAACTCCCTTGCTTACTGTAAATAAATATCACGTGCTAATTCAAAGAGCCCTCATAAAACATTCCCCCCCCTCCACTCCTTCCCCTAAAAACCACGTGACTGTACTTTCATCTTGAGTAGAAGGTCAAATCTACATGTATCTGAAACCATATTGACATACAATGCCATCTTTTGGAAGAAATTTCATTTTTTAAAACGTTCCGAAACGCTGGCACAAATAAGTGACGGTCGGGGGTGAACGAGAAAACTCTCTGACACGCGGGTGTGTCGGTCGGGAAGTGAGCGCGTTTCTTGCTGGCACATATATGTGACAGTCGGCTCGAAAGGGTTAATTCAGAATTCATTATAAAGATTATCACTTTCTCTACACTGATTAATTGATTTTCTGATGGATAATCTTTATTCAACAGCAAGGAAAAAAACTAACAATTTACGCAAAAATTTTACAAGTATTTTCACTCCCACTAAAGGTTGTAAGGAGTAAAATTCAAATCCCATGTATATTGTCAAACTCTAGTCTTAAATAGGTGCCTTATTTCTTGCTTTTTATTATTTAAAAATAACAAAGTCTTTATTTTATCTCTTTGATTACAAATCTTATTTACTTATTTGTTTTTATATTTTTTTCAGGATAATGCACAGAAGCTTATTTCTATACAAAACAGCATTATGGGACATAAAGAAATTATTAAACCTGGACGAGTATGTTATCTTAAAAATTTGCTTCTCTTATTTATGTCTCAATATTTTCGATACTATGAATAATTATTCTCTGTTTTATTTATTTATAGTTGAGATTTATTAAATTATGAGTTATTATTCAGTTTGTTTGCTGTAATTGTTAATATATAATTATAAAAAAATATTTGGAAGTTATTTTTCAAAATGTGGTTATTTGTACAAATGATATTATTTTTATTTGTGTATATGAAGAATTTAATTAATTTTTTTTATTTATATTTAATTTTTGTTAAAAGTTAGCATTCTATGCTGTTTTTTTATCCTGTTTTTTCTTTCCTCGATTTTGTTGGCAATATTTGTTTATTCAGATTCAATCTGTGAGTCTTTTAGTCTTGTATATTTTGGTGTATACATCAATCAAATTAAATAAAATAAGCTAAATTATGGTTTTTGAACAGGAACTGTTATAACTTTGAGAATGGTTATCGGTGAAAAATAATTCTTTATTAAGTAAGTTATTTTATTTTAAAGTTTGATGATAAATACTGATGCAATGGTTTGTAAATGCATATCCTATTAGTAGTTTATTTAATATATTGTTATTGAAAAAACGAAAAACAAAATTTTTAAAAATTTGATTTTTCTTTTTTATTGGCCTTCTACTTTAAAATAATTTCATAAAGATTATCTAAATATTAAATAAATAATCATTTATTGGTTGGATTCAAACCTATTATAAATTTCAAAAATCATTCCTGTTTTTTTTTTTTTTTTTTTTTTTTTTTTTAAAGAAGAAGAAACAAATAATGTCCAAACTCACAGATCCCCAGTGACCTTTAAATGGAACCCTAGGCTTCCGCAGAACTCCTTTTGGGAATCGCTGAATTAGGGTAAAAAGGCTCTGTTAATACTTCGAAGTTAGAAAATTAAATTAGTAATTTTTAAATTCAACATCTATTCAAAACAGTTTTGTTTCGATTTTAGTCCTCACATTAAAGGAATTACCAGAATTTCTTATGTTCCGTAGGTTTAAGGATCTATTTCAAAATTAACATTGTTTTTTAACTTTCCATCATTGCATAAAATGTAACAAAAGTTTGAGTTTTTTATCTAAAAAAAATTACTATAAAACATGAATAGTTATACAATTAAATTAGTAAGACAAACAAATGGTAAATTAAGAAGGTTTCTATAAAAATGTTTCTATAATAAAATATATATAAGTATGTATCTATATTGAAATATATATAAGTATGTTTCTATAATAAAATATATATATATATATATATATATATATATATATATATATATATATATATATATATATATATATATATATATATATATATATATATATATATATATATATATATATATATATATATATATATATATTATATAAAAAAAATTTCCATAATAAGAGTAGTTTATAATAATAGATGAACATTTCACATTTCTCTGTTTCAGTTTATAAGCACAAGAAGTTTTGAAATTCATAAAATAGTTAATGTGTCATTTCTGCAAACCCACCTATAGGTTGAGAACTCTTGTTTTAAGATAATATATCTATTTTAACACGTAAATCAAAATCTAGCAATTCGCTGGTACTAAATTTGGAACGCCTCAACTGGTTTAGTATACGTTCTTTGTATAGGTCAAAAATCAATATCATTCTGTTGGTTACAAAATGAGTTAGTTTCGCTTTATCAAATGCTTTATACCAGGTGTCCCCAAAAATGTACCACAATATGTAAAGTGAATTGAAGAAAACAGAACGAATATGAAATAGTACAGTTTGTTATGTTCTGTTTAAGAAACCAGAGCATCTATTTTCACAGAGTTTCAAAATTAATTACAAAGTTTACAGATAGTGCTGCTAGTGGGAAAAAATTATAAAACAATGGTTTGCAGAAACAATGTGGCGCAGTTTGAGAGCAAAATTATCAGATACTTATGGAATATTTCCAGTTTACTGCAGCATTTGACAGCAAACTTTGCAACTCATTTTCAAGCTCCATAAGAATAAATTTTTAGTTTCCTAAGGAGAATGCAGCAAACTGCACATTTCTATCTCCTATTTTTTCCTCAAACGAATTTCCGGAAAAAAAACTATTCTTTTTAGATTTTTTTGTTTTTGATTTTCTTCATGGAAGAATAAATTTATATATTTCTTTCAGTTATTTATTAAGGAAGGTGAATTGATGAAACTCTCACGAAAAGGAATGCAACCGAGGTGGTTTGTTTTAGTAAGTAAAATGTTGTTTAAAAGTTTTATTTAATTTAAAATTTCATTATTTAAAACAATTCTTTCTTTAGTTTGTATAATTTATAAAATTTTATTCTATAGAATAACTAAAATCTTGGGCAGTTTCACAAAAAATAAAATACTTTTTCATCTATAGAAATATAATTTAAAACACCCAAACATTCCTTGTTGAAAGCATTTAAGTGCTTCAGTGAAGTACATTTTTTTTCTAATTGAGACATGAAGTAAACAGTGTTTAAGCCATTTATATGTGTTTAGGAGGTTTTTGACGTAATTACATCACTCTCTTTTATATTGATAAGTTGTCAATTTTTTATTTTAGATGTTTGCTTTTTTATATAAACTTGTGGTTATCAAATACATCTTTTTTTTTCTTCAATTAAATGATAAGAATAAGTTCAATAAAAGTATTGGGAATAAGATTGGTTTAAAATTGTTCTTTCATTTTACTAGACGACAGCCATCACAAATGTAATTGTGGAAGGCAGCAGGTCTTGTTCTTTTATTATGTTTTCAAATGTGAAACATTATTTTTGTGTAAAATATATTTCTGCTAAAGTATTTACATTTATTATGTATGATCATAAATATTTGAAATTTAATTTCTTAGTTACATGAAAACATAGTCAGTTGTTTATTTTCTTCTTTCAGTTCAATGACCTTCTTTTATATCTAACACCTGTTCAGCAAGGGTTATACAGGGTTAATCATGAGTTGCCTCTCACTGGCATGAAAGTTGCCATTCCTATTCAGCAGGATTACCAAAACGAATTTAGCATCATCTCTGTGGCAAGATCTTTCACTTTGGCTGCTAGGTATGTTACCTTTTTTTACACACTTTTAGTTACTCCAACTGTTTATTTTATACCATTCTGTATTCAAAATTAAAATAAACTATGCAAAGTATTTCGCAATGATTGCCCTTTACATATGTTTATAGAATCCTTATGAAACTAAATGAAGTAGAAAAAGTCACATTATTGTCACTAACAATTCAACATGACATATGAATAACAACATGAATATCTCAAAAAGAGCAAAATATTTAAAATTTTTGTCCAATCCCTATTGTGGTTAATATGCTGCTTATTTGAGAATGAAGTTGAAGCTGCTTATTTGAGAATGAAGCTTAAAAGCAATTCCTAACTTAAGATGAATGCTTTCCTCTCCCACTAGACAAGCTTGTTTCTGATGCATGGTGCGTAGTGTTTTTAAAAAGTGCTTAAAGGTGCTTATTTTCTATTTTCGTTTTTTAAAAGCCCTTAAAGGTACTTTTTTCATCAAGTGTTTTTAAATAATGCTTAATTTTCCCTTTTCAAAAATGATTTATTTCTTAATCCTGTCAATTTTTGGCACGTATTATGCAAAAATGTGCTTTTCACATTGTTCTATTCAACATTTTCTCAATTCATTTAACCACAATCCATTTTGGTGTACAGCCTGTCCATATAGCGTATGAAAGCACCAATCATTTTACATGTTTGATGAAATGCTTGCGAGTCTGCATGTACGACTACTGAGCTGGGTTTGGTGAGATTATTGCAGTTGCATGTGCAACTCAGCTGCATTTTGCAAGATATTTACAATTTCTGGCTCATTTTCCTCCCTCTGATATCGAGCCAATAAATCTCTTGATTATTTTATAATGGCTAATATAATAAAAAAAAAAGTTCTTTGTCTGAATCTAGTTATTAACATGATCATGTAAAGTCTTTGTTACTGTATATAGTGCTAAAAAATATTTTTTGAGTGCTTAAAAAGTACTTAAAAGGTGCTTATTTTTGTTGCAAGATTTGGCTACGCACCCTGTAATGGTTTTAATTCCTTCTTTGCTTTCAATCTTAGTGCATTGTTGATCATTGGCAAGTTAATTTGCCATCTGTTAACAATGTTTGGGCATCAAATCAACTTATAGAATGTTTATTTTACTTTCATTTTCAATTACAAGATACTATGCCAGAGAATTAGCATAGTTTCTGTGTAAAATTACTGCTCGACAAAGTGTTAATAATCATTAGAAAGAGTTTCAGAATGTTTTTTTTTTCACTTCAATGGAACTTTCCATCTTATATATGATTATAATGAAGTTATTAGTAGCAAGTTTTTAACGTGCATTTATTAACGCTTTGAATTAATTTTATTTTCACAACATTTTATCACTGACTGAAAGTGTAAATAGTTTGTAATTATTTGTTTGATGAAAGAAAAATATTTTCTTTAGATCTCCGGAAGAAAGGCAAGAATGGATTATTGCATTGACAAAAGCCATTGAAGAAAATGCTTCCAAAAGAAGCACATTCACAAATACCAGGCTACAACAAAAAGTAATTACAAATTTCAATTCTTCTACATTTATTGACTGTCATTTAATGAATTTCAATGAAGTGTTTAATTATTGTAAATTTTTTAGAAAATTATTTAGGAATTAAAATAATTTTTCTTGTTAATTTACCTTTACTAAAACAACAGTTGCTGATTTATATACAAACCTGCAGTTTTGCATGTAGAAAGTCATAGATTTTTTTTTATCCTTTCAAATGAGATTGCAAGTAAAAAACCTCACTCCATTTTCTACTTAAAAATGGTCTCCTGGAAGAAAAGCCTCAGATTTATTTGCATTGAAGCACCCATCTACATAGAATTAGGTAGGAGACTATCTAGAATTGGATCAAAGAAAAAGTATCTTTCATACAATGGTTTTTTTTAAGTGGGAAATGAATGTAAACTAAAGTTCTTTCAAAGAAAGTATGAAAATTTCATGGCAGAAAAAATTAAAATATTAAAACTGCCAGTGGGTCAAAAGTAAATTGTTGACTATCATGTTAAATCTTGCTGAGAAGAATTTTTCTAAAAAATTTACTATAATAATTAATTTTTATTGTTTAAAATTATCCTTAGAAGCATGCAGAGTGTTGAACAAGATGGATGCATATAATCTTTATTTAAGAACTAGTGTTAATATCAATAGTTACTAATGAGGGACTATTTTACAATGTTTACAAGGAAATATGTTTATTTCGTAGCAAACATACGGGGGAAATTCTGGTTTTGAGTTGAAAAAGTAAGTTTCTCAGTTGCTTCATAAATTTTTTTCTTGCATCAAACCTTTCTGCTGGTTTTATAAAAACACATGTAAATAAATTATTATTTTACTATGCATATCATATATATCAAATTTTTTCACATTTTCCTTTTGTAATATACAAATGTGTTTTGCGTTATGAAATTTATTTTTAGGATTTTTATTTTTGATCAATTATAATTGTTTTTACATGCTTTGCAATTTTATTGAATAATATAATTTATATTTACTGTTGAAATGTTATAAACCATGTAAAAAAATAACTATAATTCATTGATAAATATACTGTAGAGTTCTGAAAATTAATGTGAAATAACTGAACCACTTTTAACTACAAAAACTTAAATTCTCTAAACGACAATATTCTTTTTATATTTTGTAAAAAATCACCTGAGATATTTAAATTCTTTATTTTAGTAGATTATAAAATTTTCGTAGTTCAAAGCAGTATTTTTAGCTGTGATAAAATGTAGTTATTTCCCTACTAATTTTAATTCCTAGCTAGGACTGGGCGATATTAGAAATTATATATCGTGATATATCGTCAGTTTTGCATCGCGATATAGCGATGTATCGCGATATAGTATTTTTGAATTTCATTTACTTTAAGGCACAGAAAGTCAGATTTCTATCAAGACTTCATACGCATATTGATTTAAATCAATTTATAAATTTGAAAATATATATGTTTTGCTAAAGAAAGATATTAAATAAATTGACTAAGATGTACAAATCTTACTTAAAATATTTATTGAAAAAAATGTGTGTAGATACAGAATGAAATATTTGCACTTCTTTATCGTTTATAAGGTATAAGCAGTCTTAATTTAAGCTAACCCCTAAAACACCCTTAATGAAAAAAAATATTGTTATTAAACAAAAGCTGATTTTAAAATTTCAAAACATATTTTAATTAAAATAAAAGTTAAATTGACTAAAAGCCGAAGTTTAAAATTAAAAATGTTCGAATTTTAAACTAAAACGTAAACATAAGATTTGTAATAATTTCTTAAAATTTTCGTTCTCTGAAAGATTTCTCAGTTTAAAAATAAAAAGGGAATTTTATAAAGATATCTAGCTGAAATTATTGAAAGAAAATTTAAAAAATTAAAAAAAAAGTTTGTTAAGAAATTCATTATACACTTAAAACAAAGTGTTAAAAATATATTTTTTTTTTAAAAAAAAGAAACTTTTTTTAACAAATCAATATTTGCTTGTACTATTATGCGTAAATAATTACAGAATTATTAAGTTCGATCGTAATGTTCAAATTCTGAATGAAGAAGTAAACACAAGTTTTGTTATATTTTCTAAAAATGATCACGCAAATAACAAAAGATTTCTTAGTTTAAAAATAAAAAAATAAATAAAAGTGAAATTTATCAATATATTTACCTAACAGCATAGAAACAAAATTTAAAAAATAAGTTCGTTAAAAAATTATTTGTATGCTTAAAACAAAGAGCTAAATAAATTTTAGAAAAAAATGCTTCTTAAACACTATTTTTATTATTATTTCATATAAATAATTAAATTAAATTAAATAATGACCGAATTATGAACGAAAAACAAAGTAAGGCAAAGTTTCTTAATTAAATTCTTAAAAATAAAAACAAAAGAATTGTGATATTCGGTAATATATTTAGCTAATTAACTAATAATATAAAACGAAAATTAAAAAAAAATAATGATTTTACTCTCTAATAAAACGAAGTAGTAATTGATAAAAAAAAAAAAAAAGAAATGAATAAAATTCGCAAACTTTTCAAATTCTTTTGAACAAATAAAGTTTATTGACTTATGTCCAAAAAATAAGTTTTGCTTTAACTTTATTTCTAAAAATAAAAACAACTCAAGATTTATAAATTTAAAATCAGTAATAGAAGCCCATTAAATTATTAGAAGTTTTATCCGAAAGGTTTTTAATAAATTAAAAGAAAGTAAAAAAATAACCTAACAAATTTATTTACTTTGTAATTTAATTCCTTATGGGTGCCTTAAATTAGATTTCCGATAATTTTCACATTTAAAAATATAAAAAAAGTTTTGTCAGAAAATAAATAAGAAACTTACCTAATTAATGAAGAAACTTTTCTTTAAAAATTCTTTTCAATAATAGATTGCGTTCAGAACAAGGTTACGACGGCGATCACGAAGTTAATCCCATTGAAAATAATCTACAAGAAACGATTTCAAATCGCGAAGGTGCGAAAACGAACATGTGATATAACGATATAAGGTCTCAAAAGTGATTCTGATTCTACCGCTCGTCAGTCAAGGCCGTCTCAACAAAACGAAACAATATCGTCTTCCACAGCGCGAGTTGGCATCGGAACGTAAGAGAAAGTCCTTGCGTGTATCGCTATATCGTCTTCTTCACTCGACAGCTTAAATCAGATTTCTGATGCATCGCTTGGAATGAAAGTTGCTGTATCGGTTTGCCGATATAGGCATTAAATCGATATGTCGCGATATATCGATTTATAGCCCAGTCCTATTCCTAGCATAACAATATCTAAATAAATAAATTTAAATTCCTTCAGCTTAATGCAGCATGTTGTTATCCAAGTTATTTTCTGAACTTGCTTTTGAGTAGTTCTAGAATGAAATACTTAATTCATATGATTTTAGACGCAAGATAAAGCTGCGGAAGATGATGAAGCAGAATTTGTTTTGGGGAGAAAAGCACCAGTATGGATTCCAGATTCTCGTGTCACTATGTGCCAACTATGTACAAGTGAATTCACTGTCACTTTTCGACGCCATCACTGTAGAGCTTGTGGAAAAGTAATTTATTCAATCTACTCAAATTTTTAAGGGGTAACACCTTTGTAATTGCCTACAAAAATGCGTATTTTAAGTAAATTTAGTGGTATAACATATGTTTATTTAAAATGATTTGTTAAAATAAATTTTGTAAAACTGTGTATGTGCATTGATGATATAAAATTGAAAGCATTTACTATTGGCAGACTCTATATATTATTAAATTTTTGTCTGATTTAGTTAGAAGTTTAATAATATGTATATCATTGTTGTAATTTAATGCAATGTTCAGAGTTATTGCATGCCAAGAAGAACCCATAATTGTAAGGGAATATTGCCTTTATTATGCCGAAACCTGTAAAAAATTCCTGTAACAAACACAATAAAACTATGAACAAAAATTAGACAATAAGGTAAAAAATAAAAATGTTTGCTTCTATTATAATTATATTTTGCAAAGATTTTATTGCAATGTGGTTAAAATTATTTTGTATTAAGTCAAATTATAATATATGTTTGTATAAAAAATAATATATCAATTCATGCTTCATATTTCATGAATAAACTTAACATGTAGAATAAATAAGAATGCTTTTTGATAAACATTTGCCATGTGTAATAAAGAAAAAGATTTCAAAATTTTGTTGCAGTTTTGTTTGAAATCCTTTCAAAATAGGTTTTCCCCCACTTTAAACCCTGAGGGAACCATGATTATTTAATAATTAAAAACTAGAAATGTAAAAATTTCTGAGGTCAATGGAAGCTACATTAATTTTCTATATGTAAATTGGTTGAAAATTTAAGATATCAAACCTGCAACTTAAAAAATGCTGTTATTAGAAAACTCTGAAATTTGTAGACTGTATCTTTGCAACATAGATTGAATCTTTGTCATTTATTTGAGTTTCAATTTATACTTTTAGCTTTTAGAAAACTGTTATGGAATAGGCATCTGATAAATATGTAGAAATGAAATAATTTCTGCTCTAGTATTTTATTTTTTAAGAATCAATTATAGTGTGACACAAAAAAAAATTTCTAATCGTAAATCTTGTTTCTGTTTCAGGTTATATGTTCAATTTGCTCAAGTAACCGCATATCACTACCTTATTTGGGGAATAGAATAGCGCGTGTTTGTGATGATTGTCATGTAAAATTAGGACCGGGTAAATATTTGATTTAGTTTTTTTAAATTTTAATTTTCTAACAAGGAAAACTTATTTTCTTTAACTTAAATGAGTTTTACATCAAAATATTCATTAAGTATCACAGAAAAAATATTTAATACTCTGATAATCAAAAGCTTTTTTTTTATCAAATTTTTAATTTAATGTCATTTTTGTTCCTCACAAACTATTTGGTTAGAAATGCATAATTATTCTGCAGGTTCTGGTACATGTACTGAATCAGCTGAAACTGATAGTGATAATCAACAAATTGCTGTTAAATCTCACCTCAGAACGGAACACAAACATGTTAAGAAAGGGAAACGCAATTTACCCAGTGTCTTGAAAGAGGTAAAATGTTTATAATATCTATATTTTAAAGTTTTTTAAGCACTGTGTTGTCAGTTACACGCTCAGTGTTGTCAGTTACACTTACACGTTCTAACACTTTAAATGTGACAAAAATTGTAGGGGCGCCATGATGGTTCAGGTGATAGAGCGTTGGTCTTCCAATGAGGTGAACCGGGTTCGAATCCCAGCTGGTCATTACGAATTTCGCATCCAGCTTGCACCAACTGCAGTGCTGACATAAAATATCCTCAGTTGTAGATGGATCATGGGTTAGAGTCCCCTTGCTGTCAGGCTAACCGTGGGAGATTCTCGTTGTCTTCCTCTCCATGTAACGCAAATGCGGGTTAGTTCCCTCAAAAAAGTGCTCCACGAAGACAAATTTATCCCAATACTGATCCAGGAGTTCCCATGCCTTCTGGATTGGGTTCAAAATTACAAGGCTACGGAGTTGGAAAATTAGTAGTCATAAACCCAAAAAATTGGGTCGGTTGTTCAATGATGGTTATAAAATAAAATAATTGTAGGGCAGGAAAAATAAATTATGATAAATCCCCTGGGATGCGTAATTTTCCTGTGCAGGAAGAAAAAAGAGCTGTAATAGATTTATGCAGGCAAACTTATAACCAAACTTTAAATACATGCAAAAAAAAAATTCTTCTTTATTAATAACTGAAGGAGAAAATTATAATAATTCTGAGAATCAAATTATATCATCGCTTTCCCTCGATGCAGGAGTGTCTTAATTGAAAGCTTTAATTGTTCAGATCTAACTCTTCTTGTTTTGTCCATCAATATATAGAATAATCATGAATGTGAATTTTATAGATGGGTAAGGAAGTAGAGAATTAATGTTTTAAATTGGGGTCCACTTTTAGCTAAAAGGGACCCAGAAAAATGTAAGTATCATTAGGACCCATAGTTACCAAAGTCTAGCGGAATCACTGGTTGCATATTTTCATTACTACTTTTTTGTATTTATATGATAATAATACTTTGCTTGAAATTGCTATCTTAAGTGAATTAATCTTTGTGTATATTAAGGTTTGTGCTAATGATCAAGGATCCACAATCAGTGGGTATTTGCAGAAAAAAGTCGGAAAGAGTTGGAAAAGGGAATGGTTTGTTATTAAAGACAAGGTTTTATATGAGTACAAAGCAAGTGAGGTATGTCTGATTTTTATTTCTAAGTACACCCTCCCTTTTAATTATGCGCTTAATGTGTATATTCTTACAGAAAAAGTTATTTATTTAATGGATTTAAAGTATATTACTTTTAATAAATTATTTTCCAGAGTTAGGTATGGTGTATTTTTGTCAAATATTGTACTTATTTTTTGTAGAATTATTATCAAAGTTTAACCCTGTCCCGTCCCCGTCAGGGGGCATCCGGAGAATACTGTAAACTCTAAGTGCACGCACATGACGTGACCTCTCAGTAAAAAAAAGGATTAAAAAAGGTAGGCTTGGTGGCGTTCCGTGGCAACACCAGAAGGCCTCAAAGAATTTAGTGAAATCTTAAAATTAACAATAGTAGTTACTCAGAAAATAGAATTTAGGAGTTTGAGTGTTCAAACATAATAGGCGAGGCATAAAAAAAAAACATTAAAAAAAGGTAACAAACATATTGTGATGATGAAAAGTACCAGAATTTGTCCAAAGCCCATAAAAACTGATACAATTTCAAAAAGAAGAGTTGCGGCGATATTTTTTGTAGAATAACAAGGATGAAATTTTTTTTTATTTCAAGTCTTTAATTTATGCAAATAGGTAGTTTGTTACAGGTTTACAAATCGTCATAAGTTGTGTTATGAAACGTTCCTACTATTCGATGTATAATTAACATTTTGTCTTTTAACATGTCTTGTAATAAATAATTCTACTTAGACAGTATGCCTTCTGTAAGTAAAAACACATCCTCCCCCCCCCCCAATTTTCTTACTTTAATTCTTTTGCAGCAGACTCTCTGTTACCTAGAATATAATGTTTTAGCATTTAACAGTATATCAGATTCATACTTTTGCATTATTAAACACAGGTCCCATAACCCAGGTACATTAATGATATTTCCTCTTTTTTTTTCCCTTTCAGTTTATTTGACTACCTTTAATATATGACGTAATATTGGTACCTTCCACAGAGTATATATGTTTGGTGCAATTTGACAAAATCTGTCTTTTGTTACATTAAACTTCTTTATAATAAACAATTAAGAACTAATTTATATCAAAAACTCGAACCAGCTTAAAATATTGATATTTATTTCATTGTGCGTTTTGCTTTTGTTATTTATTTTTTAAAACCTTTGCTAGAAATAAATAACTTTTAATTAATAGTTGCTACTTTTGTTTTAGGATGTGGCTGCTCTTAAAAGTTTACCTCTACTTGGTTATCAAATAGAATCTTTTTCTGAGGTAAAGAAATTATTAATATTGTTATTATTTAGGGTTGCTATTTTTTCATATTAAAGTGTAGAAAATCTTAAAGTCTGGTGA
Organism: Parasteatoda tepidariorum; assembly: GCF_982258835.1. Classification (NCBI taxonomy): domain Eukaryota; kingdom Metazoa; phylum Arthropoda; class Arachnida; order Araneae; family Theridiidae; genus Parasteatoda; species Parasteatoda tepidariorum. The sequence goes on along the minus strand of NC_141755.1, from coordinate 72,468,313 downwards.
TTTTTTTTATCAAGATAATTATTTCTTACATTTACACATTCATAATGCTGATTAGATAATTTGAAATAACACTTTGTTTAGAGTAGAATAAAACATGTATTACTCAAAAATAAATATCAGTATGTAGCTAAACTATTTATAGAAATTAATGGGGAAAAAAACAGAAAATTTTTCTGAAAAAATACTTTCTATTTAATCATAAAAAAAAAATTTAAATAGAGAATAACTATTAAGTCTGTCAGTCAGAAACTATAATTGGCATAAAAAAATATATATTAGGTATACATCTGAAAAAATTCTATATACATCTGAAAAAAAAATTCTATAACAATAAAAATTAAAGAATTAAAAATGAAAAATATTCTTAAATACTATTATTAAATACTATTATAAAATATTATTAATCATTCAAAATTTGCAGAAATTTTAAAATTCTACATAAAATAAAATAAATTCACACTTTAAAGAACGTTTTAGAAATGAAAACCTAGTGTTAAAAAAGGAGTTTCCAAGATAAAAAGCTGATGATAAATTCTCCACTTCTACAACTACATGTTAGAACATGTAATTATTTTTCATTTACTGATATAAAAGCATTTAAAACAAGAAAGGAATTAAAGTCTAACAATTTTTTAATATTTGAAAAAAATTGATCTCTCTCTCACTTTTTAATTGGAAGACAATTTTTTTAAGCTAAGTTTAATTTGACTTCAGGGTAAAAAAATTTCTGTGTGTATAGGATCTAACAAAACTCCTTTTTTTTTTTTTTTTTTTTTGCATCTTGTCAATTATTTTTGATGTATCAGAAGTGATCTAGTTCATAAGCAGATCTCTGAAAATGCTTAGATGTGGTGTATTTTACTATGAACCAATAGAGAGAAAAAAAAAACTAATTTATTGAGCAAATAATTCTATAAATTATATATTTTTTGAATATTTTTTTGTTTTCAATATTAAATTTGTTTTTAAATAAAGTGTAATTTACCTAGAAATTTTTTGAATAAAATTATAATGTGTCAATTTTTTTGTAAGTTGTATAAATTTCTAAAGCATATTTCCTGTAGGAAATGTGAATGTTAAGTTTTTCAATAGTTTAACATTAAAACAACAAACTTGAATCTTTCAAATTTCATTAAAAAAAATGTTTAATTTAAGTTTTTTTCTATATATTGATAAAATGTATTTCTATAAAACAAATTTAATCAAAAAATTAGATGTAGCACAAATATTTATTACACTTTTAAAAAGAAACTGCTAAAGCATTCACCCTGCATTTCAAAATCTTGCATTTATGATATATGTTATAGTAAATCAATTTTTAAGAACGTCTAGCATTTTATTTTGTGTACAGAGGCTCTGTCCCACAAAAATTTGTCAGTGTGAGATTTTACTCAACAATATTTTGCCACAGTTATTCGATATTGCTACCTTAAAATACTGTTTTGCAATATTTTGTGTGAGCAGATTCTGTCTCGTGATATTTTGTGAACATTTTTTCCCACCATTTTTTATTTTTGGCTATGATGAATTTTTGCATCAACAAAACATTGTTAAAATAACAATGACAAAAAAAAAAGATTTTTGAAAACAATGAAACTGATAGATACTCTAATGTTTCCACGCCAAACATTTCCTCAACTAAATAGAAGTTGATTTGTATGTTTTTAATCTACTTAAAAATGTGTTAATACCATGAGTTTTTTTTTAAAAAATAATGTTTTATTTGTATGTAATTTAATGGCATCTTTCTATTAATGATTTAGAACATAGCATTTGAAAACATAGATCCATCTGTGCTGTTTCAACTCACTCACCCAGGACAGGCTCCTATAATTTTTCATGCTGATACAGTTGGATCAACAGAGAGGTATGCGCAATCTCTTAAAACATTTAGTTTTACTTAACTTGAAAGTTTTGAATATATTTTTAATGTAATTTATTTCTATAAATGCGATTTTTTTCTTCTTCTTTGTTTAGTAATTCAAAAGAATATGATGATTAGTTTCAGATATCCTATTGATAACTTATAAAAATAATTCCCTGATTTAATGTAGAGCTATATTTTACTCAGTATTAAATTTACAAACAAAAAAAAAAACAAAAAAAAAAAAAAACGCAAATAATAGATTGCAGGATTACTGGATAGCAATTGTAAATGACATGTCTTTTTCCACATTTTTTTATAACTATAAGAAAATTAACATTTTATTAAGCATTTAATTTAAATTGCTAATTTATATGTTGAATTTATTTTTAGAAGTACACTGAAAATTTTTACACATGAGTAGTATTTATATAAATTACTAAAAAAAAAATTTCGAATATAAAATACTTTGGACATTATTTAAAATTAGACAAATATTCATTATTTGTAAGGGGCATTTTTTGACTTACAAAGTGGACGATGATTCAAAAAATGTCAGGGAACCTATGCCTTAAAGGAAAATGGAATAAATAATCAATAAGTCATTCTTTTCTTTTTAAATCATCTTATATTGATTTCTGTGAGCTAAGATTTTATAATATAAATTAATATAACTAGTGTAAACTAAATGTTACTGTGTATTGAATTATATAATTATCGTGTAAGAAAATAAGGCTAATTTGATGTGACAATTTTCTTATTTCCAAATATATAATGATTACTTTTCAGTCAACAAAGCCAATAAAATAATCTAAAAGGGAAAAAATGACCTACTGATCATTTAATTCATTGTATTAAGTTAGAAACATAGATTTTTTATTCAAGTTTACAAATTATTACTACAGTGCAATTAAAAAATTGTGTATAATTTTAGTTCTATTTTGAGAAAAGAAAGCAAAAATTTGGGATTATTCCATCAATTTTTATAATGAAGTAATTTTTAACCTATTTTCTTGAGTCTCGTCAAAATTGTACTGTAATTTCCCAACTGCACACTTTTTCACTGAATAACATGGATCAAATTGGTTTGTCGCCGTAGAAAAGCTTGTAGCTCAAAGTTAGAACAAAACCAGAACTAATTCCCAGTAGATTAACCTAAAATCTCCTGTTCGGGTGCAAGTAAAATTTGCATTAACCGTTTGAGTGCGAAGCGCTATCGCTTGTTATTTGCCAAAATTGCTCGTTTTGTACCGAAAATGTGGAGACACTGTTGCTGGTTAGTATAATTTTCGGATCGATTGAGAGCAGTTGAATTCATATCAATCGCAGTTTTTATTAATTTTACTCAATTGTGATTTTTAATAATATAAGAATTAAAATAAAATACAGTGCGCATTTCATTCCACACTATTAACATATAGGGTAAACCAACCAGTGAAGGAACACTACCCAGTGAAGGAACATTTCATATATATTGATTAAAAATAAGAATTTGAAAGTTTTTCTTTAGATTGATTGGTAACAATAACTTACTGCCAAACAATAGGAAGTCATCTAGCAATATTTTGGATTACCTGGTCAAATAGATTTCTCTGAAAAATTTTTTGAATTTGTTATTATCTCTGCAACACCTTGTTTCTTTGAAAAAATTATAAGGTGAGTGTTTGTACTTATATGTTTGAAGTGGAATTAATTGCATGTAGTAGTCTTATTTTTCTCACTGTGAAAAAGAGAATTCAAAATATAGTTATTGAAGTTACGTTTTATTTTTTTTAAAGCACCATAGCATAATCAAGTACTGAGATAAGGGGGTGTTTATTCACTGGATCACCAAACGATGAAAAACCAGTGAAGGAACAAGTGTTCCTTTACTGGGTTTTTCTCCCAGTTAATGAAAATAAAAGAAATTTTTTAATTTTCTTGTACTTTTAGTCATATTATACATCAAAATTCTGTTTAAAAGACAAAAAACAACTTCCAACCAGTGAAGGAACAGGCATGTTCCTTCACTGGATCACCAAACGATGAAAAACCAGTGAAGGAACAAGTGTTTCTTTACTGGGTTCATTTCTCAGTTAATGAAAATAAAAGACATTTTGTAATTTTCTTGTACTTTTAGTCATATTATACATCAAAATTCTGTTAAAAAGACAAAAAACAGCTTCTAACCAGTGAAGAAACAGGCATATTCCTACACTGGGAATACTTCCAGTGAATGAACAGTAATGTGTGATAGATGATTTTACATGACTCTAGGATAAGTAATTCTGCTATATAGAAGAAAACCGAAATTTTGTTAAAAATTGTATGAATAATTCCTGAAATAATTTCAGTTCAAAATGTTAATTTAATAGCTTAATTTATGAAAAAATTATAATTTATATTTATTAACGGGGTGTGTAGTTACATCAAATGTTAGGCAACTTAATAAACTATGTTTACAAATCGAAAACTAATTAAATATAATCATAAAATTTTTAATAGAACATTTTTTCGCTGGCTTTTGCACCAAGAACTCCTAATAAGCTATCATTATAGGATAGCAACGTGATTATATAATTTATAGAAACTACTTTACAATGTTAGAATTTAGAAGCAAGTTCCTCAACAAAAAACAAAGTTAAACAGAAACGATACTCAATTTCTTCAGAAGCTTGAGAGGGAAATCCCTCAAGATATGTTGTAAATTTTTAACACAGCATTGACGGAAGAGTCTAATATCGAAAATGTCCAAGAGCCTGTACTTTTTTCAATATGGAAGAAGTACGTATTAAAAGAAGACCACTTGGTTAAGTCAAACTTAGGAACTGAAGCTAGTATTGATAATGAATGCATATTAGATATGGAATTTGAAATGAGTCCTCATGCTGATTCTCTTAGTTGAAAAAAGAAATGATTCTGTAAGTAAAATCAGTACCTATAAAGATCCTCTAGATATAAGTCAACAAGAGATGGATTTGCCTCAAACTTCAAGACACCTTTCCCCCGTCTACTTTCGAGAAAGGCATTCTAGAAATGTTGCTGAAAAATCAGAAGAAGTTTGGAAGAGCCATTCACATTGGCCAAATATTGATGATAAAAAGAAAGGTCAAATAAGAAGAAAAGCAAATGAATTACCTTTTGCACTAACTTCAGAGAAATGGCAAAAATTTCAAGAGGCTGAAAGATCTAAAAAACATTAAAACAAGAGAACATGGAAAAGAAAAAGAAAGAAAAAATACTTAAAAAAGAAAAAAAGCTTCAAGAAATACGAGGAAAGAGAGTAAACAAAAAGGTGATAAAATAATAATGATAATAAACAGCATCGGATGACACAATGATTTAGATTTGACTGTCAAATTATAAGAAAGAATGATTTTTTTTTTTTTATTTTGTATTTAACATCACTTTAATTTCTAGTTCATGATTACAGAAAAAAGTTAGCATTTTACAAGTACTTGTATCTTATAATTTCACAAATAGTCTTGTTTTTAGTCGGACTTCTATTTAACAAAATCACTTAATACCAATAATAAGCTCGTTATATGGAAAATTTGTTAAATAGAAAATCACCTCTTAAAATACTTAAACAACACAAAACAGGTTTTAAATTCTTAAACACTAGACATAATTAAAATAGAAATTGATACACTTTCATCTTGTAAACTAGTATCTACTATTTATCATATAAATCTTAACCATAAAAGAAATCTGCATGGAAAGCAAGAATAGATCAAAACATTATCCAGTGTTACACTATCATGCTATATACATTTTCAACTAAAAAAAGTCTAAATTTATGTATAAAAATATAGTTGCATTTATTATAAAAGTAATTTTAAACATACATTACCACTTGCGTTAAGTTAAATTGCTACGGATGAAATCCGTTAATTTGAAGTGAGTTTTTCGTTTGAAGTGCAAACAAAAAGGGAAAGGGAATTTACTGCTTTCTCTAAGATAATTTTTAGACAAAACAGTAATACATTTCATAAAGCAGTGGCTTCGAAAATTAATTCAAGGTCATTTCCCCCATAAATTGCTTTAACAAGTTTAAAATGTTAAGAAATATTTTGGAAAATAGGGAAAGTGGATCTCAATGAAAAGTTCGTTAAATAGAAAATTCACTTCGCTATATGGAAGTTATTTTACAAAAAAATTTCCAAAATGCTCTTGATTCCTCGAAAAAATTCGTAAAATAGGAAAATTCGTAGAATGGAAGTTCGTTAAATAGATGTCCGACTGTATTTGTATGGCTAAAAAATTCATAAAGAGCATTAAAAAATAACCAAAATTAAGTGTTCCTTCACTGGGCAATTTTGTGTTCCTTCACTGGTAAGAGCTGTTCCTTCACTGGGTCTTCTTACTACTTGTTATTTGAACCTCCAAAACTTTAAAACAATATTATGTAAGTTCTCGAAATTTTTTTTGCATAGTTTGTAATTAGTAACAAATATGTTGACACTGTCATTTAACTGAAATTACGAATTTTGAAATTAATATGATTCTTTAAAAGGCAAGCGAAGCTTAACCCTTTCGCGACGCGAAGCGCGCTTACCGCTGAGGCCGGCAGTCTCTCTAGCGTGTGTCTCCCCAGGGCCGGAGGGTTTTTTGATGTTAAGCCTAATTCCATGAAATTACCGAAATATCAGCGCGTTGTTTAATATTGTTCTGTAGAGTATTTAAGTGACATATGCTTTATATATATTTCTATGGATACTTTATTTACTTAAGTTATTTCTTGTTTAAATGTAATATAAATATTAATAAGTTTAAATATTTTGCATAATTTCCTCTATTTCCAGCTCAGTTAAAAAATTTCGACGCTTCGACATTCTAACGGTAAAAAGAAAAAAATTCAAGCCTACAAGATCTAATTATCCACTAAAAACTAATCCGAAAATCGAAAGTAGCGAGAGATAAAAAAAACTCCCTTACTTACTGTAAATAAATATCACGTGCTAATTTAAAGAGCCCTCATAAAACATTCCCCCCCCCTCCACTCTTTCCCCTAGAAACCACGTAAATGTACTTTCATCTTGAGTAGAAGGTCAAATCTACATGTATCTGAAACCATATGGACATACAATGCCATCTTTTGGAAGAAATTTCATTTTTTAAAACGTTCCGAAACGCTGGCACAAATAAGTGACGGTCGGGGGTGAACGAGAAAACTCTCTGACACGCGGGTGTGTCGGCCGGGAAGTGAGCGCGTTTCTTGCTGTCACATATATGTGACAGTCGGCTCGAAAGGGTCAAGTGTTCCTTCACTGGTTAGTTTACCCTATATCAGAAAACTCTTCAGCACTCAAAACGGTTAAGTTATGCTACCCTGAAAACATTTTAAAAAAATTTCTTATTTTTATATTACAATTTTGCCTAATGAATTTTAATTATTTTTTTAATCATCTTAAAATATTAGTTATTTAGAAAATTATCACATTTTTGGTTTATTAAAATATTTTGTAATTTTAGATGGATATCTGCTCTAAAAGAAGCTTCAGTACTTGAATGATGTTTATTGGACTGTTTTGATACATAATAAAAAGTGTACAGTAATTTTATCATTTGTGATAATGAGTGCCCTCTAGTGTGTGCAGCTGAACGATTGAATTCTCTTTTTTTTTGTAACTCTGGTATATAAAGGAGTCTGATTGGATGATCCTAATGCATTAAGGGAATGTTTACACAGATTTTTATTTAAAATATTATATTGTACTTTTTAGAATTGATCACTTCTTGCATGTTTAGAAATTTTGCAAAAACCATATTGATTTTAGGAATCTCAATTTGTGATTTTTTTTTTAAAATTGGTATAGAAAGAAATAATAAAAGCGTATCATTCTATTATAATTTCTGTTAGTATTAGATTTGTGATATTATAGAATTTACGTACAAAAAAAGTTTTTGTATTTATGTGCAATACGAGACAGTATTTCAATTTTTGAATGAATTTTTAGAAAAAATTTTGAATAATAAACTTTTAAACTTTGTAAAAAGTTTTGAATGTGATATAATACTTTTTAAACTATGTAAGATATATTTATCTGTTAAAATTATCAGCATAAATTATTCTGAAATATTTGTAGATATCGAATTACCTTTATTTATTTTGCTGAGAATAAATTATATTTATGTTGAAATGTTTCTATTTTTTCCTTCAATTTAAAATATTATACAATGTAAAATTTTTTATTTCACGATGTTTGCAGAAAAAATTATGTATCCTATCAAAATTTGTATATATTTTTTGTATGGAGACAAATTTTAAAAGTTAATGTAAACCGGAAAGTCGGAAATAAAAAAAATTAAGGTTTGTTATAATGACTAAACTATCAGTTCAAAACAAACTTAACATTTAGAAATTCAGGAAAAAAAAATTTTTTTTTTAAAAACTTGGACATAAAATTACTTTTCTTTTTGTATATTCCAGAAGTACTTCTTTAAAAATTTGGCTTTGTAAGAAAATGTTTTATTTGCAGCTCTGACTAGAATAACTATTTTGTTATTTTTATTTTTTATAAAATAATATTGAATATCCTCTCCTTTTCTCTGAATAAAAAGCTGAAAAAAGTTCTATGTATTATAAGAGTAATTCCTGAGAAATAAAATGAGAAAACAGGAAAAAAGTTTCAAAAACCAGAATAAATAGAAAAAAAACGTAAAAAATATTTTGTAAACAATTACCATAATTGATTTTCATAAATTTCCCGAAATGTTCTAAGACAGGATTTTCTAGTAAGCTCCTTAATCGCCCATGGGCATGAAATTTGTATTTTGTTGAAATATTTACTGTTTACAATCAAAATAAAAATTCAGCAGCCAGGCAATAGCCTATCATTTTGTAGAACTGGGGTTCGATTTGTACGAGCGTATCTGGAAGCTGTAGGGAAGTAAAGGCGTGCACTATGCTGATAATATTGCCATTATCATGCAAAATAATGGAATCTTAACGTCTTTGATCCATGACAGACTGGTGCAGCAATATTTTTTTAATAAATAATTTATTTACAAAATAACTCCAGAGTACACATTTAAATGTAATTAATTACAATAAATAATTTGTACAAATTTTCTAAGTACAGTGAGAATATTTAAAGAAATTATAACACAGTAAAGAAAGACATAATAAAATGAAGCAGTAATTACATGTAAGATTCATTGAGATACAAGTAATGAAAATCTAAATGATTAAATATGGTGACTGCAGTTCCATATATTCAGTTCAGTTTTATGAAATGCTTTCTTCTGTTTTTCGATGAAATTATTCACGCAAAAATTGGAAGATTTTGCGATACTCTGGTTGAAGTACTAAATACATGTGGGGTATTTACACTTATCAAATGTTCTGGAATTATTTCTAACAAGGTTGTATAAGTTACTCAACCAACAAAATTCTGCATTCCTGCAAAATTATAAAAACATTTATTTAAAATTATACATAGCATTTTTTCAAAAAATGAGAGATTTTATGAAACTTGTTAAAATACTTTATATATACCATAGAATAGTAAAAAGTCTATTAAACTTTATCGTAGAAAACCACAAATTTAAAATTAAAGAAAAATAATAAAACGTATCATAATAAAATTATTTCACACAGAAAAAAAAAATTTAAAATAGCTATGACATAAAATTTAGCTTATTTTTTATTGGAATTAATACTTTTTAACATGTCATGTTGATTTTCTATTCACATTTTTCCCCACAAATATTCCTATGGTTATTAATTTTTTCTATATCTTCTTTATGGTTTTGATATATTTGGCTACATAATTTGTATGTAATAATCACTAGTAATTGACTTTCGTACACCTGATGTTAACTTGCAATCACCCAGTATGTAAATATTGTCTTTATTACGGGTGTCCTTTAATCTATGCAGACTGAGATGATTGTTAATTTCTTATCTATTAGGTCACTAATTAATATCTTGCTATATTTTTAAGAATTAACAAACTTTAAAGATTTAAGTGTTTTTAAAAATATGGTTGTATCTCAATGTTTTAAAAATATATAAGAAACCTAAAAATATTAAAACTTTTTTAAACAAGGCTCATAAAACGCATTTCAGTGAATTTAAATAAAACTAAAAATATTGATTAGTGACTTAATAGGAATTAATACATTTCCAATCTTACAACAAAACTCCCTCGGGGTATAAAACAATGCATGAAAAAATGCTGTAATTTCTAAAAATTTTATTTAAAAAAAAAATTTTTTTAATGCCATGATTACATAAATTTTCGATTGGCTAATTTGAGTACAAGAGTGCAGCAAACTCAAGATAAAAATTTTGCAATGTTATAAACTGGAGGAGTAAAAAAAAAACAAGCGCTAAAAATATTTCTGATTAGAAAAAAGAAAAGAAACATAAAGGGGGGGTCATTAAGCAATTCCACAATGTAGTATAGATAGTATATCCGTTTACTACACCTCAGATTTTCTGCATGACATAAACCTTTAATAAATATTTCCAATCTGTAAATTTTGCCAATTTGATCAAATTTAATTTCTTGATTAAAGCAGTTAGAAGCTAATTTACTGCTCTTACTATAGCTTGTAACATAAAATCCATCAAGGAATCTTTTATTTGGTTCCTTATAAGAAAATAACCCATAAGGGATTTTAATAAACGATACTTGACTTTGCATTTTAAGAATATATTAATGCAATGTATAAATGTATTGATGCATTTTTAAATGAGCACAGTCGCAGAAACCTTCCAGCATGATAGCAGGCTCTGCAGATAATTTTTCATCCAAAATTTTTATTTTTAAAAAACCAACAAATGAAGAAAAATTGCTGAAACTCTTTTTTAAAACATCACTAATCTTGTTCCTAACAAAAATTAAATTGTTAAATTATTAAACACGATAAAAAATAAAGAGTGAAGAATTTTTTTTTCTTTCTGTTACTTAATTACAGGCTTAACTGTATAGGGATTTATTAATTTTTTTAGAATCATGGTATAAAACTCAACTTAAATTTAAACAGCGTAAAGTTTTTATGTATAATTTTAAATTAGTTATATTTTCAAATTTTGCTACTTGCATGCTAGATTAAACTGAATTTTAACAATAATAATATCAGTTTGTATGGTAGTTTAGACAGAGTTGGGACCAATTTAGATTTAGGAAGATAGTGCTGCAGTTTCATCCTGCATATTCTGCTATCAGGCTCGTGAGTAGAGTATTTCTTAAATAACATTTAGGAATCGCTAATGAGGAATTTAAAATATATCTACTTAGGTTAAGTAAATAAAAGCTATTTTAACAGAAGAGAATTCTTCTATTAATGAATCATTTAATAGACTGAAACCCAATCACAATTAGAGAAACAAAATACATACAGTTATTTACTTACATTTTTTTTCTGGCTGTAATGGTTTTATGCAATCGATAACTGTTTTGCAGAAGAAACATTCTTTGTGACTTAGGAGATGAAGAGATATACAAGATCTATTTTTTTTTAAAAATGTAATAATTTAATTAACATACATTAATGAATGTTAATTAACTTGTTTCAAAATAATCCAATAATAAATCATCATAATTAATTGAACAGAAATCTAATAAGTAGTAGAGAATAAATAAAAATACATTTTTTGAAATTTATTTCCTTTGTTCATAAACAGTACATTGATGAAATTTACCTTTCACTATATGAATTCTTGGCCATAGATAGCACCACTGACAAACAAGAAACGCACCCTCTGCCTTAAATTTGCTCAGTTTCACCAAGCAGGCTTGCTAGTGTGGCAAGTGACATTAGAAACAACAACACCTTTCACTATGATTGTAAATACTCAAGAGGGTATTAAAAGTGTTAAAACTCCTAACAGTTGAGTTGATATTTTTTTTTTAATGATGTGATCCCCATGATTGCAGTCCTTACATTAGTGGTTCTTAATTTATTCCCTTTTGCCATTGCTAAATTACCCCATGATTATTTTCATTGGAGAAAACTATACCCACCTAAATTTACAAGCCTAATTTACGTTAAACAAAGAGTAATTAACCAAAAAAAATTTTTTTCATAGATAGAAAAGTGCCTTCTTCACATTTTAGGATATAAATTGTGTTATATATCCTTAAATATACCATTCTGTTGAATTTAGTTCTCAAATTGAAATTTTAAGATTATAAATATTTTTTTTCTTCAAAGTTGTAATAACTTTGAAAAAGTTAATTGTTTACAATCTTAAAATTTCTAACTAGATTCTTCTTAATCTGACTAGGTTCAATAGAGCATATATTGATGAAAAAAATAAAAATATTCAAAAATGCCTAACTAAACATAAAAATCTGAAGATGGTGTTGCAATTCACCTTATTCTCGACGACGTTTCATGCTCTTGTTGTTTTAACTTCCTGTATAAAATTCAGGTAGACGAATTTCTGCTGCCGTAAACCAAATTGCCTAAATCCGCATCTTAACAATCATGTAATTGTATATCAATTTAGGATAATTTCTACAAGTACTTTTTTTTTATAGCTTTATATGATATTTTAGAATATGAGGAACACATTTTTTCACAAAAAACACGACACAAAAATTAAATTAAGAAAAACTAAGTATTACCAGTATATACATACAAATCCTGAGACTCAAAAAAAGAAATAGTCTCTTTAATGCTGTGACGTCAGAAGAGGACCTCAAGACTTCCGGTAGTGTTTGTTTGTTTTTTTAGGATAGATGGTGAATAGTTGTTGGTGGTGTATATTTATTGGCCAGAAAATCGCATGGTAGGATCCAGTTTTTTTCACAGTAATTTCTATCTTTATTTGATTATCATCAGCATAAAATTAGTAAAAATCATAAAGGTATTATTTTCCTGTAAAATATTCTTGTATCCCAAATTTAAAGGCACTTATCTGTAATATAAATTTTTCTTATATTACTCTGCTATTACGCTTATGATTTTTTTTTCTAAATTAAGAGTTTAAAACTAAAAGAGTTGTTTCTTTACTATGCCATTTATTAATTTTATCTTATTACATTTTAAGATAAATTTATTTAAATCAGTGTCTAAACCTATTAATCATTTTATAATTATTATTTTTGGTGTAAATTACATGAATATTCCATTATAAATTACCGTTAAAGAGATCTAAAATTTAATGATTTAAACCTTAACTATCAGTTTAGACACTTAGTGATGTATGCAAAAATCATATTTAATCTATCAACCAAGCGAAAATACAAAATTACGGTTGTGAACTCGATAATTTGTTATAACAATATACCGATAATTTTAATAATTTTTCTTGCCAGGTTTATTATGCAACTTTAATCCTATTGATGGGCCCAACTCTTCTAGAAGTTTGTCGCAACATTTATTTGACCACCTATGTACGTTTTTAAATTTGAACATTTTGACAAAAAGTAGACTAAAAATCTTTTTTTTTTTTAAAAAAAAAAAAAAAACCTGTAGTTTGGAGAGAGAAACCATTTACAGACTTGAAATCAGCCATACAAAGTTAAACAAATCTCATGCAAAAAAAAAAAAATATATATATATATATACATAAAAATTTTCCTCTGTGTTATTTATGTATGCTAATAGATCTTTATAGATTCCTAAGGAAAACAGAATTGTATGTGATTTTTCATATTATTTACCAATAAAAAACATTTATTTTAAAGAAATGAATGTGTGAGAAATGGTGGCACAAGCGTAAGCAAACATAATTCTTTATAGTACATATATTTTAACTGAATAATTTCAATTTTGATATGATAAAACATGTTTTCTGCTAAAAAAACAAAACAATTATTGTGAAGCAATGAATCAGGGTTGGTGAATGACGGAAAGCAAGGGATTTAGGCCCCTAATAATTAAACAAATTATGTCCATAGGTCAGGGGGGGGCGAACCTTTATACACCAACATGCCATATTTTCTAAAAAATTGTTTAATGAGGTCATAGACAGGCCGTCAAATAATTTTGACTTCGTGATTATAGGGAAAATAATAATACTAAATACAGTACAGAACCCGTTATCCGGAAATCGGAAAACCAAAAAACTGGAACGAAATTCGATAAATTTTCCCGCTATTTTTTTAAAAAAAAATTTTTTTTTTCCTCATAAGATTTTAGGATTTTTCTTTCTTTTTTGAAAGATGTTTACCTTACCATCATTTTGGAAATAATCATCAGTGTATTACTTCATCGTTTTTTCTTCTTCATAAGATTATTTCAAAACATTTTTTTTTTTAGTTGGGTTTAACAATAAAAAAACGGCTTTTTGTAGCGATTCAGAAAACCGGAAAAATCAGTTATCCGGAATAGCGATGGTTCCGATCGTTCCGGATAATCGGTTCCCTACTGTACTATCATCTCAAAACTCTTCATTTACATTGGGAAAAAAAACATTTTGCCATGTCTTAAAACAACTTAAAGTAACATCAGTGTGACTTCCGTTGTTGCAGATTAGATGACAAATAACTTATATTAGGCTGTAATATGTTAGTTTAAGCAGGACTGTTAAATTTTTTTTTTGCTACTTATTTATTGTTAGCTTGTTTTTTTATGGTTATTAATTGTTTCTTTTTAGCATTAATTGTTAACTTTTTTATTAATAATTGTTTATTATTTGTTTGTTTTTTGTAAATTTTAATTTAATTGTTACAGATGCTTCATAGTGTAATAACATTTGCGTAATAACCATTGTGATCGGTAGCGTGCCCAAAATATTGTGTCTCGTGCCATAAATGGTACGCATGCCATTGGTTTGCCATCCCTGCCGTAGGTTAACATGAAGGAAGTAAAATCTTTTCTATTGGAAGAGGATTACATAATAAATAGTGACTGCTAAAATATAGGATCTAATAGCAATAGACTGCAATATAAATAAAATATAGTAAATATACTTTTTTAACAAAAGAAGAAACAGAACAAGTAGTGTTTATAGAAAAGTAATTACCTGCATGACTGATGTTCACAAGGATGAAATGATGTTGTTTTTGGACTAGCATAACATATAGTACAAACAAGATCATCATCAATTTCTTCCAGGCCTCTGTTCTGTTGAGCTATATCATACTTTGAATGCAACAGCTGTATGAGATTTTCAACTTTTTCTGTTTCTTCTTTACTCACTTCTTTATCTATCAACAAATGGCAACATTAAAACTAACATTTCTTGCACTTTAAAGAATACTAGACGTTAGCTGTAATTGTTTTCTAATACCTCAGAAGTTTAAAAAAAATGTTCAACATACTTTAAAATAAACACGGATTAATAATAATAAATGCTCAAAAGAATCCAATTTTGTAAAGGTTAATAACTAGCATGAAATCAATGCAATGCCCATAACTAATCAACAGAGTCAACCTACAATGAAGATTCCTTACAGTGAATTTCTTCCTATAACAAAATCATTCATCGGAATGTTAAATAACATTCACAACATATTTGATATAAGAAATTACTCATTTGAAAGACTGTGTGTAATATGAAAAGCGTAAACTCCACTTTAAAATTATGAAAGTTTTATTTAGTTCAACATCAGAAAACAGATAGCAATGTAATATAGCAGAATTTTTCAAGTAAAAATAAATAGAAGAACAAATTATTCTCTAAATTGATCAATTGTCTTCACTTTTGAACAGTTTAATTACACAATAAAAATTAACGATTTTAATAGATCAGTTATATATAGCAACTTTATTTTTAGTTTAAAGTCAATTATATATTTTGAACTTTTCAGAGACAAACAATTTTGTGACCTTTACATAAATTGCAGAAAAAATCTCTAACTTTGTTATAGCGAGATCTTTTTTATAGTTAAATTTTCAACTGGAACCATTTTATCTTATTATTAGAAGAGTCCGCTATGTATATGTATATATTGCATATGAAGGTCAAAAAACAATAAATAAATATTATTCAGCACAATACATAAGTAAACAGCCTAAGAAATAAATGTACACTCGTCATTCATAAATACAGATGAAGTGCCAGGTGCATCCATCAGATCAACAAAAAAAAAAAAAAAAAAAATACAAAAAAAAAAAACATTCTTAAGAAATTAGAAACATAAATGTACTTTTGCTTATAAGTGGGGCTTTCAATATAAGTGGGGCTTTAAAATTTTCATAACAAGTTATTTTTAACAAAAAATAAACTCTGTAATTAACATTTTATTTCACGTTCGGTACAGCAGCAGGGTATCTAAAACAATTACAATAAATTGCGTACTAAAATTTTTATTTGTATTTATATTTTCAAATATTTTATTTTTCTTTTATGTTTTAAACAAGATAGTTCTTTTAACAACGGCAAAAATGCTGTAATTAAAAAAAAGACTTATAAAAAATATACCTTACAAATAAAATAAAAGAGCTATATTTCACTAAAAGCAGTCACGGAAAAGATTTTAAAAAAACAGAGATAAACATACAATCTCTTAAAGAAAATGGCTTGAAGTTAAGAGGTTCCTGAGACATTCCAAGTAAGAAGTCTAAAGATGATGGTTGGAAACTTGGTTCTTGCAATAAGGCATTGATTGCTTTCTTTTGGCTGAAAGAATAAAATAAAATGTACAGCACATTTTCAATATTGTAAATGTCTGAGGAGACAGAAAAAATCAAAATGTGGAGTTTTTATGCAATCTAGGTAATGAGAAAGAGGAAGAAACCAATATCTAAAAGATAAATATGATACTTCACCCAAAACACTAATGCTAAAATATACATTTAATATACTATACATGCAGGATTAGAAATTAAGAATATTTAATCACTGGTTCAAAAACCAGTAAGCAAAATGTATTACTGGTTAGCACACATTTTCACTAGACAGTTTACATGTTTCTATAATATATTTATATATTTCTAAAAGGTTAATAAAGTGAACTTATAAAAAAAATGACAATGTAGAGAATTAGAGCCGTGATAGCTCAGGGGATGGAATGTTCGCCTTCCAATGAGGAGAACCGATTTCGAATCCCAGCCATATGAGACAAAACAAAAACCCTAGATTAAATTTTTAGATTATGAAACAGAGAATCACAGAGCTCAAAACTCTGTGGCATTATATTTATGTCATGCCACAGTTACAAGATATTGTTACAATATTTTTAAAAAATGATCCAATGCAAGAAAAGAAACAATGCACTGTGCTCTGCTTAACTTAATTCATACAAACCAGAAATCATGACAACAATTTTTTTTCTGGATAGCAATTTTTAAAATATCACATACTGTTTAACTGTCTATCAAAATTATTGTAATTTTCTTTTTTAATAAAGACAAAAGAGGAAAAGGTACAATGACAGTAAAGCTTTTAGCTTAGTAGTATCTAAATGAGTTATTAGAGGAAAAAAAATGTTTTTAACCCAGATTAAAAATCCTAAAATTTTTAAAAAAATATCTTTACAGAAAAGAAAAGGATGTTGATTCTTTTATATTAATATATGCCATGTTATAACCATTTTTAATTATTATGTTTCTTTTTAATTTATTCATTTACTCAATGCATATAGCACAGCCTTGTAGCACAATCATGCCCAGCTATGTAAATAGCCATGTAGCCCAGTGTGTGTACAGCTTCTAGTGTTTAACCCCAAATTGTTTAGCCTTTTGCATATGGCTAATGCAACCGGTTGATCAGAAAAGTATAACAAACTTGGCTAAAAAACTAAAATATTATGATAGACTTTTTTGAAGAAAAAAAATGAATGAGCTTAAAAACATTTTATTTTATCAATCTGACAATCAATTTTAATTTTTATTGACTCTGAAGATGCAACTCAAATTAAGTGACTTATGTCCTCGAATTTTAACAAAAAATACAAAATAATTGATTACAGATTTTTTAAGAGGAAGAACAATTATTATTTAAAAATATTAATTAAAAATAACAACTCAAGATATTTTTTCTTTTCATTTTATATTCAATACAAAAAACACCATCATGATAGTTTTGTACAAAATTGGGAGCATGCAATTTTTTAAAGCAACTGCAAACTTGTTTACTAATAGATCAAAATAGTTCATAACAGGCCAAAAGCCATACAGTGTGCAAAAGATTTCTTATTATACCAGGTGTCCAAAAATGAAATGATTTTTGAAAGAAAATTTTTTAATAAATTTTATTTTAATTAATATTTTTATAATTTATGTTGTACATTAAAAAAAAAAGCATAAAACAACATTTAGGGATGCATTTCAGACCATTGCAATTGAAATATTTGCATGGGAGTCTTTCAGTTTTTACCTCAGACTGTGTCACTTTGTCACAGCAAATGGTGATTATTTTTTAAAAATATTGCCCTGTACGTTTTTTTAGTTAGCAGTGCTCTCTCTCTCTCCACAAATTCTATCACTAATTTTGAAATTGGGCGACAAATTTTTTAATCTTTTTGAGCAAAATGTAGCAAATTGTGTCATACATATCTCTCTCTCTCTTTTCATTTTTCTCCAATTATATTTTTTTCAAATTGTTGGTCATTTTTAGAACAATGAGTAGTTTATCCAATCACCTTGCTATGTTTTGCTTAAAATGTTAAACCTTATTTTCTTCTGAAATTTACTAGAGGGGGCAAATAATGTGCTTCGCCCCCTCTGAAATTTAGGCATTCATGAAAATAAAGTCAAGTTGGTAAGAAAAAGTTATGTTAGAAAAAAAAAAAATTTCTATATATACGTATATATTTCTGTCTTCTATATTATATATATATATTTCTGATATGCCACCTTGTTCTAACAAATGACGATTATTTTCTGAAAATATTGTTTTGTAGGTTTTTTTAGTTAGCAGTGCTCCCTTTCTCTCTCTCAATAAATTTTACACTAATTTTGAAACTGAGTGCGAAATTTTTTAGTCTTTTTAAGCAAATCGTATGTATCTATATCCTTCCATTTTTTTCAAATCGTTGGTCACTTTTAGAACCTTATAAATTGGATAAAAGTAGTTTATCCAATCAACCAAAGAATACTAACAAATGAATTAAAAATAAATGTATGATGCATACTTGAATGCTGATTGCTTCTTATTATAAAATGCTTACCTTTTTGGGACTCCATCAATGATAAGAGAAATTAATATTCCAGTAACAGCAGTCAGAATGGGGAAATGATCAATCGTTTCAAGTCCAGGAATTTCCATGCTTGCAACTAAGCAAAAGCAACCAGATTTCGATGTCACTCTGTTCAAAACTTGACAAACTAACTATTTAAGGAAGAAAAAAAAATTATATACCCAGTTACGACCATTTTAGGCAAGAAAATTTATTTTTATAATTGTAAAAAAATGATTTAAAGCATATTTATAGAATAAATACATATTAAAAGTTTCTTTTAATTTTTTTTTATTTTCTCAAAAGTAGAAACACATATTATAGTTATAAAAAAAACTATTAAATTCAACAGATTAGCGTGTATTGGAGCTCTTTTCAAAGTATTATTCTTCAGAAAAGTTACCACGAGATGTAATACTACTACATATGTTTCCATAGAAGTAGTGTTTCCACATCTATACTCCAGTTTTGTCTTCTGATCAGTGATAGGATGAATATACGACTGCCACCTACAGCTCAAAAGAGTATGATGTAAATAATCAACTGAAATTATTTTTATCATACGATACTGTAAAAACTGACCGTAGCCTATTATTTATTGAAAATTTAAAAAAATGGTAGCCAATTTGTATTATAAAAATGACAAAATACTGTAAATATAATAAGACTTTCATTCTATTTTAAAAACAGCATTGTCAACTAGAGCAGTGTTCCCCAACCTTTTTATCACCGCGGACCTGTCAATGTTAGAAGATTTTACTGCGGCCCGCTGGGAAGGGGGGACGTTGATTGTTTATATTTTAGATTATTTTGATTTATTAATTTTAATTTAATTGTATTCAAATATGCCTTCAAAATAAAATACAGTTACACCACAAAATAAATATAAAGTGATTTAACATTTTAGCATACTAGAATGCTAAATCAATGAGAACCTTGAGCTTGTTTTTTTGCAATGAGACGGTTCAATCTGGGGGTAATCCAAGACAATGATAGATTACAAACATTAAAAAATTTATGTCACTACCTTTGGGGGCCAATTTTTTTTAAATAAGGAAAATTTTA
Organism: Parasteatoda tepidariorum; assembly: GCF_982258835.1. Classification (NCBI taxonomy): domain Eukaryota; kingdom Metazoa; phylum Arthropoda; class Arachnida; order Araneae; family Theridiidae; genus Parasteatoda; species Parasteatoda tepidariorum. The sequence goes on along the minus strand of NC_141755.1, from coordinate 72,448,378 downwards.
ATGGTACACGGATATTTTTAATTTGGGGTATAAAACTAGGAATTTAAATTCAGTTTCAATGAAATGGACGGCCCGGTACTATTTGATCTGTGGACCGGGGTTGGGGAACACTGAACTAGAGAACTAAATATAACCACTTAAAATACTAACATGATCTGATTGTCAAAATTTCATGTTTTACTCATAAACTGATGAATATATAATAATCCTAATACTTTTTAATTTCACACCATGGCTTCTGACTTTTACAGAGCATAAAACAAAACAAAAAATCTTATTTTGGAGTTTTTATAAACGCACATTCTTTTCATAAAATAGATTGATATTCCAATTTTACAAGCTATTTTATTATAACTTTAAGGTTACAATGTTATCTTTGGCCCCAGTTAGGTTCAAATATGGCTCAATTTGTGATAAGAGCATGTTCTGAAGGACCAATATTAGGATGTCTAGATTTTTAATATTGGTTCTAGAATGACCTATATAGTGTCAATATAGGAGTTTTCATAAATGCACATTCTTTTCATGAAATAGATTGATATTCCAATTTTACAAGCTATTTTATTATAACTTTAAGGTTACAATATCTTTGGCCCCAGTTAGGTTCAAATATGGCTCAATTTCTGATAAGAGCATGTTCTGAAGGACCAATATTAGGATGTCTAGATTTTTAATATTGGTTCTAGAATGACCTATACAGTGTCAATGTAGGAGTTTTTATAAATGCACATTCTTTTCATGAAATAGATTGATATTCCAATTTTACAAGCTATTTTATTATAACTTTAAGGTTACAATGTTATCTTTGGCCCCAGTTAGGTTCAAATATGGCTCAATTTGTGATAAGAGCATGTTCTGAAGGACCAATATTAGGATGTCTAGATTTTTAATATTGGTTCTAGAATGACCTATATAGTGTCAATATAGGAGTTTTTATAAATGCACATTCTTTTCATGAAATAGATTGATATTCCAATTTTACAAGCTATTTTATTATAACTTTAAGGTTACAATGTTATCTTTGGCCCCAGTTAGGTTCAAATATGGCTCAATTTCTGATAAGAGCATGTTCTGAAGGACCAATATTAGGATGTCTAGATTTTTAATATTGGTTCTAGAATGACTTATATAGTGTCAATATAGGACCTATATTGGCTGAATAATGAATATAAAATATCGAGTGAATCTTACAATTCTATATAGGGCGATATCGGAAAATAATGGCCCTTTGAACCCTTATTGAGTCAAAATTTGCTAATATTGATCTAATGAAGACCAAAGTTACTTTGTTGCTGAGGTAATTTCAGAAAAAAATAAAATTTATATGTACCTGACATAACCTAGTTAAAAATATTTCAGAAGAGGGCCTAGAAGGATCAGTAAAGAGTTGAGGCACCAAATGAACTGTCATTTCTAAAACACGTAACAAGCCTAATGCAAGATCAAAGCAAGTTGCACATATTTTCAGTTGCCGTGAATCAATAAATACTCGCTCAGGTCTGTTGGAAGCATTTTGAATCTGAAAATATATATATATATATATAAATAAAATAGCAAAGTAAATAAGCATATTTCAGAAGAAAATACTAATCACAATTATTTCGATTAAAACTATTAAGAATAAAGAAGTAAATATACTTAAGAACAATTTTCCAATAGAGTACCCTATTACTTCAATGACTGTTACAATGAACTCTATTTTCTATTCAAATGTCATTTTTATGATCATTAGAACGACCAAACATTCATGTGATATAGCATCTAAACTCAAGTTTCTTCTTAAGAAAATCACTTTTAAAAATAGTTAATGATAATAATAGAGTAAAGTTTTTTCAAATTTGCGATTTTCATGCCATTTTATCTGTCATTTACTTTCACACTCCACCACTGGTTATGTGTCTTTTTTTGTCTATTTTCCCAACCTAATATTTGCTGAAGGTATGTTTATGAACGAGATTAAGATTGGTTCAAGTGATTAGGAATTTGAAGGAAATATACATATAAAGATGAAGAATACA